>NW_009647692.1:304174-371027 GCF_000708025.1 Charadrius vociferus
GGGGGGGGCGGAGCGAGGCCTGGCTTACGACAAAGCAGTATTCCCTCTGCGCTGAGGAACCACCGCGCTCGTTTGGGCGCTGCAGACCGCAGTGCCGCCGTGCGGCTCTCGGTGTGTGCGGAACTGCCGCTGTCCCCCGACGGTCCCGGCACTGCTGCCGCTCGGCGACTGAGGGCTGCGGCGCCCTGCTGGGTTAAGGGCAGCGGCATCTGGACAAAGAGACCAGCGGCCGAGTGTCCGAGGGCTGGAGTGCTCCTGGCGTCCCCCGAGGCACCCCGTGTGCCCGCTGCGCTGGTGCGAGTGCCGGCTGCTGGCAGTTCGTCTCAGCAAGGAGAGCCTCCTGTGAGCCCCTGAAAACGTGAGCCTAATGCCTCTCTGGAGGGCCTTGAAAATACCTAAAACCAATGACTCCTTCCTTGTTCCAGGGTGAGGCCATGGCTGTCACAGCCACGTGAAGGTTACCCTGGTCCTGGGGATGCTGTGCTCTCCCTGTCCGGCAAGGTCACCCCCGTTCCCAACTTGCTGAGCTCCCTGGGGACAAAAGGCTGTTCATTTTTCTAGCGTGACCTCTTTCTAAATTGCTGCGCTCTAGAGGGAGGGTGAAGGACTCACAGACAAAGGACGGTATGACAGCAGCAGTGCCCTACACTTACTACAGACCTGAGGTCTGAGGGTCCTTAAGGGATGTGGATCGGGTACCACAGCGTTAAGGGTGAGAGGCAACCTCCCTTTCGCGGGTTTGAAAATTCCCCAGATTTGTGGTCCAGTTTGGTGTGACAGCGGCAACAACTTTGGTCACTAGATGGCGATAAAGGATCGATGTGCCTTTCCCTGTTCCACGGGAACGTTTGTAGGAGCTTGGCCGAGATTTGCCCTGGAAGATGCCAGAGAAACCATGAAAATAAGTTTGCAATCATTCTGCTTGGTAATGAGGATTTGTTTTGTTATTGTCTGCTGCTTAAAAAAAAATAGATAGGTTGTATTTTCCAAGCAGAAAATGATTATGATTTTAAATGATTAAAAGTGTAATTCTGAGTAAGAAAAGGAAGCTCAACCTCACCGGGACAGGTACTCAGAGAATATGGTATCATGGCATCATACTCCCGAAACACTGCTGATGTTTCAAATACACTGGGATTTCAGTGATTTACCCTGAAGCTTAAGACATATTTTTATTCTTTAGCAGTGCCATGAGGCAATCCATTTCTGTATGACCCTCCCTCCCTGGTAAAAGCTTACCTACATGCCTCCGTGCACATTTTTTTTTAAACATTCTTTTTCCTTTGTGAAAACTTTAATGCAAATCTATGAGGTACCAGAGTGAAGCGTACCTTGTGTTTGTCCAGTTCCATGGTGCTGTATGCTGCTGGCTTCTCCTCCACTACATTGTGTGCATCTTAATCTTGACTGAAGGTTAATCTCCTTCGAAGGCTGAAGTTCCGTGTGTACAAAAAATTGCAAAGCCAGCTGGCATATCCTACTCCCATGTACTGTTGTGATTTGAAAGCAAGTGTTACGGGAAGCAGAAGGAACTAAATGAAGAAATTAAATTGACAATATACCCTGCAGTGAGCTGATGGAGAGAAGCTGAACGACCTATTTTTGGATTTGCCCTCTGTTGCTTCTCAGTGGTTCTGTTGCAAAGGACAATGCGGGATCTCAGTACTTATCGCTGTCTTCTATGGGATGTAGATTTTCAATAATCCAGAGGGTAAATGTCAGCTGTTAAGAGCCAGCACAAGGCCCCCATAACACTTCAGCATATTTAAAGAAAAAATAAGCAGCGCATTTTTTTACAAACCATACCCAACTGTGTAACTTGCATCATACCTCGTGATTGAGAGTCCTTCATTTGCTGTTGAAGGGCTTTCTGGGTTGCTTGAATTGAGTTCCATTGGGATAAAACTTGGCAGAAACTTCAGCGCAACTACTTTTTTGATTATTTAGAAAAAACAAAAAAAAGAAACCAAAATAAACTATTAGATAGATGACCAGGTCTGGTCATCTCCTCTGGTATATGAACGTTTTTCCCAGCAATTCAGAAAGTAATGCAGTGAAAGTGCAAGTAAACAGCGGGGGAGATTGAGTGTTAAAAGTAAATGAATTGGGTGACTGCCGGTAATTTCAGAGCTGTGTATTTCTTTGATTTCAGAAAGATACGTCTCCCACAGTCCGCAGGCCTAGATGCTGTCTTCGCCTGGACGTGTGCAGAAGCGGGCAGCTACTTAGATCAGTTCTTATTAGCAGCTGTCAAGAACAATCTTGTTCCCCGGGAGACAGAAGAACATGTTAAAAGGAAAGCAGCCTTATATATAGCTGTGCATCCTTATGTGTCACACCATTGCGTTCTTGAAGTGTTGCTGGCAGATTCCTCCTTGGATTTCATGCAAACTCTTTGATGCGGGCCCCTTACAAGGTGCTGGTGGCGAGCAGGTTGATAAACACGCCAGTCGGTCAGGCCAACAGCTTGGTTTTGAAAGAAAATTTCAATAACATTATCTTGGCTTTGTAAAAAGGTGGCATTTCATTTCTGCACCATGAAGTGTAATGGTAGCGGCTGTGACAGATGATTGCAAAGGCCTGGCAAGCCCATGGAGATAGTTAGTGGAAAAATGTTCAAACTGGCTGTTGGGAAGTTGCACTTGTAGCCATCAGTGTGAGAGGGGCAGCCAGAGGTCTGTGGTGAGTTCTGCAGTGGCTGATTGCACTAAAGATATGCTCAGCCCTTCTCGGAGTTTCCCTGAGACCGAGCCTCAGTGCAGCCTGCGTGCGTCATGATGGAACATGGGTCCCGCAAAGACAGTAATAGCTGTGTGAATTACTCCAGCAAGCAGACTGGGGACTGTCCTGCAACCACATGCCATGATGGTACCTGCTGTGTAAGTGTTCACCTCTGTGGGCAAAGAAAGAAAATCAGGTACTCTGTCTGAATCGGAGGATGTGGCTGGCTCCTAAAAGGCTTTTCAGTGTGTTTGATTCTGCTGCAGTGCACATGTTGTGATCTAGGGAGAAATGGGGAAAGAAACTCATCAGTATTTGCAAATCAGCAGACCACGGTGAGATTAATCTCCTGGGACACCTGGAAGAGCCTGGATTTCTCTGTAGACTGCAAAGGGTGTCTGGCTCAGTAACAAGTTCAGATGTAAACCTCTGAATGTCTGATGAATCACACCAAAAATACTACAAACATTTGAAAGAAGGGAACTGCTCATCTCAGTCATTTCCTAAGACCAGTCCTTTCCACGTCAAGGCAGGTGTCTTCTCAGGTAAAGCAAAGAAGACATAAATGGGAGATGATTTATCAATTACAGGTTAATGTGTCAGTAATTATGGTTGTGTGAAGCCTTCATGACCAGAGCAGGTTTGATGGGTGCGTTTTGAATCATGCTCATCCGCAAACTGTTATACAAAGTGCACCGTGCAGCGTTCCCCCTGCGGTGCAGCCGGCAGAGGCTGAGCGGCCAAGTGGCATGGCTTCGCTGTTTCTGCACTGCTTCAGCCTCATTCAGTTATGTGCTTAATCAAAGAACTAATGGCAAATTTAGGATATTGGTCTGTGAGGTGCTGTGCACACAGAGAACGGGTTCTGCATTTTGTCAGCTTTCTGCATTCTTTATTTGCTTAGGGTGGACCTGAACGAGCAAGGGAACCCCTTCACACAATTCAGGAGCAGTGGTTTGTGCTCACAGATGCTTGCAAATTAAGGACAAACGTCAGAAGGGGAATAACCACCATGAATATTCTATGTGGGCATCATAGCAGAAGCAGGTCTTTAGAAAGGACTTAAATACAGTTGCAGCAGAGATTTTCTAAAGCAGTTGCGGGAGGGGGAAGTTAAACCATGCCTGAAGTGTCACACTGAAATGAATATGCTGGAATCTGAAAAGGGTCTCATTTTTCTAAATATTTCTTACAGAGTGCGGACAGTCAGAGAACCCTTATAATTTCTTTCTCTTTTTCTTCTTAATGAAAATACCATAAATAATTTTCATTTTTGGGACCCCAGAAGCAGGCAGCAGCTGCAGGTGGGATGCTGATGTAGCACTGCAGGGCAGAGAGGGCTGGAGACTCCTCACAGGGGGCTCTGATGGACACAGGTGAGTTTGGGGTGACAGCACCCATTGACGCCCACCACCAGTGGCATTTCTGGAGCAGAGGTGCTAGTTCTTTCAGTGCAGCAAAGCAGCTCGCTGTCAGGTCACAGTCTTTGTGTTATTTTGCATGGCTACAACACAAGTCATTTTAGTCACTGCAGTCGGATGAATTGACCACACGCTTTGTGAAGGGGTCCATTGCGGTGGCTGAGGAGGTCCTTGCTGAGGGACGGTCATCCTTCCCAGTGGCACAAGAACCACAGGAGGGAAAAAAGTGCGGATCAGGAGGTGATTAAAGATGTGTCACAGCAAGCATGCACAAGGGACCTGAGTTCAGGCAGCAAGGGCAACGGCAGTTAAGATATGCCTCTTTTTTGGAAAGAGATTTCCAAACTCTTGTTCCCGTAAACTGAGCAAGTTCTCCACACATAGGCTGAGTGTGTCTACATGCGTGTAATATTTACAGATCTTTGAAAACACACATATACATACTCTCATCCTTGTGTAAAAGATATAAATATAGGTGCACAAATAAATATAAAAGGTTATGTTTCAGCAATCTTTACAGTTTTCCTTTAACTGAGATAGGATTTAAAACAAGAGCCTCTTTCAAGCATCTGTCTCAATTTCTGAACTCTCTTCATGTTACCTATATTTTTCTCATTGTTAGGATTTCCATTATCTCATTGTTTAGAAACGTAGGCATCTCTTTTACTTCTGACAGCAGTTTGCCCTGGGGCTGATAACGTGGTAGGAGCCTGGGGGACCAGGTGGTGTGAATCTTACACACTCGGTGTCTGGGGACGGCTGGTGCAGGTGAGAACTTTGTGATTGGGATTTTCATGCAACATGTGGCAGCAATAAATGGTGATCACACAGATGGAGAGATGCTGCTGCTTAGTATTTTAGTATCAGTATTTTTGAAAAATGGAATCCATGTGATGAGGAAAGCTGTAATATACTGATAAAGACCAACCTGAAATACAAGAAACACAGGAGGTTTAACTCTGCGCTGTGAAACAAATGGCAGTATTCTCATTCTTCTTGTGGAATTTCACAGACTCCAGTGTCAGGGAGCGAGAGGCACCAGCCCGGTGCTGTTCGCGGACGGAGGGTTAGAGCCATCAGGGGTGTTTGCAGGTGTGGGCGGAGGCTGGTCCTGGCTGAGCTCACCTGTGGCCACGGCTCACCCTGCAGAGATGGGAGGTATAAAAGGGAAGAGAGGGGATGATGTGCTCCTTTGGCACTGCTGCAGAGAGGAGGTGCTCGTTGAGCAGGTATGATCTATGCTGTGTGGGGTGCTGGTGTTGCTAACGGAGAGCAGGCTGGGGGCTTTCTGACTGAAGTGTTACAGGATAATAAAAGGCCATCTTAGGGACTGGATGACCTCTGCTATTTCTCTGTCTCGGCGTCTCTTTCTATGGTCTGTGCTATCAGAGATTAATTACCATGGGTGTGTGAGCTGAAGAGCCACAGATTCAGCCTGTTGGAAGACCCCTGAGCTAGAAACAGCAGTGGGTAGTTTGAGTGCTGGTGTCTGTGGTTGTCCCAATGAGCCAATGGCCGGACACGCAGGCAGCAGCAAGACTTGCCCCCGCAGGTGCTGGGTGGGCATCTTCCTGCTCTGCTCTTTCAACACAAAAGTATCACTTTTTTTCTTTCTGTGAAATGGATGCTGCTATTCCCACAGGCCTGCACAAGATATCAAAAACTGGTTTCCCGTGACTGGAGGCAGTGCAAGGAAATGAGATTTTATGCTTTGTGTTATATTTGGCAATCACAGAGGGGGAGGATGGGCCTATAACAACATAAACTGCTGTATCAAATTTTGACTGGGGCACAGTTCCCTCTAGTACCTCTAGACATCCCCTCAGAGGAGAAAGGTGGTGACTGGACTTGTTTCTAGTAGTCCATTTGCTGTGCCCAAAATTACTTTTTCTACCAGATACAATCTTCATATCTCTTCTTGATTCTTAGAGTTTGTTCTGCCTTTAGCAGCCAGAAGTTACTTATCCCTAAGGCTCGAACTTCTTGAAAGTTGGTTGTCATCGCAATAGGTCAGATTACACTGCCCCATAGAGAATTTTCCACAGGAGTAACTTGCCTGCTGTGCAGAGCTTGGAGCCCGGTGCCAGCACTATCAACATACTAAAAGTGCTTTTCAGGAACGGGGAATATGTTTTCTATAATGACTTGCAAATGTGGAGAGTTGGTGTGGGTTTTAAAGGAAACATTGAGTAGAAGTGAAAGTGAGGAGTGAAAATTGCTCTTTGAGAAGTGGCTTGTAATGGTTAGTAAGAGTGGCCGGTGCACAGATCAGTGCTGGGCTAGTTCTCACCTTGGGCTGCTATGCAGAGGTGGTTGCAGCTGCATAGAGATTGTCCTGAAGCAAGACTGAAATAAACTTTCTTCCTTTTGTTCCTTCTTTCCTAAACAGCTGGACAAAGAGGGGGCTCTGGATAATGCAGATGGGGCCATCTGAGCAGTCTGCCCTGGACAGTGAGACCACATGGATGCTGCCCTGTGGGTGGTGTGTCCGTGCCCCGGGACGGTCACTGCCGACCACCCTGCCGTGTGCCTCTTGGGGCTGACTTGGACCTGGCTGTGAGGGCACCGGTGGAGCAGCAGCAAACTGGTCTGCAGAGTTGGTTGTGGCTTGTGGCAGCAGCAGAGGTTGGTGCTGAGCGTGCGGGTGCGCCTGGGGTGCAATGGGAGCAGTGAACGGGCACAGGGCACCGTTAACCTGTGCTGCTTTTTTGCAGGATGAACTGCAGGTACCACATAAACACTCACAGGGCTTCTGCTGTGATGCAAGGAAACTTGTTATATTTAATAGCTCTCATTAGCTTGGAGAACCTTAGCCATCTTTTTCTTTCCCTCTAATTACTGAGCTCTTCAAGGTGAGCTGGGAAAGAAAACCCCTTACTCAGATTAGAGGCTGCAGCTCAACTGAATGTTGTATTTTTGTGCAAAAAACTTGAATTTCCAGCTAACACATAAAAAACGATTGAGAGGTTTTTTTAGTTGACAGTAAGGCTGGTTTTGCCAGTTTGAGTAATAGAAAATTGCCGTGAAAAACAGCTCTCTCTGCGCAATATCTGTTTAGGTGAAAATTCAGTTTTCCAGCTAGGCCAACTTGTGAGTACATTTTTCTAATTTGGGAAAGCAGCTTCTGTCATTAGGTGCTGACACCAGGCACTGAGAACATGCGTTTTCTGTGCTTGTAAATGTGCCCTTTCTTGGTCTGTAACACTGAGCTGTGCTGCTTTGGGGGCATGAAGAAAAACACACGTAGACTTGAGTGGGATTTGCTCATAAGAGCTGTTACAGAAAAGGTTTTCAACATTTGCATGAATTCAAATTGTGTGCTGCGTAAGTTTTCTCTGCTGTCATTTTTGAATAGAGAGCCTGTTATGCCTTTTTGTGACCTGTTAATTTGGTTGAAAAGCTGTTTTTCAAGTAAAAGGTAGGCTTTTTTTTTTTCCCAAGTGCTACTTAGAAAAATATCACAGGCCAAGAGTAATCATAATAATTGCTTATCCCTGAAATTAGTCATGACACTGGCACATTCTAATGATGTGCCTCGGTTTTGTGCAGGAAGCCTTGTGGTGGGAGGAGGGCGAGGGCAATGCAAATTAAAGAAAATCAGTGGGGAAGATGTGGAGTGCTCTGTAAAACACTGATCTCTAGTCCTGAGAGAAAATGTTGTCTGTTGTACAGAAGCCTTATGGGTGGAGCAGTAGACTTTAAATGGTTACTTCAAAGGCTGTGAAAGTTTTTTCCACCTTTGTTCTTTGAAATCCTCAAGACTCAGTGAAAAGTTGGTTTTAATGTGTCTCATCACATGAGCAGTAAACAGATGAGTGGTGTCTGCGTTGGTGTGCCATCCTCATACCAGCGTGAAAGTCCAAGCTCTGGTGAGGGATGGTGCTGTTTTTCAGAGGCTGAGATGTTTTATTTCTGAGGAGCATTGAGAGCTTTCTGTGACTAAGACGCTGTTTACAGGGAGACTTTGGGTGATGGTGAAGGACTTGCTTTACACAGGTCGCACTCCCTGCAGGGCAGAAATGGGGTGGTTTTGCTGGTGCTTCTCTAACTAGAGGTGTGTGACAAAGATGAGATGACACCAGTGACATCCACGTGTCGGTGACTGCTGGGCTCTGCGTGCTCAGGCGAGCAGGGAGGTGGTTCCACTGCAGATGGTGAGGATGGTGGGGATGGGTGGTGGGACCCGTTCCCCCTCCGATGCCCAGGCTGGCAAAGGCTGGTGTATTTTGTGCTCTCCCATGTTTTGGTGAAATGTTCAGCTGCTCCGTGTGAGGAGGAGCATTTACCTGGTTGAGAGCACAAACCTGTGGGTGACGCTGGGGCTGTGCCCAGCTGGGATCCTCAGAAGGGGTTTTCTATATGCTATTTTGTGCATCAAAGAAAGGAAGGTGTTCAGACTGATTCACTAAGACAGCAACAACATAACATGAAGGGAGGATGGCTTAATCCCAGTTTTTTCAGACAGGGTAGCTGTAAATCAAAGGGCAAAAATCATTCTCTTTAAGCAGAAGTATTTTGCCAAACTTCATTGAGGAAAGATGTGTAGAATATTTTTCCAAAATCTGTTGCAGAAGACACTTTATGTTAAATACCAATTAGACTTCCTTAAATTACTTTCTCAATCACTGATGCATAGTGAAAATACATTTTATATATATATATATATAAAAGCGTATTTTCTGAGATATCAAAACCTGTAGGCATGTATTTTCAGTCTGGAGAGGGCAATGAAATGTGACAAAGTAGGATTTTAAACTGAGTTGCCTACACACTTTTTTCATGCAATACCAAGCAGATAAATGTAAACACACATCGTAACACATAAAAATGAATTCCATATTGAATATTTCATTGGAGAAGCAATAAACTGCACTAAAAATTGATGAATGGCAAATATATTTTTATTTAAGCATTTATTTTTATGGCATTAACAAATAGAAAAATACATGGAAGTATGCAAATAATTTCATAGAAACATTCAAATAAAATGAACAATATCAAGTTGCTCATCCTTCATGGAGATTTTGTGCTTTATTATTGTGGACATTATTTAAGTACATATAACATGGCTGGTAGAAACACTGGAAATAGATTTAGTTCTTCAAAAACCTGAGCTCTATTGAGAGTTTGAACTTTAAAAATGTTGGAATAAATCTGCTTTATGTTGCTTTTATGACATACCTTTATGCATGTGTATTTTATTATAGGGTGTGTAATTGGATCATCTTTATATATTGTTCTTTAAAGTTTTATTTAAAAAGTCAAAGAAAGTGTTAACTGTGGTAAGTAGAACCTTGTATTAAATACGCTTTACCAAAGGATGATTGCCTACCGCAGAAGTTTAAACTGTTTATTATGGACTACTTCTAAGTAAAAAAAAATGGGGGCTCTTGTCCTGTGGCTGCTTGAATTTTCAGAAGCCACCATGGTGTCTGTGGGGCCACTGAGCTGCCTCTGCAGTGACCCCTGTGGGCTTGTACCCCCCTGCTTCTGGCAGGGACTGGGCTTGGGAAATGCCATCGCAGCCGGGAGGACAGCTGTGTGCCAGCGGTGCTAGTGTCCTGAAGCGGAGGGGGGAGGCAGGGAGTCACCCCAGAGACCGCAATGAACAGTGGGTGTGTGGATGGACATTTACGGCCTTTTGTCTGATGAGCTGTTCTTGCTGTGCTGAGGACACTGTAGAGCAACAGTTTGTGATCTTTCAGTATCAAACTCCCCAGCTGGAAGTGAGATGGATGGGTAGCTTGCTGGTTTAATAGCTTTTAATATTCCAGTTGCAATTAGTTCCAATGAGTTTATTTACATTTGTAGTTTACATTTTGATGGGGGGAGGGGGAATCTCTTCCTCTGTTTTATGAAGAAGCCTATGCAGGAATGAGACAGATGGAAGAGGCCATCTCTTCTGCTTTTCTTCCATTAATTATCATGTAAAATGTAAGGATAACTCGTTTGTCCTCTCACACTGTTGGTGGGGATTATTTCACAGCTCTCCCTGCTTCCAGTTGTAACAGAGGTACAAAATGCTGGCACTTCCTAATCAGTTAATTTGTGAAACGAAACTTCACACCCATTTCTATTTTGCCTTAGAGGAATCTTCCCACTTTGTCTCTCTGTGAAATAATCTATTTGGTTTAATATTAGCGTCACATTGCTGGATTGCACATAATTTCTCATCACGCTGTGGTGATCTGCAGAGCGACGTTTGCTCAGGCTGGGCTGTGGACTATGAGCATCCCAGCCAGGGAGATGTAAACAACTCCTAACCTAGGGGACACTACAGAGACCTTGTCATAGAGGAAGCTCTGGAGGCATCAACGCGTATAAAATGTCTGAGAGTCTGGAGAGATGGAAACCATCCCAGAGCTTTGTCCAGAAGGTCACAATAAGGACAGAAGTTCAAAAGAAAGGATGGATGACTATTGTACTTCATTCATATAGAGCAGATTAGATTTAACAAAACCACTTCATATAAGTTCCTAGAAATGACAGATTTCATTCTAGTGTTATTAATTAAGTTTATTTTGTAAACTTTGCATATTTGTCCATAAAGGTCAGTTGGTCTACTTTAGATTTAATATTTTTATTCTTTTTAAAAATCCTTTTATATATTCTTTTTATTTATATTTGTTTTATTCACTTATAAAAATAAATGATGCGGTCAGTGTGCAGGTCTGTGGGCAGCAATGGGCTGCCCATCGCTTGGGCACAGGGGATGGACTGCTGAGGGTCGGGCTGGGCACATGTGCTGTTTCGCTTGCACCAAGGACTGTACAAAAAGGTTTTGGTCCGAACGTGCTCCTGCTGCAGCGCAACCAAATGCTGCCTGAGCTGCCTCCGGCTCCAGGGGCTGCCCGCCACGTGGCCTTGTAGAAGTCCTCTAAATTGGCAAAGAAGCTTCTTGCCTTCCTGCGAGTTTGCTTTTTCATTGCTAATAATAGTTCCTGGGCTTTATCTTCCGCTTGATGCTCGAGCTGTATTTCTCTTTACATCGCCATAATTAATTTATAAGCTCAGAAGTGACAGATAATGTTTATTATGGAGATGACTTCCTTGAACAAGCTCCCTGAAATAACCTCCAAGGAATTGTAAGGAACCTCACATTTGGTAATTAATTATGCAAACCTACTTTTAACATATCTTCAGGTAATCAGAACAAAAGAAGACAGTTGTCTTTGTTAATTATAATGAAAAATTACTTATGAATACTGTAATTACATACATTACTGTGTCTGCTGTCACTCATGGAGGGTGTACCTTTAGGCAGTATTATTTTCCTCCCATTGTCACTGTAACAGAGGGCTAATGAACAGAAAAGGGCTGAAGTTAGAGGCGCTGTAGTTTAATTTCAGAAAGCATTATTTGCTTGTTCAGATCGTAATTGGAAGCTCAGCACAGCGGCACCAGGGGAAGTGAGTGTGCTGCCCCACCGTCTCCAGAAATGGTGCTCCAGGGCTGAGCGCAGGGGTGTCAGCAGGCAAAAGCCCTGATGTCCACCTGTGCCGAGGTCCTGCGGAGGGATGTCTGCCTTGTGGGTGGTAGGAGTGCAGTCACACTGGCCATGTGGCTACCAATGCTGCTGTGACACTTTCTGTCCCCTGGATTAAAGCAACACACCAGGTAAAGCACAGCTGTTTCACGACCACTTCAAATAGCTTTTTTAAGTGTTTGAGAGCACTTCCATTTATCTTTGAGATAAAGCTGCATCTACCCATATCAACTAAGAATTTTCCTACTAAATTTTACTAAAGTGTGTTCACAGGTCAGATTTTCTGTAAGGCGATGAAGTCACAAATCTGAAAGTCCCCTGGCCAGTTCTTGAAAGCTGGAGAAGTGTGACAATTAATTATGGACTCAAATTCAGCTTTCTGGCACTTAACATGGCCAAGTGTCTTGTCCTTCTGCAAAAGCAGATGATCCATCAAAATGGGTCAGCTCAGCCTTTGGCCCTCACTACTTCTCCAGCAGAAATCTGCTAAAGGAAATTGCCATTAAATTAACTGAAGTTTAAAAGTTCATTTTACAGTTGCCCTTTATAGCACAGAGAATGTCTTTGAATTTCCATAGTTTGACACTCACCAGAGGTCAATGTATCATTAAATATCTGTGTATGTGCTGCTAATACACTTTTTTTTTTCTCTGTCTAGTAGTGGAAATGTTAAATGGTTTTGATGCCTGATTACAGGCACATATAAAGATCTAAGCTCCACCTTTAGCCTGTGCTTCCAAGACCCAGTTTTCAAAGACACTCTTAAGTTAGCTTGACTGAACACTTCGGTGAAATAATCTCAACATGCTAACTGCTTCCCCCTTTTTACTTCTTACCAATGTTATCTCTGTGTGCCTAAGTGGTGTAACTGGTTCCTTGAAACACGTGTCTCTCTTCTACTGGAAGCCTGATTGAAGATGGTGAATTTTGTTTCTCTTTATTATTTGTATGAGTATTATGCCTTCCCCCCAGCTGTGCTGATGGCCCCATCATGTTCAGGAGTGTGTAAACACAGGAGGAAAATGATGCTCTGAAGAGCTCATCCAAATACAAAAGGCAGGAAAAAGGTGGGAAGAAGGAAAATTTTTTTTCTACCTCTTGTAGAGGTGGAGAGCTGAGACCTGGAGCTGAGACACACCAATCTCATGTGCCTTTTCTGAGGTCAGTTGGAGAACCCAGCAGATCCAGGCTTTTGGGTCATCTCTTTTATGCGAAAGACGGAAAACATGATAAAAACAGGATAAATACGACATTACTTGGAACATTTTAAAGAAAATAAGTTCTCGTGCTTTTTGATGAAGACTCTGGCAATGGGTTTCATTTGAGTGTATTTGCATCTTGTGCTGCAACATTAGGCCATGACAGCATGTGTTTTCCTTTTTTTTTTTTTTTTTTTTTTTTGGGGGGGGTGGGGTGGGTGAGTGGGTGGTGTGTTCTCTGCCACTTTCTAAAATCCAGAATGGAAGTAGTGAATAATAGTCATGACTGAGTTCCAAATTTGAAAACCGGAGGATGGAGAAATCTCCTAAATCTCCATAAGATTCCTTTGAATTATTGTTTTTAAGTCTACCCCCATCCCCAGATATTTAAAACTGTAGAGACAGAGACATACACAGAGAGAGAAAACCGGTAGGAACACAAGAGCTGATGCTGGTCCTTGATTTCAGAACCTGACCTAAACGACTTTGATCTCTGCAAGCAAACCTGCTTCACAGATATCTGCAGGTATATTCATGGCAGGGAGTTGGAACTAGATGATCTTTAAGGTCCCTTCCAACTTGAACCATTCTATGATTCTACTGCTGCCATCCTGTATGCATCATTTTACTGTCATGCAATTAGAAGCTATAACTATGGTGCCATTTCAGCTTTGTAGTTTGCCCTTTTAATTTTGTCTGTTGCTATGGTAGCAACAAATGATTGCAATCACTGCTGTTTATATTGCAATCCAAGTCACACCAATAGAGATCTTGGAAATGAAACAATAAAAATCTGACTTAACTGTATACTGCATTTGTTGTTGTATATAATAGGTTGTTCACAATAATCAGGATTTATTGAAATCTTTTGTTCCTGAAGCATTTGGAAAATTCCTTTAACTAAAGGGTTGTCAAATGATAGTTTATTTTCAATATATACTTACCCAGTGCTCTTCACACAACTGGACAATATTTCTTTTGCACTGTTTCCTGAGTATATGCTTGAAAATAATTATTTTTAATAGCCTTTCTAGTTTTGAAGAAAGCTGCTCTTATTTTTTTTTTTTTACCTTGACTAATCATAGTAGTATCTTAGGTCTAAAATAATACATCCTTAAAAAGATACTGCAGTACTTCCTCCTGTGCTTTGTCAGTCTTGTCTATTTAGGTTATACAGGCTTTTTGAGGAAGGATTCTTTATTTTGTGCAAAGGCTTGTATAAAGGAACTTCTATGAGCTACAACATTAATAAACTGTAATATCGAAGAGAATGGATTGAGAGGAGCCCTGAGGAGAAGGACCTGGGGGTGTTGGTTGATGAGACGCTCAACATGAGCTGGCAATTTGTGCTGGCAGCCCAGAAAGCCAACTGCACCCCAGGCTGCATCCCCAGCAGCGTGGCCAGCAGGGCGAGGGGGGACTGTGCCCCTCTGCTGCGCTCTGCTCTGGGGAGACCCCCCTGCAGTGCTGCCTCCAGCTCGGGGGGTCCCAACAGCAGAAGGACACGTGGCTGTTGGAGCGGGGCCAGAGGAGGCCCCAGAGATGCTGGGAGGGCTGGAGCCCCTCTGCTGGGAGAGTTGGGGGGGGTCAGCCTGGAGAAGAGAAGGCTCGGGGGAGATCTTAGAGCCTTAATCAGGGAAGGGAGCCATAGGATGAGGGGGGATGGTTTTAAACTGACAGAGGGGAGATTTAGATGAGATATTAGGAAGAAATTCTGTACTGTGGGGGAGGTGATCCCCTGGGGCAGGTTGCCCTGAGAAGCTGTGGCTGCCCCCTCCCTGGAGGTGTTCAAGGCCAGGGTGGACGGGGCTTGGAGCAACCTGGGCTGGGGGGAGGTGTCCCTGCCCAGGGCAGGGGGGTTGAACGAGGTGATCTTTAAGGTCCTTTCCAACCCAAATCATTCCATGATGATCAGGTTCTGATTTTGAACATCACCTGCTAAGCCTAGAAGGAGTTGAGAACAAGAGAGATATAGGAGAGATAAAGAAGGCTCATGAGTCGGTCCAGTGCCCCTGAGGGGACCAGTGGTGGGCAGCCAGAGAAGGGGAACTGGTTGTGATATCTGCCTGTGCTCACCCATCAGTATTGCACTGCCTCAGAGTTGGTTTTGGGGACGTCAGCACTGCTATTTGGAAGGGAGTTTAGCTAGTATTATAGCAAAACAGTGTGAAATCCTATGTTCCTGAAGTTTAGGGTCTTTTTTCTGCAGATTACAGTTGGGAGAAGATTGTTCTTTCTGACTTCTTCAGTTGTGGAGGCGGAGGGGCAAGGAGGCACATGGCAGCAGGGCTTGCGTCTCTGCCATAGCAGCAGCTGGGGATGGAGCATCGCCTCCTGCTCCTGTCCTCAGCAATGGACCGGAGCAGAGCTTGCAGGGTGTGCATTTTAGTTCCTGTGTGGGTAAGCTCTAGTACCCTCTCTTCCTTTGTACGCAGAGCTGTGGCTGCGCTCTTCAGGTGTCTGCTGCCCAGACACAGCAGTCCCTGGGGCTAACGTCTGCTCCGAGGTCTGGAGAGGCTGAGAATCCTCTATTGGGTGGTGTGTCTCTTCTTACAGAAAGTTGAATCTAGACTGTCTAAATAGGAGGCCAGTAAGGCAATTTGCTGTTTAAATGACCCAATGCACATTGGGCATATTGAAGAAAAAAGCCATTTCCTAGTGACTAAATCTCATTAAAAAAGCAATTTTCCAATCAATTACAATGCAATTTAGCTGCTAACTGTTTAATTATCAAAAAAAGAAGCTATTTTGTTCTCTGTTCCTATATTTATGAACCATGCTTAAAAAATCTCATCTTCAGAGTAGCTGTTTAGAGGAATGTGATGGCTCTATTGATGCAATTATATTAAAGTTTTCAGTTCAATGTATTGTATTAGTTGAAGGAAATATTGTTTGCACAGACACTTTTGAAATAGGAGATTCATTGATTTCTACAAAAGCTTGTATCTTTATTGTTATTTTCATGCAATATAAAAATTGTATTATCTTATGTAGGTTTATTAGAGGAGCATTATTTCTTTTTTATTGGTGGGGGTTTTTTTGGAAGCATATGCTGAAAATAGAGCAAGGTTCCTCTCGAAAGGAAGACTTCTGTTTCTGAAGAGACTGAAAAAACAGGTAAAATGCGAAGGTGATTTATAAGAGCTGGGATGCTGGTGCCTGGTTGTGACTCCCTGTCTCAGGGTAGCACCATGGTGAAGGATGCACTTATGGCTTAATTCTGAGAATAGGAAGACATTAAAGCAGTGGTGTTGCCATGTCTTGAAATTTTTATTCAAAATCTTGCAATACTTGGTGTTTTCTCTTAAAGCTCCAGCTCCCAGAGTTATCTGAGACTTTCATAATTCCTTTTCCTAATGCTGTTTCAAGTCTTTGTAGTTTAAAGGACTTCTCAAACCCACGTATTTTTCAGCCTTCAACAATGGATGAAAATGAAAAAGAATGCAAACCTATTGTTTCCTCATAGCTTCTGCTTTTTAATCTACTTTGGGGGTAGATCCTGCATGGGTGTAACTCCTGGTACCATTTGACGCTATCTGGAGGCCTCTGACAGTGCTGGATAAGCAGCATGCATCTAACATCCTCAGACGTCAGCATTTGGCTCTTTATTGGGGGACCCAGCTGGGTGCTCGGCTCTGGGAGAGGCTGGGCTCGCTTTAAGTGCAGGCCTTAGCGGAGTGATGTTTGCTCTGGTGAGCATTGCACCGTGTGAGCTCCCAGGGAGGCATCTGGGGCCCCTCAGCTTGCACCAGCGACGGGGTGGGACCACGTGCCCGAGGGAAGTGTGAGCAGTGTCTGTGCCGCCGCGCTGTAATGTGCCCTGGCCATAACGGGCACTGAGTTTTTCCTCTCCTTGAGCTGTAGCTGGACACCTTACTCTACTCTTGTGTGTGATTAGCCTTGTTTTATACAGTTGGCAAGCTGATGGAGGGCTTGGAGCTGCTCATCTTCCTCTGAGTCCATGAGTGTTGGGAGGCTGAAGGACCGTGGGAAGCCAGGCATGAGTGTCAGAAACATTTCTGGGAAATCCAGGAGAAATGTCTGATGAACCTTAACTTGTGCCCACCAGCCCACACCTCTGAAGCTGCAGCAGACACATACTAACCTCTCCTGCTGTCTAAAACTGGTATTTGTTTTCAAAAAGCTGTGAGAACCTGTGCATGATGAAAACGGGGAAGGTGAGACTGTGTGGTCCCCAGGACAGTTTAGCAAGCATCAGACTGTGTGGCCTGAGCCCCAAAGCTCACTTTGGTGTGTGACGGGCCCTCTGCTGTCGGTGGCAGGTGACCTCGCCTTGGCGTCTGCTGTCCCCCTGCAGAGGATGAGTGACCGCATTGGTCCTGCAGCGTTGCAGAGACGGTGCCTTCGGCTTGGGCCCTGTTTGCGGTTGCAGAGGAGGTGATGTCCTGTTCCTGTGCACTGGAGAGCCTTAGTCTCACAAGCCAGTACAAGGGTCCCCACCTTGGTGAATTTACAACATTCACTATATCCCCAGCTGAAATAAATGTCCATCATTATTGAAATAATTTGTCTCGTGCCCTTGGAAATGCCAATTACTTCTCTGTAAATAGTCCCCAGCACTCAGACATGCTCAGTCTTTTACAAGTTCGGAGACTACCCCTGACCTTTTCAGAAAACCTCGGAGACAGCAGTAACAAACACACACCCAAGTCATTGTTCCACGTTTTTCCATTTGTCTTCATATAGCGTATTAGGACCCATGAAAATGCATGGCAGAATAAAAGCAGTCTGATCACTGACTCCCTGCCTGTCATGAGTCGGGGGTATGTTTCCCCCATCCGAGGCTGTGCAGCGCATTGCGTGTAGCTGCCATTTAGCTCTCTTCTGGAAGACAAGAGTCGGCTTGGGCCCTGTTTGCGGTTGCAGAGGAGGTGATGTCCTGTTCCTGTGCACTGGAGAGCCTTAGTCTCACAAGCCAGTACAAGGGTCCCCACCTTGGTGAATTTACAACATTCACTATATCCCCAGCTGAAATAAATGTCCATCATTATTGAAATAATTTGTCTCGTGCCCTTGGAAATGCCAATTACTTCTCTGTAAATAGTCCCCAGCACTCAGACATGCTCAGTCTTTTACAAGTTCGGAGACTACCCCTGACCTTTTCAGAAAACCTCGGAGACAGCAGTAACAAACACACACCCAAGTCATTGTTCCACGTTTTTCCATTTGTCTTCATATAGCGTATTAGGACCCATGAAAATGCATGGCAGAATAAAAGCAGTCTGATCACTGACTCCCTGCCTGTCATGAGTCGGGGGTATGTTTCCCCCATCCGAGGCTGTGCAGCGCATTGCGTGTAGCTGCCATTTAGCTCTCTTCTGGAAGACAAGAGCAGCCTGGGGATATGCGCAGCGCGGGCAGGTCCTTCCAACTCCCAGCCCTCACCCTCTCCCCTGCGCTCCCTCCTCTGTGACGGTCTCCTCGCCGGAGTGTGCTCGGGGCAGCCGCCGGCCCTGCGGCTATCTGCCGTCCTGGCAATGCCATGTGTGGGGCAGGGGGGAGCCGCCAGAGGATGCAGCTGGCTTGAGGCAGAGGTGGCAAAGCTCCTTGCCGGTGTTACTTGGTGAGGGCCTGTCCTGGCCGCTGTCTCTGGCATGGGCTGGGTCCATGGCACCAACCAACCCGTGTCTGGTGACGCTCTTGCATGAGCAGAAAAGAAAAACGGCTTGCGGGCTTTGCCACTGGTAGTGCAGCTCATCGCGTCCCCGGGAAGGGCTGTCTTGTGGCTTCCTCCGAACAGGAGGAATGGAGTTGAGATGTGATGGAGTGGGGAGGGCTCCTAATTAGGAGATAATAAGGTAGGCATTTCTTCGAGTTGTCACAGGTATTAAAATGGAGTTTAATGGTGGCAGTGACTGGATGTCTACGTTTTGTTCCTCCTTCTCTCACAACTTTTAGATTATTGCAAGAACGTTGTTGCATAAAACTCCCGAACAGGTTGAGCCCTGCGTTGCTGCCATCCAGTGTGCGGCGATCGCTTTGCTAATGTTTGCACGCCCTTGTGCATGTCCAGGTGGTGTTTAAAATTATGGTGCAGAAATAGTACCAGATGAGGTAATTATGAATCTGCTATGGATCTAATAAAATTTTCAAAAGCCTGTAACAGTTTTGGGAATAATTATCAGTTTTCAGCTCAGGAACTTCGCAAATCTCACTGTGAAGCACTCAGGAAAAAACATAGTTTTTCTGAGGAACAGCTGTTTTCCCTCTTTCTTGCACGTGTATGTGTAGTTATTGTTTATTTCCAGTATGTCGAGGTCTGGAAGGTTCTGTTTGTGAGCACAGTGGTATGGCACATATAATTATTTATTGATTTAGCTCAAGTGATTAATGATTCAGCTTTAACAGGTCTGTTTTATTGCTGTACACAAACAGTATTGAGGTAATTAAAACGGTTTGATTGCTTTGCGAGTAAGGTAAGACTTGCCACGCACACATGTGCTGCAGTGTCATCCTGGGGCCGACCATCGGGACCCCCCAGCCCGCTGCAGTGCTTTGGGCGGCTTGTGAGGGACATGCACCGGCCTTTCAGAGGGGAGTGTCGTTAGCAGGTGTCCTAATGAGACTCAGCTGCTGAAGTTTAAACATTGTCAGGGGAGATGGGATGCCTTTGGGCACAGTTCTGTAAGGGCTTATCCTCGGTTTTCAAATTTCAGTGTGTGAATCATCCTGCGTGTGTGAGTGGGATGAGTCTGTGCGTAACGCGGTGGATAAAGCGTCTGCGAGATCACAGATGGAGCGATCGAAGCATTTGCCTTTCGGGCTGGAAAGCACACCTGTATGTGCTGATTCACTGCCGTAGCGCTGCGCCTGTTCCTCAGTGAGAGCAGAGCTATGCTTTGTGGGCCCGGGCTCTGGCGGGGATCGCCGCTGCCCCCAGTCCCTGCTCCAGCCCCTGCTCCGCGAAGGACAGTGGAGCCCAGAGCCCACCACAGCCCGGCAGAAGCCATCGCCCTCCCTGCAGCGCTGCTGGGGTGCCCGGTGCCGGTCAGCCGCATGCTCTGCTGAGCCCCTGCGGGGGCTGCAGGGTGCGGGGGATGGCATTGCGCTCCCCCAAAGCTTTTTGATTCTGTCTCATGCCATTCCTGAGGAGCGGCAACAGCTTTAGGAGATGAAATGAGTCCAGCAAATGAATTTTAACTGTGAAATGAGACTTACTTCTGCTAAGCCTATCTATTTAGATTATAGAGCTGTGGATTGAAATGGTTTGTTCCAGTTTCCATGCTACCAAATGCCTGTTTAAATAAAAGAAGGTTGCTGAATAATTCAAACAAATATTATTCAATAATTGATAAACTTTGCAATAAAGATTGAAGCATAGCCCCGTAAAACCTCAGTGTGCCTTTATGTTCTTTACTAGCTGATTCTGCTGGGGAAAGAACTGTTTCTGTGTGGAGGTTTTTGTGGTTTTGGGTTTTTTTTCTTTCTACTGGCCTAGCAGGACGCAGGGATTAGAGATTTGGCATGCGTTACAAGTGAGGCCATGACTCACAGAGACACGTGGGGATTTACTCTGTCTCTGCAGCCGAACCCCCATGAGCGCCCAATGTCACGGGCCTCAGCGCAGGCGGGCAGCTCAAGGGCCTATTTGGGACCAGCTTCCCTCTGATATTCTGCTGAAATAAGCCTGTAGGTAAACTGTATCGTTGGATAACTTAATAAAAGAGTGTAGGAGGCAGAGATGGCTGCCAGGAGGATCTCGGCCAGCGAAGCCTTGGCTGCTGTGGTGGGGGTCCCTGACCGCCCGTCTCCCTCTCCTGCAGCGCAGCGAAGCCCCCCGTGGGCGCTGCATGCCCGACCCCCGCGCCGCAGCGGAGCGCTCGGGAGAGCGGAGACGTGGCTGGCTCACGCTGGGTCACTACCTGTGTTTTAGAACACATCAGCTCTTCTGCAGATGTTTTCATTCAAAGATAAATTAGCTTTTAGATGCTGTGGAGGATTAAGGTATGGCAATTTAAGGCCGTTCTTGAATGAGGACCTTCAAACAAGGATCTTGTGCATCAGTTTCACATTTTTTAATGAATTGTGTCTGGCCTCAGGGTACTCGGGGCTCCAGAGGCACAGTGGTGGCAAAGGGCCTCGCCTTCTGAGATTGGAATCTGGTTTCCACTCGTGAGAGAATTCCTACAAGTTAACGACACATTGGTGCCTTCTGCACGCTGAGGTTCTCAGGGCAGCTCCCGTGGGACATCTGTCCGTACCACGCCAGCTGAACCTGATCCCGGTTGGCTCCTGTGGGAGAGCCCCAGTGTGTGGCACATCCCGAACAACACAACGCCTGAGAAATCGCCCTCCCCTCCCAGGGCGCAAGCACGCGTTTGTTCTCGCTCAGCAAACCTGGAGGCTGTGTACAGACCCCAGCACAGAGCTGTCAGCGCCACTCGTCTTGGCTCCACGGATGGCAAAAAAAAAAAATCTATGTTGGTTTAGAGTAGCGGTAAATCAAGGTCTCTGGAACACTTAGTCCAGGACATTTAAAAAACTCTGAAAGCAACTTTGTTTGAAGGATTAGTAAACTTAATGTAGGCAATGTGGGACCTGCCTTCAGTGGGACAGATGAGTTTAAGTGACACTGCAACCATCTGTGGAGCTATGACATTTTATTACAAAGCACTAAACTATTACCAAAGAGGAAATCAGTACTGGATACGGAAACACATTAAGAAAAAATACTCTGTCAACATGCATTTAAGAACCCCCCAAGCAAATTTCTTCCCACCTTGGGAGTTAATATGATGCAAACAGTGTATTTTACTTGTCATTTATTGCATTTTAGTTTCTCTCTTGAGGTGCACAATCTGCAGGATAACAGGGTGTAATTATAAAGCTTTATGGCTTGATCACTGTATGAAAAGATAGACTCGTGAACCAACCAGCGCTGCAGGGACAGGAGGGTCAGGGTACCGCTGCAGCTCAGAGTGCCAGCAGGAACACAGCCAGTTGGGCCAGCGGGGAAGCCGTGCCTGGCAAGCAAGCATCTCTGCAGTGTCTCCCAGTCGTGAACACCCTCAGTCCCAGAGCTGCTGCGGTGTCCCAGAGAGCCACCCTTTTCCCCCCTGAGAGGGGTGGTTATCCCAGCTGGAAGCAATAAGGCGTTCGAGGCCGCCTTGAAGAAGTGGCTTCTTGCTGCTGGCCCCTGGCCTGGGGCTTCCCAGAGGAGCTGCCTGGTGCTCTGCTCTGCCAGCCAGTGTCTGTGCGGTGTCCGGGAACAGGGCCACGTGTCTCACCAGATGCTTTGCTGTTCTGCAGGGGATTCAGAAAACAAGGGGAGGTGGTGAGGGAGGAAAGGTGGAATTAAGCCACTTTCCTGGGATGTGACAGGCAGGATGACAAAGAGCTCAATGTGCTCTGAGCACGTCGAATCCAGGTAAGCTTGGGAAGATGGGCAGGAAGGAACATCATTGCCCTGCTAATTATCTAGATGCAGGGAGCTGGGAAAGTGCTGCAGAAGAGGAATGCAGAGCCTGTCTGAAGGCACCTCCAGCAAGAAGCCAAGCCGGGAATTTAGCCCCACAATTGCAGGTGAAATGGATGAGAGACATGCCTACATCTTCAGTTTGGCTCTGCTGTGTGTTTTTGTTCTAACTGTTAGAGCGATGTTTTTTTGTGGCTAGTACAGCAAGCTTGTCACAGGTGCTATGACCTCCCTCCTTCTGGCTAACACACTTGTGGTCTTTCACCATCTTGTGAAGGCTGCAAAGACAAGCTCTCACTCTGTGCAGAAGACGGGAGGCCTCAGAAATGCCATATCAAGTGCGCTGCAGCTGTCTACAAATAAAAAATCAGTAGTGAGTCACATATGCTAATGAAAATCTGCAAATCGATCAAATATTTACTATATTGAGGCTATGATGGCTACAGTGTTTTCTGTGACAAAGCCTGCTCCGGTGGGAGCCGAGACGTTGCAGAGCCAGGCTGCCTGTGTGCTGGGGGAGCGTGTCTTCAAGAAGCTGGGTTTGATTTACAGAGAAGCCTGTATGATGCTGTGCCTGTGTACTTCAGAGGTGTGCTCGCTCTTCCTCTTATCAGTTGAAATCCCTGAGCTCCAGGCTTTTAAAAATGGGTGTTGAGGAGCAATTCTCCATGGGGCCCTAGGCATTTTTTCAGTTGATTCGACTGAACCAAGATTTCCTAGACAGGATGCAAAAGCTTTGGATTCCCCAATCTCCATCTACCTTTCAGTGGGAATGAGGGGTCACTCCTATGTATTGAATGGGAAGGGGGAGGGAATTTGCATATTGTTGTTTAGGTGCTTGCAGACTAGTTTTATTTCCATGGAAGTGTAAAATACCCACCAGCTGGAGGAGGACTACTCTGACCTTCAAAACACTGGCTAGGCAGAATAAATAAGAATTATATTATTTCTAAAGTGTTAGTGATGCACAAAGACTCTAATTCATTGTTTGTTAGCTCCAAAGGGTGGTCACTTAAAGCTGCTTATGAGTCTAACCACTTGCAAAAAGCAGGCTTTCTGGGGAGAAGGGATATGGAGCTCTGGAAGAGGCTGGCTGAGTAATATTTGGTGACTGGTCTGTTTTAAACACAAAAGCATATCATGTACTTGAAACTGATAGCTGTGAGAATGAGGAGAGCTTGGTCTGTATTAACTCCATTATGCCTCATAACGGATTGGCATTAATAACTACAGATGAGGTATATATCTAGGGAAACAATCTGTTATGCTATTAGATGCCAATAATAAAATGTGCTTCATCATTGCAATATACAAATCTACTCTACTTCTCTCAATTAAGGGAACCTTTCCCTTCTAAAACTGCCTATAACTCACCAGTACGTGTTATCATTGTATTGAAAGTATGTTCTGTGAGAATGCATAAGCAATTTACTTTGATGATAAACTGTTTTTCAAGTCTGAAGTCATCAGTAGAAAAGGAAATGGGGCTGAAGAGCGCAGAGGAATGCAAATGGCAGGGAGGATAAGGCAGTGTGGGCTGGTGGCTTGTGTACTGGGCTCTGTCTCAAGATAGAGAACAGCGATTTCTGGATGGACTTCACTTCGTGCATTTTTTCCTGTAGGTCTCGGAGGTTCTGTTTTCTTTTTCCCCCGAGGCCTGTGCTGGTTGGTAGCTCTTTGAGCAGGTAACTGTGTCCTATGGCTTGTACAATGCAATTCGATTTGGGTGGGTCTTTCACCATTATTCTGCAATAATGCTTGAGTTGCTCCTTTATAGTTTACCAGTTTGATTGCAACTAGGATTGATAGTCTTGAATGCGCTATCAGTCTTAGAGGTTTTTTGACAATGAAAAGAGTCCCATGTTTTAAAATGCAGCGTGCAATGGATTTGCAGCGTACCATTGTCAGAGAAAGAAGGAATATTTGCTGTCTTCTCATCTTCTGAAGGCAGATGCTTTGTGCTACAGATGAAGAAATGTAGCTGGATGCTTATGAGAAGCTTATAGTCTGCACCAATGCAAAAGTTTCTCCGCATAACAAAGAGCTCCAGCCACCAAAGCTGCTATTGTGGTGGCTTATTGACTTCAGAGAGAGTTGGAAGGAGGAGAATAGTAATAATGACAGTAGAATAGTGTACCAAGGTACTTAAGAGTATTTACTAGAGCCCTGGAATGAAAGACCATTTCCACAGAATGAAGACTTAACCAATACATTTTCCCTTGCTAATGTATCTTCCCAAGACTTGCTCAAAGAGTGTGCACAAGTGCTTTTCCTCAAGATGAATGATAAATAGAAAACAAATTTTCAGCTGATGCTGAAATCTGCTGATATGCATGTTCAAAAACAGTTACCTTAATATTGATAAGAATCACACTTTATTACTGAATTAGCAAAACAAAAGCAAACAAAGGTGTAGGAAGTTAACCCTTTCAACCTGTAGGATTTCCTTCGGACAGAATAGAGAGCCGCAGGGGTTAAGCTTCCAGGTTTGGCGATGATGCACTGTGGTAGGCACGTATGTGAAATGGCAGGTAGAAGTGAGTGTATGTAAATAAAACATATAAACTTGCATCTATCCTTGTGAATTGAAATGATGTTTTTTCAAAACAATCAATTACTAGCCAAAATTTCACTGAAATGCCATTCTGCTCAAGTGAGTAATGTGGGAAATATTATTTGCGATAATTACATACCCGAGTTGGATTTACAAAAACCTGATTACTTTATATGTAGTTTGGGATGACTTTGATAAACTTGGTCATTTCATGCTATCAATTTAGAGAAGACAGGAACCATTTGTTTATGAAAATTACCATAAATAAACAATGGGACAAGACCTAGATTTATGGCTTAATATTGTAATTGGGTTTTGCTGAAGAAAAAGAAGTCTTTTGAAAGAGTGAACTTGTAATTATTTGCGTACACAAAGAAGGTGCAGTGTATTGGAGATGGCTCATAAACTACCTGTCAGCCTATTTATGTGGGAATTGCATTCAATGCCAAGCTTACTGGGGAGATAGAAAACTTAACAAAATCCATTGCAAATGATATAAAAAGATAAAAAAATTGTAAAGGCTTCTGTGTGCAGCCGCATGCATACATCCACTGAGCCAAGGTCGGGCGATCACAGCTCCTGCTTTCATGACCTGCCAACGTGCGGGATGTTGCAGCCCAGTTGATGAAGGAGGACTTCATTGGTCTTGTTTTGAATGCGAGTGCCTATACAGAGCGCACTGTTCTGTGGGGTCCCAGCTCTGACGCTTGTGTTTGTCTGGGGGAGCAGATGTTCAGCTATGGTAAGGCCTTGCTGAGGTCAGCGAAACCGCTGCTTTCCAGTAAGCTGGGATGGCAGCAGAAGAAACATAAAGGTCGGGGTAACTGGGTGGGACTTGGTCTCACAAGAAAATGGTGTTAATCTTCTCAGTTATGGCTGAATAAACCCCACTTTTTATCCATTAAACTGTTTTAAGTAGCTAGAAGGAAGATAGCTCTTGAACTGGCAAAGAAATATTTAATTAAATGTTTAAATCATTACGTATACACCTTATAATGAGAACATTTCATCAGACTGTCTTTTTGAGTCTAATGGATAATTTTTTCACTTATGCAAACTGTACATTATTTGGAACATTAATATCTAGGCAGATTTTTAATCTGTTATCAGAACAGAAAAATAAAATTTCCCAAACAAAGATTAATATTTATTTTTAAGGCCATTCATCAGTGATAAATGACCTAATTATTACATCTATCACTTTACTGAAGCATGCATTCAAAAGACTGCATTAGGTAAACAAATGGTCCTGTTTGAATACAGTTAGGAGAAAGTGAAAACAACTTTTAAGAGCCCCTCCTTTGAAATTACCTTGAAGCAAAAACGTTGCAGTTAAACTCTTCTCCTGTACAGAAGGTATTAGGTGACTTATTTTCTTTTTACATCTACCAAGTTGCAACAATTAAGACATTGCAGATGGGTAACAGAAAAAGAAATTTGGACACATGCGGATTTTTAAGCTTGACTCATTTTAGTATTATTGTATGTTTAATACCATAGTTACACCCTCTGACTACAACTTTGCTAATACCACACCAAACTTTCTATCTTTGGCCGAATAATGTTGCAGAGATTTCAGCTGTCTGGACTGTGTGGAGAGAGAGATCCCATTGTACTGATGTCCCTGAGGACAGGGGCTATGTCTGTGTTGGGGGTGGGGTCTTTGGGCTTTTTTTTCTTTTTCCTTTTTCTCTCTAGCTATATAAGGCTGTTGCAACCTTAGCCAGAGTAAGTGCCCCCCAGCCTGGGATGTGGGAGCTGATGGGAGCTCAGTGGAAGCACAGCATTGGTAATGAGGCATGGCGCTTGCTGGCATCAGTATGGACAAGGAATGGCCGAGTGCTCAGGTCCTGCGTCTTGCTGTGGGGTTTGGGGTCTCTCAGGATAGAGACCTTGAGCAGGACTATGCTAAAGTGTTGGTGAGGACAGGTTCCTCTCTGGGTGGTAACGAGCAGCTGGTGATTGCAGTTTCCTAACGGTGCAGCCAGCTGAGTCTGCCAGGCACAAACACAGTTGTCTGTAGGGTAGGTGAAAATTGATATTAATAGTTTGGATCATGAACTAATACAAATGGGTGTTGTTCAGAGGCAGTCAATAAAGTTCCATTGACTTGCATGGGGCAAATATTTGGCTCAATATTTGTATTATTGCAGGGGGTTCCATTAGCAGAATGGGTACTAGTTGTCCCATGAACTGTGCTGCTGTGGGGACACTTTTTTCTAAATTCAGCAAGTAATATGTACCATCCGTCTTCCTGAACTGAAAATGTGATCTTATTTTGTAACATACCAGAAGGAGTTAGCGTCCACTACGTGCCATCCTGTCACAAGCCTTTAAATCCTTCTTCATAGATTTCTGTGCAATTACAGCCTACTGGGGCGCTAAGAAAGGAAGAATCTGACAAAGAGGCTGTAATCTGTGACTTAGATGAGTGAAGAAGTAGAGCCTTTCTCCTTTAAGTTTATCCTTTATGAATTTTAATAAGAGCATGATTTGCAATAAAAAGTGTGCTCTGTAATAAAAATCCTGCCCTGGCTTTCATGGAAGGGTGATATTTCGGAACAGGTAATTTGTAAATGGCAGTAATGACAAGGTGTGCTGCATCTTAACTTTAGGGTGGAATCAGCAAATCGGGGGCAGACAGCGTAGGGATCACTGGAAGCTGCTACGACCACAGGCTGGCTGCCGGGGTGCAGATGGGTACGATTATAAAGGTGGGATTTCAAGGGTGCAAAGGTCCTGAAATCGATGCTGATGTCAGGTGCATTTGAGACACTTGTAATTTTGTGGGTCGGTCATATGTTCATTGTATGAATGATGTGTTGTACATAGGTGCCTACGTATGAGATTTTCTGCAGTTTGTTAGGGCTAGATTCTGTGCTGTACCTCAAAAGCACACAGGAAAAGAGAATTTACCTGGTTTTGTACTGCTAACTCATTCTCTGGTTTCCAGGAGCTGCAGCAGCACTTTTCTGGAGGCGGTGGCAGCCCTGCCAAGCCTGCCTGGGGGCCAGGGCTCTCCTCTGCAGCCCCGGGGCCGGGGCGGCCGCAGGGAGCACGGCCCCGAGCTTTGTTAGCAACTGCGTGGCCTCTGCTGGCACAGTGGCTTGAAACTTCATGGTCTGGGCCTCCGAGTCCCCCCCTCAACGACATTTTCATTAGGAATATGTCAACTTTGGAGAGGTTATTATTCGCAGTAATTGCAGAGGGCAGTGTGTCCGACATCAGCTTCAGCTGGTTCCCATCTCCTGTCACCTATTGCTGCCCCTGAGAAAGGAGGTCTTGCCGAGGACAAATTGTCCGAGTGGCCCCGCAGGTTGTTTGCACTGTTTCGGGAAGACTTTGTGAATGTGAGAAATGGAGCCTGCACATCCCCGCGGGTGGGAACGACTGAGCAGCTGCTTTGGGGCGTTGATGGAGTGTGGCACGAAGCGCTGGGGCCTGCGGACCTGCTGGGACGGTGCTGGATGGGCACAGGGTCTGGCCTCAGCTCTTGCACTCAGGTCTTACAGTATTATCAAGGCTTTCAGTATGCAGAGACTTGCAAAATCGATTTTTCAAAAGTATCATGTTGCCTTATTTCCGAGCAGGTGGTGATTTGAAAGGAGGGCGTGAGCAGGACGCGGGACCACGGCGGCTGCTTTGGGACGGCTGGGGGGTTTGGTTGATGGCAGGGTCACGTCTGCAGGCCGTGCCTGAAGTGAGCCAGCCTGGGTCTGGCAATGCAGTCAGTACAGGCATGGAGTCCAGTGGGAAGGTGATCCCACTCGAGGGTTAGATGCTGAACCTGATCCAGCAGAGTCATGGCCCAAAAGCAGCTCTTAGTTTCTTGACTGCAAGGACCCAAGTGGCGTGCGCCCTGGGCTAGGGGACAGTGGGATCTGGTCCACCTCACCGGCACCTGGACCATCTTCTCTGGGGTGTGTCTGAGGAGCTACCGCAGCAGGACGGACCCGTGCCAGACACGGCTCTCGCAGGCAGCCGAGTCCCGAGCACCTCGTAGTGCTCAGAGGATCGCCAGGGAGGGAAGAATTGGCAAAAAGGGTTTTGGAAATATCCTGTAAAACCAGGGGGGATTCTGCTCAGAATAAATCCCTGCAAAACTTTATAACCTTTCTCAGCGGCTGAACAAAAGCTATTACAGCCTAGTGGTTACTGTATATGACAAAGGTTATTTCCAAACACTTGGCTAGCACCTGGGGAGAAAATATATGCCTTGTGGTTGACTAGCATCTGAGTGCTTCCTTTCAGAGGATGTACGGCTCTGGTGTAATGAATACAGCAATCATCAGGTGCTGTGAGAAAAGGACAAATATTATTGTTATGATTAAACTGTGAAGGTTAAATGAATCATTTGGGAGGGCTGAGGCGTACTGATATTAGACCTACTGGGAAACATAGAGGGAGGAAAATGCCTTGTGAATTCTCTCCCTCTGTCTTACTAATAGTGTTTCTTCCCCAAATAGAAGGTCTGTTTTATGCATTTTGGTACTTTCTTACCCTTCAAAATGAAAACACTGCTGTTATGCACACGTTCCTCTGAAGGCTGACATTGCCTATTTGTCCCCACCACAGATGATATGAAATGGTGCCATTTTGACCGATGTAGGGCAAGGACAACATGCCCAGGTCTGGACCTGAGACATGTTTTCAACAGGACGAATCTTGTCGGTCCTGTTGCATGTCATCCTCTGCTGCGCAGGCCCTCACCTGTACTGCAGTCCAAGTCCAATAAAATGTGATTATGGTTTTGTTGTCACTGGGTTTTGGGCCAGCAGCATCGCAGGGTGTGCATGCCCCGACTGCCAAAGCAGTGTTCTCCTGCGGGTGGCAATGGCCACCCCAGAGATGGAGGTACCACAGTGGTTGTCCAAGCTGAGAGCCCTTGGGCAGGATGAGTCCTGAGCCGGCCTTCAGACCGCTGTGTGGCAGCCCACAGAAAGGGAAGATACCGGGAAGTAAAAGGCAAATTGGGCCTCCCAGGAAATGACTGGTAGGAAATAGTAAATAAAATTCAGCTGCTGCTTGAAAGCATTTCCTTGAGTAGTAGAAAATACTGTCCAAAGTAGCCATTTTTCTTTCTGTCTGCAGTAAATAGAAAAGGTGGGCAGTGAGGAAGAGGAGAATAGCAGCTGGGTAATACCAAGAAGGGCTGTGAAGCAGAAACAGAGGATTACTCTGCTAAGAGTGCAATGGAAAGGATCCAGACCTCCCTAATCTTGTCAAAAGCTGAGAAAACACAGAAAGACTGTGGCACTTGTGTGCCATTATTTGGCTTCTGTGCCCTTCCTTGTGGTGGCTCAGCTGCTATGGCCTGCGCTGGTGATGCTGGTGCTGGCCCCATGGAGAGGTCCCCACCATGGGAGGGAGGGAGATACCTGCAGGGACCCACGCTCCCGCCTGGACGTGGCTGCAGAGATGCTTGTGGGGAGACAGGCCAGGAGAGACTGTGCTGAGCTCCTAGTCTGAGCTGTCTGGGACTCGTAGTCCCATCTGGTTATTACTTCAAGGCTGTTGACAGCAGCACTTCGGAGGCGTGAGGAGGTCTCCGCTGGGAGCACAGTCCTGCACGTCCTCCACAGACAGTTCTGAAATCTTTTAAAACTTTCTCAGCACCACTGAACCTGCCCATTCTACTGGCTGACAGTCAGAGCCCAGCAAGGCTCAGGGGCAGTGCTGCTTTCTTGAGCAGGCCAGCAAAATGTCTCCAGGAAGCCCCAGCTGCCCAGAAAGTAAGAGGACAGACTTCTTTCCTCAGCAAAGGAGCCTGAGAGTGCTGGCTCTGGATAAAGTCCCTGCTGCTGTAGCAAAATAGTGTTACCTGTAGGTATATGCTACTTACTATGTTTGTCTTATTGTGTTGCCATTCAGCCCACGTATTCAGTCTGTACTTGTATTTCAGGCTGCAATTTTGGCTTTCATTGGACTGAAAATTAGTGTCTACCTTGCCAGTGAAGATGTGCAGAAAAGCTCATTACTGGCTAGCAAGGAGAGTTTTATTTCAGATATACAATGTAGAAAGAAGGAAGATGCTCTGTAGTGGCTTGTTGTTGGGTACTTTTATTCTTCCATAGCTCCTGTACATCTGTTCAGAAAAGCTGAAAACGTAAGAAATCCCTCTCTCCAAATATGAGAAGACTGTAACATGTTTATGGTTCGGTTTTCTAATGGGTTCTCCATCACTATCTGATGGGTTACTTTTGGAAAAGCATTTTCCTGCTTGTTCCCAAGCTTCCCCAGCTGCAAAATGGAGATACTGAAAGTGTTTAGAGCCCAGGGAAGTATAAGTGGAAAGCAATATAATAGAACAGCATATTGTGGGATACACGGTTTCACCACATCATGCAGTAAGGGACACAGAACTGCTAAATGTTCTTATGTTTCCACAGATTTCTCTGAGTTCAGGCTTATCTTTAACAGAGAAAGTGGCTATTTTACAAGCATGAGTTCAGTGCACAGCTGTGCCTCTGCGGAGTTAATTGGATTTGGTACTTACCTTCCTTTTGAGCCTTTAGAGTTACTGTCCCAGACACAGACCATTAGAGGGGTGTGAGGGGGCCTATTTTTAATCAGACTCAATCGGATCTTAGTTTCACCTGCCTGCATTAAAAATTGTTTCACTGATCATACCTGGAGGTAAATATGACAAAATCAGCTCTTAATTCTCAGTTGCACTGCTGTTAGCAGCAGGAAAACCAAAGCTTGCCTCTCGTGCCTTAAGGAAAACCTGTCTGCCTTATCATGGTCAGAGCCTGCATGAGCAGGGCAGGGAGAGAAAAATCCTATCTGTTGTAAGATTGCTGGCCCACGTGTGCATTCCAGACTACGCTTGAAAGAAAAGCCACTGAGGCTTTGTCTGGCTGTTTTTCAGTCTGCGCTTCATTTTCTTCTGCCAGCCGGCTCCCTGCTGAGTTCCACACGGTAATCTTCAAATTAGCTGGAAAATAAGAACAGTTCCTCCCCCCCCCCCCCCCAAAAAAAAAAAATACATGCAGGCTCTGTGTTTTCTGTAAATCAGATCTCTGTCATTTGGAGTCTGAGGTCTACCCTGCAAGACAATTTCCCCTTGTGCAAGAGACACCTTGAAGTCTGCGGGTGCAGTACCGGCAGGGTGCTGTTACACTGGGCTCTGCACTGACAAATACCGTTGTTTCGTTCCCTCTCTGGTGGGTGCTGAACAGACTTGGACATCCCACTCAACTTTTTTGCTGTTCCCAGTTTGAGGACAGAGTTATAAACTCAGTGAAATCTTTCTTTCCTCACCGTATTCAATTTGTTCTGCGTGGAAGATGTTAAGAAATCACTCAAAGACCTTAGCTCAAGCTGGGAATAATTTATGAGGGGCTTTGTGCTTGTGTCTCCTTTTTTGGCAGCCAATAAACAGAAATTAACAAGGCTGGTGTGCAACTCTTGCACAGGCTCCAGGCATGTTGCTGATTTTTTATTATTTAAATTTTGCACATGAATGAGTGATCATCACTGTTGTTCCTATTCTAGCCCTTGACAGCCCGCAGTTGCATATTGCTGTGTGCCGCCTTCAGGGTGTTACTGATGGTGGGAGCTGAAGTCCTGAACACCTTTCTGTTAGTGAATGTGCTGCTGCAGCCGGGTGGTACCTACACCAAAAACTTTTGTCTTCTAGAGGTTTGCGAGTCAGGTTGCTTCTGAAGTGTTGCAGTAAGTCCTTAACCTCTAGCAGTTCTTGAGGTTTCACGACAAAAATGCCATCTTCCTTGGCTACAGGTGAGCCACATCTGGAAGAGCTTTACAGCCCAACCCCAACCTCTGCTCCTGTCACATCACGAACTGGTCACTCATGCTGCTGCCCCATGATGGGCAGAACTGCTGCGATGCTTGGGAACAAGGCTGTGTAGAGCCAGCTTTGCTTCTGCAGCTGTGGCACAGGGTTGTATGACTGTCCTGGTTTGAGGTCATCATTTGCAAATCTAAAATGATCATTTGCAATCAGAAAGAAAGCATGGGAGGTAGGGGAGTGCAAACCAAGGAATTACATTTGGACAGCTTTTGGCCATCTATGCAACTGATACAAATTGATTTCAGTGGGGATTCACTAGCCTCAGCTGAAGATCTGGCTCTGAGTATTTTAGCATTTTTCCTCTTCACCCAGAAAATGCAATAAGACTTAGAAAAAAACCCCAAACAAACAACCCCCCCCCCCAAACTTTAAAAAGCCCAGTTTTTCTTATAGCTTTGCTATGACATTTCATAAAGCAGATAATTGTAGAGGAGATAAAAACACCTGGCAATTTTTGAGCAGAGAGAGTGGAGATAATTTGCGTATAGGTCAAGAAATACCTATGTTCATTGTTTAGTTTTCTTCTGAAGTGCTTAAATAACATCCAGTTGAATTCAGAAACAACACTGAAAAGATAAGGGACAGACCTGATTCCTACTGCAGGTTCAGTTAAAACAACATGGCTTCTGGGGAATTTGGCCCAGTATAAATATCCCTACTGGATTTTTTTTTTTTTTTTTTTACACGATGCATTTAAGAAAGTGAAAGGAATTCTCCCAAAAACTGTAGAGACAATCAGACCTTCTCAAAATGCCTCTGATTTTGCTTTCAAAAGAAATTGCCGTGTTGATTAGAGTTCTGCTTACTGTGTTGTCTGGGTCTTCCAAAGGGATCCAGAAAACAAGAAGAAAGGTCATAGGCTACAGACATTGGAGGAAGTAGACAAATGCTTAATTTCAAGCCCATGCAGGCAGTTTGTATTTCCTGACAGAAAGATTACCTGAAGGACGTGGGCACTGGGAGCCCTATGAGCATGAAGTGGTGCAATGGGAGATGATGGTCAAGGATCCCATGTGATCTGAAGTCTTCTGTGCTGTTCCAGATCATGCTTTAATCATAAAGCAGTTCGGATGCTTGGTAGGGACCCAAATGTGACTTATGTTGACAGATTGACAGGGTCATTTATCATCTCTGTGAATATGAAAGGTATGTGATGTGGGCTGTAACCTTTTGTGACTTGAAATATCGTTTATACCTGTTGTGGTCTTATGAAAAGCACTGATGGCTACTCCAATAGCTATGGCTATAACTGTTCAAATCAGGTAAAATTATTAGAAAAATATGTTCCTTTCTTCATTCTGTCATATACTGTTAAAGAATGAGAGGTCTTCCTGATGATTAGCGTTCTGCTAAACAACTGGGAAAGACTGCAGCTCTTCCAAGTGGGAGAGTAGCAGGGAAGAAAGGGCTGAAGGTGTGTAAATGTGGGCACAGGGGCCGAGAATCACAAGGGACGAATGATCTTTCCCTGCAAACAGTGTGAGAAAAGGAGGCAACCTAGGAAACTACTGGGCAGTGGGTTTAAAACTGCCCTAGACAAATCACAATTAAGGTATGATACTGTTGGAGAGAGCTGTTAGAAATGCACAAAGATTTTCACAAAATTTCCAGCGGGGAGAAAAATATGGACACTCATTCTCATCCACTGGAGGATTCAGCAATAAATAAAACATCATTCATTTAGGTTACCCAGGTATTCAACACCTGATATATGTAGTAAGGAGGTAGGGATGGCTTGTGGCAATCCAGGTACAGTTGCTTATTACAACTTGCAGAAATAATGTCGACAAAGGATTAGATTAGAGAACCCAGGAAAAACAGGTTTTGCTGGAACATTATAAAACATTAGGATGCTGTTAAAGCAACTTGGATCAGAAGAAAGGGAAATCGCAACAGGAAAATAGGACAGCATTGCGTGTCTGTAATCATGTTAGTTCTAACTGCCTAATTCACTTATAAGTTAGAATTCACTTTGGAGAGCTCGAGGCACACATCAATGCAAATCAGCATTATTTAGTCATCACTAGCTGTTTGTGGGCAGAGTAATCTGATAACAGCAATGAACTAGTAATGATAGATTCATTGCATTTTTCACCCTACATGCCTTCCAAGCACTTAATTTGCAAAGTTTGTCAGTTAATACCTTCATCTGTGCTAGCAAAAATTCCCCTTCTTTCAAACTTTATTAACCTGGCAAGAGCATCCAAGACAGCATCCTGTATCTCAATACATAATCATTGCAGACAATTATAGCCTTCTACATGGGAGAGCTCTGCCATGTGCTGGGGTGTTATGGTTTGAGACACACACAACAATTTATTGTCATTCAGACAATTATTCTCTCACCCCATGACCCCTCCCCACCTGGAAAGGGGATTCGGCGAAAAACAATGGAACTCGAGGGTTGAAATATAAATAGATTTAAGATGATAAGACTAAATAATTAACAGTATTAATACTAAAGAACCAGTATTGGTCCTGATATCAACATAAAATATGCAATGATTATCATCAGCCCGTTCTGTCAGTAGAAGCTGTGCACTCCCAGCAGCGACAGCCAATGTGGGACACTGTGAGCGCTGCGACTTCGGGAGGAAGGGAAGGACTCAGGGCTCCGGCACCGGGGCGAGGAGTTCTCAGGATGGCAGCCATCACGGGAGAGAGAGAAACTCCTCCTGCAAACTTTCTAATTTAAATCAAATGTGCCGTTCATGGTATGAACTAACCCTGTTGGCCAACTTGGGTCAAGTGCCCGGGTCTCTGGAGAGCTCAAAAACATGGAGACCTTGAAACCCACACACCATAGCTGGCTGTAAAGTAAATATTTTCACAAATTCAGACACTAGAGTCTTCTAAATTGCAGTTTTCCCAAGCATTGGAAGAGAAATTAGTCCTGTGTCACTCAAGCCAGGACATAGGTGAAGGCAAAATGAAGGGAAAACAGGAGAAAAGGGAGGGAGCACACCTCCTGCATACTCAGGTGCAAACAGTGGGCTCCCATTATAGTTTCCCTGCGGATTTGGGCTTGAAGTTTGCTTCAAGTTTTGCCTCTGTTGTTGGCCTGTGTTAGCAACAATGCTAACAATATTCATTCAGAAGTTCCTAGTTCTTCTTGTGCAGTCCATAAGGCTTGTCCATAAATTATATGCCAATGTATGAAGGCCACAGTGTCCATGATCACAGAAAAAATTGCATTTGGGACCTGTTGTGATTTCTGTTTCAAGCTGTTGGGAAATTACCATTTCCTGAAATGAATCTTTTTGTTGTTCTAGGAAGTGCAGAAGGTGACCTACACTCACAGGCTTATTATTAGTTCTTTGATGAAAGGATTCCTCTGTGTGTGCAGATTTTTTACATTTTGAAGTTCTAGGTGCAAATAAGCTAACAAGGAAATAGAGGGGAAAGGAAATCTGTGCCTGCAAACATAGCGTAACTGATGATAAACTGTCAGAGCAAATGCCGCCTACGGCACTCCAAGCCTCTTCTATCCTCTCTCAGTGTTTACGTGGTTTCCACAATACACACACCTTAGGTACCCGCGAGGAGGCCAGTGTGAACGGGAGACTGCGGCGTTAGGATTCCTACCCGCTCGAGGAGGCTGCTGGATTTCAATATGTTCTCCCATATGCTTTAACACTTTTGCATTTCTTCCATCTGTTTCTGGGAAATGTGAAGGAATTTAACGATCTTTTCTAGGGTTATTAAACCAACAGCTGTTGTCATTAATAGAGGACATTCTTTATGGCAGCGTGCAAATTCCAGTGATAAATCCAGCCCTGCCACCCTATATTTCTTTTTAATGAATACAGCATTTGTACTGAAACTGAGGTTATGAATACAGTGGGTTCTTAAACTATTATTTTATGATATAGCTTTGGCATAAAAATAGGGTGCATTTTTTTCTTCTCTTGTTCCTGATTGCTTTTGCTATGAAATACATTTTATGCTGCGTGAAACAGAAAGGTTTTCTTTTGTTTTCATTTTCCTTCCTTCTCCCTTCTCCCCTTTTTGTTATCCCTCCCCAAAAGCAAACTGAAGAACTATGAAAAAGTTGCTAAAAAGAATGGAATACATCACAACTGAACAGCCATTTTTGGTGAAGTTTATTTGCAGGAAAAAAACATATTTTCCTGTTCATTTTAAAGGCTCCTCTGGCGTGCAAAATTGATGATGACTTTTATTGTATTTGGAGCGCATTTTTGCCTTCAGTGACTTGTTGTCCTGCATCATAATGAAGTCTGTAAATATCTGCTTGGATACACTTTATGTCTAATTACACACTATTTTGTTTTTCAATACTTTCACTTCATACTGATAGTAAAGAGCTTTTTTCCTGCATCACTCTGATTTTCCTACTATTTTTAAATAGTAACTTAACAATTAAAATTTTGAGCTCAGTGAAATACATAATGTAAGGTAATGATATTGTAGGTACTTGCGTAGTGGCCCCATATCTAATAATTTCAGTAAGTTTTCTTGAATGTTTAATATTCTCCTGAAGACTTGAAAAGCTGCCTAGCACCTGCGAGTGGGACAGACAGAACATTCCAGGGCAGCAGAATCTTCTTTGGACAGTCTTGCTTTGTCATGTATGGCTGTCATTCCAGGCTTGTGAAATGCAGCAAGATTCGGTGTCCTTAAATCAGGTTCAGAACCAGACGTGATTTGAATGTATGTCCTGTTCAGTCTGGATTCACAGAATATGAATATCTGGCCGTACTATAGGAGTCAGAATAAATAGGTTTTGACTGACACATTCATCTTGCTGGGCTGCAAATCTAAGTGATTATATAGTGGAACTGTAAAATGTACCTGTTTATTATCCAATGCTGTTTGTAACCAACTTAACCTCATTCTAGAGGACAGTGGAGTCCTGATTTCTGCAGTTTTGAGACTCCAGCAGAGACTGCTCTAATCCCTTCCCCACCTCTCCAGGAGGGGGTCAAACCTTGTTCCAGGGTTTGACCACCCTCTTGGTAAAGAAATGCTTCCTTGTGTCCCATCTGAACCTCCCTGCGTGCAGCTTTAAGCCGTTTCCAGGCTCCCTGTCCCGGGATCCCAGGGAGGAGAGCTCAGCACCTCCCTCTCCACGTGCTCTCCTCGGGAAGCTGCAGAGCAATGACGTGGCCCCTTGGCCTCCTTCTCTCCAAAGGAGACAAACCCCATGCCCTAGCCGCACCGCAGAGGACATGGGCACGAAGGCCTTCCAGCCCTTCACCAGCATGGTTGCCCTCCTCTGGACATGTTCAAGGACCTTCACATCCTCCTCAAATGGTGGGGCCCAGCACGGCACACCGTGCTCCAGCTGAGGCTGGACCAACACTGAGCGCAGCGGGACGAGGACATGTTCCTCTGCAGCTGATGTTTTGATGTGGGAGGTATTTGAATGAAAGCAATTAACAGTAGAAAAACACTGTCTTCTAATGTCACTTTCAAAGTATTTGAAGTATTTCAACTAGTGTTAAAGTTGTATATAAACAGCCAGGAGACTTCTGATGAATTTCACTTAGGAGTAATCACTACATTTGTGTCATTAATAAACGAAAACAAGAAGAAAATGCTTTTCTTCTGTGGTTGTCTTCTGTGGTTTATTCATCCTGCACCTTAAAAAACAAAGCACACATCAAAGTAGTTTTTCATCTTGACTGAAATGCATTTTAAAATTAATTGTTTTACTGGCTTGAAAGCTTCCTAAATTGGATTAGAATCCCATATATATACCAGCCACGGGTAATGGGTCAGCTGCCCTGTTTGTTATCTTTCTAATGATTTTCTCACCTAGCATTTTAATTAAAATAATCCCTGCACTAACATCATAAGGAGAGATGGGCAGGAGCTGAAATATTCTCTCTGCCAGAGGGAGAAGGTTTGGGCTGAAACTACCAATTTAAGGGGGATTTACCAAACCTGCACAAAATGCAGATATTGGAACCTGAATTAATCGGCATGGAAATGGCTGAGCACGGTTAAATGCATGTGTCTTGTTAGTATTCAGCATTACTACCATAAGAGGAAAGAATAAGAAATGAAAAAGATGGGATAAAATGAGCAAGAACAGGAAGACAAAAAACAGATGTTTCTTCATCTGTGGTAGTCCTTTCAATAAACTTGCAGACCAGTCCAGGGAAGTCATGGTAATGATTCATAATAAATAGTTTCATTGTGGGCTATCTGTGTCCAAGGGCTTCTGGCTGCATCAGAGGTAATTAATAAATGATTATCCATCTATCTAGGGGCCTTATGGTGTCACTTAGTATTGCAGCGTGTGCCTTCTTTGGGAAATGAAAAGTACTAACTGAAATTTAGGGGTCTTCATGGACTCTTTGGTATATATTCTTTTTACTTTTTTGAGACAAAACTCTGTATTAAAAGTAGCAACCTTTTCCCAAAGAGCAGCTGCTCAGGGATTATGATTATGACCACCCTATAACTTCATGGGTGTATGGATAGTGGGACAGATGTGCAGTGACACAGATGGATGGATCAAACACTTGACATTCACCTCTGCAGAGAAAGATCCTGTTTTGAAATATAAAATGGAACTGAAATAGAAGTAGAGCCTGTGTGAAATTTCAACCCCGGTGTGCATAGTTACTTTGAACAGAAATATTTGCTACTTTTGTGACGAGCTGGACTCGCAGTCTTGTTCTTTTCAAAGAAGAGAGAAAGCAAAAGGAAAAACGCAACTTGTCTTTAAAGAGCAGCAGGAACTCTGGATCATTTCCCCTTAAACAGAACTTTTCTGCAGATGCTTCAGGCTGAGTTGTTAAAATTGGTTCTGGGCTTTATCTTCTTGCCTCATGTGGAGGCAAGTTTTCTGGCAAAACTGGGACCCTCACCCTCGGAAAAAGGAGAGGGTAAGAAAGACACTTGTTCCACAGCAGCCAGGGACCCTTCCTCCCGGCCGCCGGTGCCTGTGCCTCCCACCCCTCTCTGCAGGGGCAGTCGGCTTCTGCTGGAGGGAACGAGACCCTCCAGGCACAAACTGCTGCCCCGGGCATGGCGCTCGCCTCAGTGCCATGGGCAACATGCGAGTAATGACCATGCTTATATCCTCTCCTGCTTAATTTGCCATAAGGTCTCTGCAATGCCCGTCTCGGCACGTGTGCTTGAGTGGTGCTAAGAAGCCCTCTCTTCGCGGGGTCCCTCATGTGTCTCTGGAACACAGACACTAACAGCGGTGTTGCTATTTGAGGAGTGGTATTTCTTCCCAGCTGAGCAGCAGTTAGAGAATAACCTTTTGCATTATGGAATTAAACAAATATCTTTGTTAAGGGGAAAATACAAGGCAGATTAAAACCGTCGGCCCCAATGTGGGAAGAAAAAAGAATGTGTCCACTGGCTCATCTGATTAGAGAAAAGGGATCAGTGAAGTGTCAGACTAATTTTGCTCTCTGATTAAAAACTCGAACTACAGAATATTCTTGAGAAGAGCGTTTGGAGTCTCATCACTTTGAGCTGAACTCTTTTACCCCTTTTGTACTTCTGACATGAGTGTGCAGCTTGTGGAGACAAGGAACATGAGCGATACTCTGGAGGTGGGTGTTTAGGAAAGGAAAAGTAATCAATGCTGCATTTTATCCCTTCTGGCTTGGTGCTAATTGATGGAGTGGGTAATGACGGTTGGTGTGGCTCTTGCTGAGAAGTTGCCTTGGGCTGAGTGTGTGGAGGGGAAGGGTCCGTGTTAGCACCACGAGACGGGCAGTTGCTGCCCCGCAGCCGACAGCATCCCCAGCAGTGCTGGCAGTCAGAAACAATGCACGGGTCCCTCTTGGACAGCAATAACGATAACAAACCCCACCAAAGCGGCCTGTGGTTTCAGGTGTGTGCCTCACCCAGGGAGGACCGTGAGACTGGGAGCGGTGCCTGCTGCTGAACTGATGTCGTTGCGGGGAGGACCCTCCATAGCACAGTCCTCCCCTCCTTAAAGCTAGGCTTAATCTGCAGTATTGTCATCCTGGTGTGGAAAGTTGCATAAGATTCATTGCTTTTCAAAAATGAAGAATCCATCCTGAAAGGGGAGCATGCATTTGAAATATATCTGGGCTTGGTAATGTTTTGAATGTAATGCCTCCAGCATTTTTCACTTTCAAGATGACAGTAATTGAAAGATGGATTCCTGCAATTTTGACATTTATAATTTGACTGAGAAAAGGTCATCTTCTTCATGGAATCTTGTTTTAAGTGGTAGAACGGCATGGAAATGTCACATTGTCTTTCTGATAGTGTCACCAGTGCTTTGATTAACAATAGGTTCAATCTGTAATGCAGAATAAAACCCAAATGCCACGAATAGCTCAATAAGAGCCTAGTGCAAAGTGTCTGAGAGATCAGTAGAAAGATTTCCCTTGATTCCACTCGTTTTGGAATCCGGTCTAACTGAAACACTAAGAAAAAGATAAATTGGTGTCATTATTCAGAAATGCATTATTTAGGCCTGAGGGAGTCAGGACCCCTTCTCCCTTGTTCAGGAGCCCAGGAGAGGACCCTCAGTGGAATGACCCCACAGGTGCCCCGGCCCAGGGGTGCTGCTGGGCCAACCGCCCCCAACCCACCTCACCGGGACACCCTCCTCTGCGCGGCCCCGTAGTGCTGTTTAAGCTCAGGCTGGGGCCATGGCCTCTTCCTCCTCTGTGCTGCAGGAGCACCGGTCCCAGCTCCACCACAGCCTGGCCGGGGGCATCACCGCTGCATTGGCAGCTCTGCTGGAGGTTTGCCACGAGAGCCCCATGAGTCACTCACGTCTCCAACTGCTGATTTTTCCTGTTTTGGCTAATGCTTCCCCTGAGTGTAGTGGCGCTGGGAGGTTAAATCTGAAAGTGACTTGTAAAATGCTGTGCTGGAGGCTAAATAGCATAGGTCTAGAAAGCTGGTGTGATGCCCCTTATATGTCCAACCAGCTACAAGGGCTGGGCTTCCCCTGTAGACATTTTCCGTGTTAATTCTAGTGCCATCGATTCCCATACACCTCTCCACACGCACACCCTTTTCCAGTGAAGTTTCAGCCTCTGAATTTACGAGGAGAGCTCATGGGGGGAGTGTGATTGCTGCCTCACACCTGCATCAAAACAGTTTTTTGGCCCTGGAAACACTTCTTGAGGAGTCTCGGTGGGGCGCTCTCCTTCACAGCTCCTGCTTTGTTTGCATTTTCTGTGCCATTGCAGCAGGATGCTACTCCTGCCTTATGCTGTCTGCAAATTGAATGGATGCTTGATTAACTCTTCCAGCACACGGTGGTATTTGAAATGTGGCTATGCATCACTGGATGAAGAGTGTGGTGATGGTGATAAAGACTATATTGCTGCCTTTGGGATCAGAGATCTGGATAAAAATCAGTTGTGTGGGTTTGTACTGCTTCCGAGCAGCACGGCGTGTGGGGCGGGCAGGCTGAGGGCGGTGCGGGGCCCGGGGGACAACCCAGGCTCTGGGGGCTGGAGATGTCGTGGGTCATCAGAATGTTCTGATGTCCCCAACACCGACCTGCCCCCGCTTGCCCGGGGTGCTGTGAGGGCCGGGGAGCGCACAAACAGGGCGCTGCGGCTGCTCTCTGCAGGCCTGGGGACGTGCTCTCGGCTGCTGAAGCGCAGTCCGGAGGGGGTGACGTGGCCGGCGCCCGCCAAGGCATCCCCAGAAGGGCTGGGGTGGGATGGCTGCTGGGAGCGTGGGAGACTCGAGTCTTGTTGCTGGTCAGACACGCGTCTCAGGAGGGGGCGGCTGAGGGCTGGGGATGAAAACTCCAGTTAATACTTTGGGAGATGTTTTTGATTCCAGAATCTGTGCACCTGACTTGTTTTTAGGATACTTGCCACCATCTCTGCTACTTACCAACACTCCATCAGTCTTGTAAGAACAGACATGAGTACGTGCTGCCTCCCCACACTCCCCTCTCAAAACCGAGTGGGTACAGAACCTGTTCTTGGCTTGTTCCTCCACCTGCAGGCACTGCAGCCCAGCCGAGCCGGCTGTGATCGGACCTGCTCCCTTCCCAGGGGCAGGGGCAGTCAGTGCTGTGCTGTGCACCTCTCTCCTCTCTGGGGATGTGCCAAGGGTCGGTTTGATAAGAAAACACGATGTAGAAGTGAGACACGGGAGTGATAAATCCTGGTAGGTTTTTCAGGAAAGGTTCTCCCAGGTTTAGTAAACAAACAGGTGTCAGTTTTCTTTGTATTTAACCCAAACAATTATTTACATACTGAAAGGAATGGCTCTGAAGGTGGGGAAGGCTAAAAATTACCTGAAATACAGATTCTTGAACCCACCTGAGGCTGTCTCTGCTGATGGAATAAAGCAGTTCATCAACTCTGACCAGAGATGCTTAGAGAAACTTCCTTTTCAGAGAAAATTGAGGAGGGGGAGGGGGGCTGCAGCTTCATTTGCCAGTAGCTTTTGCAGAAGATGAGTTTACTCTTGTGTCTGTGTACCTTGCAGCTGAATATCTCGCTTTACAACTTGTGCATCCTCTGAAGCTTTGCAGTTGAACACAGGGACGAACGTGGAGGATGCCAAGGGCAGGCTGCTGCCGAGCAGCAGTGCCGGTGCCGGTGGGAAGCGCCGCTGTGTGCTGTGGGGGGAGCGGGGACACCCTGGGGAGGGACGGGACCCCTCCGCTTCCCGTGCTGCAGGAGAACAGGGACCGTGGGGTCACAAAGCCTTCACTGCAGGTGGAAGTGGAGTTTGTGCAATACAAAGTTTGTTTCCCACAAACTTGAGGAAGAGCTGAGCAGTTTGCAGGTACGTGGCAAAGCAAACGTCAGCATTGCAAAGGATCTGACTGTTCAGTGATTGCAGACTACACAGACAAAATACGGTGATGCCCTGTGACGGTTTATGCCAGGAAACTGTGTAGTCTTCTGCACGTGTACCACCTTTGCTGCAATAATTTTTCTGACAAAAGTCAACCTTCAAGCATTTTTAGGAAAAAAAATGAAGTGCTGCCAGGTAGGGGAGACTTCTTGCTTCTTGAAATAATCTGTATAATATTTTTTATCAACTGACTTTTCTGAAAGACAGTCTCTTGTTGCAATAGTTTATCTACAATTTCCAATTTTCAGAATGATTGTGAACCAAGTATCACATGTCAGGAAACATTTTCCACTGACTTAGTGCTGGATGTTTCTATTTCTAGATTCGCTGTTCGTGTTTATTTCTAATAGCCTTTGCTATCAAATCCTTTCAATAATTCAGGAAAATATAAACATCAGAAGTTGCTGGGCATGTTAGAAGCATGCTGTCGGGGAAAAATATATCCTGGACTGTCAGTCTTGAGGGTTAAACAGTTTTATAAGGAAAATCCACTAATAATAGAGTAGAAAAAGCTAAGGTGGCATTTTAACAGGCTAGAAATTGGTATCTGTAAAGACTCAGCCTGGTGTGAAGGCAGGCATATAGGTACAGTACACAATGCGGGGGAGAAATTTTTGTATGCATCTGCCTTCTGTCATTCAGCTCATTCCATGGGCTCCGAGTGTGGAGCTGAAGCGCTTCTCTTGTGGTCACCCTTTGTGCAATTCGGCTTCCATGTCTGTTGCACCATCTCTGATTTAATAACATAAGACAAAGTGGGTTCAAAAACTGTGTTGATGTTCATGGAAGATAATCATTGTGGACTGAGAAATGCAGAAGTGTCTGACTCAAAAAGCCCAACTGGCTGAGTGGAGGTCCCAAGAGCATATTGGAAAGTATCACTATAAACTTACTACAGCTGTCTACTCTTTTTACAGGTATCCTGTGACCCTCAGTGTTGCCAACTTGCTTGTCATGAGTTTTTTTAGTTGCTTGTATATCTGGAGAATTGGCAGAATGGATGGATAAATACAGGTTTACATGTTAGCACCAGATCCGAAGAGCTTTGGGCTCCTACTGTCTTTGACCTGAAAGGTCTGAGACTTCTTGCTCCTCCATGCTGCAAGCAGCTCTATTAACATTTGACTTTCATACCTAGAACATTATCAGAATGACAAATTTCTTGACAGCTGCTTGCTCAAATTGTCAACCAGCCTGTTCCTGTAAATTGTTGAGAGGTACTTCACGTTGAATGTATAATGAGACTGCCTCTTGTTGCAGGTGGGGATGATTGTTCCCATTTTTCTCCTCATTTAGATAAAATGTGGCAGTCCTGCTATTATTCATTTCTGTAGACATCGCTTGAATTGGAGTTAAGATCCTGAAGAGTAATTTGAATCACTCTGAATTTAAATCTGTTTACACAGAAATAAGTGTTTTGTGTGCTTGATGGTGGTCTGAATGTGCCGCCGTCCCCGGGGCTGTGCTCAGAGGAAGGATGAGATGACCTTTCACAATCTCATTAATTAGCATCACCGTTCCTTGGTGAGACTAGTAATTTCCAGAGGAAGACTTCGATTCCTTTCCTCTGTCTTAATCCCTGTAGGACAAACCAGGCCGTGGGATCGCCTGTGCTGCAGCAGAAACTGCTGACACTCTCCGGAACGGAGCAGAGTCGGTGCTTTTTGACTCGGGAGCAAAGCCGCACCTCAGCTCGCCGCCTGTGCCGTCGGGGGGCATTTTGGTTTACAAGTGTTTCTGAGAGCATGAATATTCTTACTGCTTTAACAATTTTAAAAATCTGTGCAGTGGGAATAAAGGCATCTTTATTCAAGATCAGCATGAAGCGCCCGACTAAGTACCAGAAAAACCTTCATTCCTACGGCTTTCTGCCCAAAACCGGGACAACCTCTCAGCTCGGCGGCACCTTGGACTATCCGCTGCAGCGTCTTCTATCTAGGATGTCTCTTCTGTGTGTTGCTGATTTCCTTATAGCTCCCACTTTAATTGCTGGATGTTTCTCCTTTTTATATCCCAGCAGGATCTCTGGTACCCACAGTGACCCCGGTGAAAGGCTGTGTGGGGGGGGAGGGGATCCAGGAATACACAAAACTTGATAAAACTTTGTGAACTGGAAACAAATTCTGTCTCCCGCAGCTCACCCAGCTGGAGACATCTGAGTCTGCTGATCATCAAGTAAACTAATAGCTGAAATGCATTCCTCAAATCACCTGACAAATATCTTAATTAGAGCTTTTAAAGAAAAGTAATCCTCTAAATAAGCTGCTGATAGCAAGAACGCTTTAAAAAAGTGTCTCAGTGGTAGGGGGTTAATCTCTCTCCTGCTCTGATGGTGTCACCTTCTTAAATGGGTAGCACATAAATATGCATCATTACATACTTCTGGTAGGAAGCTATAAAAATGGACACCATGCAAATATTTATTAGAGCTGAGAAAAAAAGGGACCCTTTCTATTCCTTACTGCTGAACAGTGAGGGATGGATGCAGCATCAGCTTCCCCAGTGAGCAGCAGCACAGGGAAAGGCAATTATGAAGAAATATGTGCCTGCAGTGGAGGAAAAATAGATGTTTAAGAGGGCCAGAGGAAGGATGCTGGAGCCTGACTAACAAAGTCCTTGGACTACTGCAGACATGCATCTGAGCACTTGAATGTTCAGAAGATCCACTTTGAGCAGCTTTTGGCAAAAGCACCTGCTGTGTCTGAATACATGAAGAAATGATCATTTAATGATATCACAGTGAGCTTGAACTATTTTCGTTTTTCCACTACATTCAGTAAGAGTGTGATCCAGTGTGGAGTGTTCCACATACTGACAAGGGGAGCGATCCTCTCAGCTTTTCCAAGATACTGTTTAAGTGAAAGAAGTATGTTCTGTAACTCATACCAAAAAAAGTAGGTTTTTGAGGTGCTCTGCTGATTGGTATGGTAAGTAAGCTTAACTTGTACAGCCATTTTAAAAATACAGTTTGCAGACTGTATTAATAGCACTCAGTGGGGTATGCAAATTTTCGTTTGTTTGGGACTTTCAGGTTTTTGATATTTTTCTTTTCATCTGGCCTAGGAAACTCTTTAGTAGAAAAAAAAAAGCCTTTTGGCATCTTCAGATTTGATTTATTTAGTGTTCCTTAATTTGTTTATTATAATATGCAGTAAAATGAAGAGGGGTTTAACACTTAGTTCTGAAAATGTTAAAACATACCACTTCTGGAACATTTTTGGTTTTTTCTTTAAACTAAATTTCAGTAAGCGTTACACATTTGCAGTGCATTAGAGATTTTGATAGAACTGGACTCGTTAGCAGTGCTTCTGACTTTCAGACCTGCTCAAAGAACGAGGTGTATAGGTATCCCACTCTGTGGCTAAGGATGTTATTTCTCTTCCTTCAAACAATGTGTCAGAAAGAAGCACAATCAGTTAGGAGTTGTGGAAAAAGTCTTTCCTGGATTAGACAAGAAAAAATTAACTGAAATTAGGAAAAGTGGGTAAGATACATAATGCTGAAGACTCTACCTGTTATTCCGAAATTATTTCCTTTCCTGAAGGCTAGAAATGTGTAGGTAGAACTAGAGGTAATTCACTACCTTGACCCAAATTATTGTGAGCCTATTTCCATAGTGCCTAATTCCCAATGACAATACAATGTCTCCTGTACTTTCCCAGGAAAGAGCGAGTTATTATAATTATTAGCCAAAAATAACTGCACAGAATGCGAATTCACTGTTTGGTGTCTTAGACAAGTGAGAAAATGAAAGACTGTCCTTAAAGTGACTTGATGGGCAGGGAGCGATGCGTGTTCCTGGCAATCCGTGTGGCACAGGTGCTCCGGCACCACACTGCAGCTCATTATCCAGCTCAGCCTGGTGTGTCCGGGTGCACTGTTGCTGTTCTTTCTGCTGGGTACTTCCAATTTTTTGACATCAATACCTTTATGATTCTGTTTTTAGAGGTGGTCAGCCATCGGGAACAAGTATCTCACACAAGTCTGTATGACATTAAATAGTACCTTTGTAGCTATCAAACACATTGAACAAAATACTAGCCAGCCTGAGATCTTGACAGTTACTGAAATTGTGCAGAAAGTGATCATTTACTTAGAAGATGTCATTTCTGAATTAACAAAAAGCACTCCAGTAGACATCAGGAATGGAATTATGTCACCAGACTTCAGAGATCAAGTGTAGGAACCCCAGACCTGAGCCTGATGTATCGATTCACTGAATTGTTAATATCTACAAAGAGAAATGAACTCTGTCCTGCAGTTCATTGCATCCTAAGGTAGACCTTTAAGTTGGCGAAATGACTTATGCTCTAGTGTGCCTGTTTCTAATTACACTACTGATTAGAAAGTAAGGTGAGCTAACCAGCCTGGGTGTAGGTTTGTGTCACTGGTGTTTTGAAGTCAGATTTGAAGTCTCTGCTCCAAAAGGTACTTGATGCAAAACATTTTGGTCAGTGGAAGATTCCCCAGGTGGACGTTGGTGTTTGTTACAGCTCTCACTCCTGCTCATGAGCTTTTGGAGATTTGTGGCAGCTGCATCAGCAGATAAACGGTGCCATCTCTCTCCAGGGTAACTACTGGTTCACCCATTGATATTCTCATGGGAGTTTGAGGTTGTGAATTGTTGTTAATGGTTTGGAGAATGCAGAAAATTCTTAGCACGTACTGAAGTGTTATTGGTAAATACGTGCTATTAAAATGATCAGCAGTTGGTACAGCATATTTGTGTGGATGGGTAAGATTGAACAATTGCAGGTCTTAAAATAATGCTGAAATATCAACCCATTTTCCTATGATCCTCTTAATTACCACACCTAACTTCTATTACCAAAGAGGGTATAAATGTACATGTGTTATGCAGACATCCCCACATATTTCTGAATGTTTTCTTAACTGATCAACAAAATAGCAGTGTGTTGGGATTAGATACAGGAAGTTTGACCCTTGAAGGGTAATATTTTTGAATTAATTGGATGATCCACAGGGGAATTTCTCAGAGGTGGGTAATTACATTTCTTTTTCAGTAAATTGAGTGCTTTACTAGCTTAACAGTTGTTTTTTTTTTTTTTTTGCTAGGGAAATACATGGTAGAATATAATGCTCTTTAACTCTTTCAAAGAGCAGAAGCTTGCTCCTTCTGTTGGTGCTTCAGAGTTTCTAGAAGCCATTTTCTTGTATGAGCATTTAGATATAATTTAAGACATGCATTTATTTTCAGTAGTATATCGACCATCTCAAAGTATACTTTTGGCACAGTTTGATATTTAGCATGTCTGAACGCCTTCAAAAAGAGCCCTTTAATGTTAATGTTAGCTGCTTTTCCCTCCTTCACACCTGTACCTGACCTCCTTAGTCTTACCCTCTTTAGACAAAATTGTTCTTTCACCCGTTTTTCCAAACCAATTTTTTGAGACCTCAGATCATTCCCCTTTGGATTCTCTCCAGCTGATGTTTTGCAGCAGCATCATGTTGCTGACTCACGTTCCATCTATCGTCCATGGTAATTGCCAGATGCCTTCCTGCCCGCCTGCTGCATAAGCAGTTGTTTCTCATCCCGTGTTTGCACAGCCGGTTGTTCCTGCCTTTTCCCATCCACCGGCGGGGGGCAGCCTCAGGGGCAGAAAAGGCCTTGGTGCTGTACACGCACCGTTCGGCAATAGCCGCAGCACCCCTGCGTTATCAGCGCTGCTTTGGTCACAAATCCGGCACGCAGCACCATTTGGTGTTATGACGTCAATTATCCATGTCTTAAAGAGATCCAGAGGGAATAATGAGCAAGATCTTCTATAGCTCCTGTACGGTCCTTTCTGTGGCTTGCATAAAGTATAGAGAGTCTAATGACAGTGAAAGTTATTGTGTTAATCATTGCTCACACGTTGAATTTGGGGGCTACAATTCCGCATCTCCAGGTAATGAAAAGACATGAGTTCACTTACTTCTGAGGTCTGACTTTCCCAGACACCCTGCTTGTACCGTGCAAGACGATGTGACCTCCTGCCTCTGCCTTGCGAATCGGTCTCCTTGAAGGGGAGGGAGGAGTACTGCTCCTAAAATAGCAGGGGCTGAACAATAGTAAGTGGCTTTGATCTTGATCCTCAAAAGCAAAGAAACACTAGGCAGGGTCTCCTTTGTATTCAGCATTTATATGCTCACCAAAAAATTGCTTTCAGTGCTGAGCTTTTAGCTGTGGACCTATCTGCAGCGCTGTCATACAAATATGTCAAAGATCAAAACTAGATAATGCCAGTATTATCTCAGCACAGGCAAAATAGCTGAAGGCACAGGATATTTTAATAAACTGTTTTCCACATGAAGTTCCCTGTGTCCATATGTACACAGCTGTCAACACTTAAGAGAATAGCTTTGGTGGGCAAGCCACAGTTGCTCTAGTAAACATAGAGCTGTTTTAGACTATGATTTGGCTTTGATAGGTTTATGGTGGGTTCCTGTAGCAGCTCAACATGTGTCCTGTGTCCTTTCTAGAATGCAGTTAGTAGGGAAACCAGCAAGTTCTTTGACCGGCGTGGGGTAACCCAGCAACAGGATAACACTTCAGAATCATTTTTTCCTTTTTAGCATCACACCTGTTTAATGAGCCATTCTGGAGCCGACGCTTTATGATTTTTTGTATTACCTGTTGATAAAGTTTCTTTGAAACGTGAGTGCTTTGACACCTTCGATCCAACAGAAGCCCCTTCCTGTGGGTTTACTGTAGAGCCCTCACTGTGGTGCCCGGTGAGGGACCTCAGCGATGCGGCTGTGCCTGGCAGCGTGCGCTGCTGTGCAGTGAGCTGCCCCCGCCTTCCCCCAGCGTCAGGGCCGCGGGGACTTTCCAGGAGCTCAGTCTGCCCCGTCACCTGTGAGCGCTGGTGGTGGTGGGCACTTGTCTGGGAGGAACTGGGGTAATCCAAAAGTCCCTAAACACACGTAAGAACTCGTCCTGTGCAATGTTCCACCCCAAAAGGCAGCTGTGTCTGCAAGACAAAGTAAACAAAACAGTAGAAGAAATCATGACCCAAACCCTTTCCAGGCTTGCGTTGCTAACCTTGTCCTTTGGGGTGAACAAGACAGCTGATTTGCCCTATATTGATGAATTCGTATGGGATCCATGCCCGATACCTTGATGCCCACATGTGAAAAAGAATAACAGAACAGAGCTCTTGAATATCTCAGGATTTAAAATGCATGTTTTGGGGTTTTGTACTTGCCTTTTAATTTTTTCTCATTTTCAGCCTTTTTTTTGTATTAACTACTAGGTCTACAATTGCATTGTGTTTCTCAATGGAAAGTTGAGGTTTTGATTTATTCCCAAGACCTCAGGAGCTAGGGCTGTACATTAATTACCATATATCACCAAGTCAAGATAAGTTGCCAAATCAGCAATGTGTGCCAATGGCTACTGAAGTCAGTACAGTGAGAAACACTGATAAAAGAGAGATCAAACTCAGACTCGTACATAGAAACAGTACTGCAGTTGCTTTCATATGCTAATATTCTGTCCTGTGTTGCATTTTAACACAGGTGAATTGATTAATAGATGAAGTGATTGTTTCTGTAATGCTAATGACTGATTTTTAAGGAAATTTCTGTGTGGCTTTTTTTCTGGCTGAAACAGTGAGCTAAGGCAGGGCAATGATTGGAGTGCTTTGTGTTAATGGCTGGCTGGCACAAACTTTTGCCACTACTACTCTTGTCTCATTGACAACGAAATAAATTGCCGTGCACTTAAATATAAGTACAGGACGACAGCAAATATAATTGCTACTTCATTCCTTCCTTTAATAAAGAAACTTGGCCAAAAATTGTTCAAATTGCAACTGGGAGGGAGGGATTTTGCAAGAAACCCTGGCTTGCTATTCCCTGACAGGAGGGTGTGTGTTTGTTGGTCCTTGCAGCAAGTAGGAGTAATCTGGTGAAAATGAATCCTGAACTGTCTTTCCACAAACTCTTAATGATGGTATCCAGCTCTTATCCCATAGATTGCTTTTATGTTTTTAGTCATTAGGTATTAATCTCTGCTATTAAAGTTAAATTACTGCTCACTTGAATTGTATTTTGGAAGAAGGAGATGGTGCGGTTAAAGCAGAAGAAATATTGAAAGAGGGTTTCTTGGCTCAATTTAGGAGTTTATTTCACCTGAGTTCAAACTCCTTCCCAGCTGACTTAAAATCGTTTGGCTTAAACTCAGCCTAAAGCCAATTTTAAACAATCATGAGAGCAGGATATATTTTGGTATCTGTTTATTCAGTTTCTCAGTGAAGAAACGTTGCATTCAGTGCTAAGAGTAACTCAGATGTATTACTGACGCTTTCCAAATCTGTTTATCTGCTAAAAGCCTAAATTGTGAATCATGTTTTCAAGTGACAGGAAAAATCTATTACTTCTGACTTTGTAAAAATTTCCCAGGAGGGAAAGAACACCTTGTTAATTTGCCTTCTCCTTTTATACTAAGTACCACGAGTTCAAATTATACTATTAAGTACATTGTCCTGTTTTTCAATGTACAGATAAGATTTTTCTGGCAATGAAAACCAAAAGAAACCAAACTGGTTGCAACCCCAGCAGATCATACGCGGGCTTGTTCTAGCTATAAAATGACACTTTCACCTGTAAAGTGTATGAAATCCTCCATCATTGGCATGAGATGAACTCTTTGGAGTCACAGGCAATAAGAGGATGGCAGTGGGCTGCTGAACGTGTGGCTGCCTCGGGGCACGGCGCTGGGATGCTGCTGTGGTCCATGAAGTGCTGATACCTATGCGTGTGTTAGACTAGCCCTGGAGTAAACCGCATCAGTGGGATTAGTAGATTAAGCCGGTCCATGGCATTGCTGTCACTGTCTGCCGGTGACTACAGGCTCCTCCTGAGACGCTGCGGCTGCGGGAGCGCTGGCTGGCGTGTGCCATCGCACAGTGGCTTCTTCCTGCCTTGCTGAGACAGAAACCAGCGGCTAAAACTGAGAACGGTGAATTCTCGAGACAGTGATATATTCTTTTCCTTATTGTAGACTTCTCTAATGCACTTGGAGATGTCTCCATTGGCACCAGTTCCTGTGTATGATAAGCATATCTTGATGCTGCTGATGTTGAAAATTGTACCAGTTTAATCTTAAGTTTCCTTAAATTAGCTCATAACTCTGCCTAGATATTCTTCATTTCATTTTAAAGTGGGTTATGCCAATTTAACTCAAATTGATACTTAGTGATTTAAACTAAACTGACACTTTAACTTCCATAGTATGTAATACTTTAGGACATATTTTAGAGGGGAGAAAAAAAATCATTAAAGATGAGATGCAAATAGAAAAAGTCAATGCAGATTTATCAGAAATAGTGTGGTAGAATAATCCTGCATGTTTGCTTTTCTTAGACAAAAGAAATGTAACAGTTTTCATCCCTGTGGCTTTCACTAAGACACTTGATATAGTATCCGAAAAGGAGAAATATGTGGAACAAGTTATAAAATGGCTAATCAAAAGGCTGCAAATCACAGCCATTTTGTGCTGGAAAGGACATAATTAGAGTAAGCATTTAAAGATCAGTCTGGTCTGATCTTATGTGTTGTTTATTGTTTGCTTCTGCATAAAGGGAACCCAGCTGGAGTTGTGAGCACGGGGGGCAAAGATACTGCACTAGGGTACCTGGGTGGCACTTGTGGAGTAAGGTGACAAGGAAGAGACGGACTTTTAGAGTGCAAATTACAAGATCATGCACTTAATGACTGGTAACACTGCAATGAATGTGGGGCTGAGGGCTAGAAGGATGTTGAAAAACCTGAGCATATTAATCACAGAAGAATCTGAGAAACGAGAATATTGTGGTCCTGGAAAAGTCAAAGGGGAGCCAGCGGGGACATTACCAAGAGACACAGGAAAGTTGATTGGCACAGCCTGGTTTGAGCCCATCCTACTGCAGTTGGCATAGCACTGAAGGTAATTTCCATGTTGTAAATGGAAGCTGTAGTATCTAGTATGAATGAACCGCATAGACATCTCTTCTGTTCCTTTCTCCGGGATAACTGATATTCAATTTTGATTCATCAGTAACCAGACAAAAACTCTCATTGTGATGCAGAGTTCATTACTACAAATCTCAAGCTTGCAAAGCAGAATAATGTAGGCCCAGGATATATGTCCTGCATATCGCGTCATGCATATCAATGAAGCCGTTTAGAAAAAAATAAATAAATTAATGGTGTGTAATGCACTTCTGACATCTGGGTTATTGCTGCTTTGCTGTGTTTGATGGCAGTAAGCACTCTGTGCTGCTGTATGTATGTTTATTCTGCAAAGTCAGGGGGCAGTGAAACACCACTTCTCTTGTATCATGGCATCCCTATGACAACCCCTATGAAGGCAGAAACGGAGGTTTGCGATTTGCCTTTTAGCAAGCAGCTTTCCTTTTCTGGCTCCAGAGAAGTGGACTGTTCTTGGGTAAACCTGCAGCCCGGAATCTTGCTGTGAAGAGAGTCTTGCAAGCTGCTTCCCTTAATGAAGTGCTATGAGGTATTTGGATGTGTGTTAGGGTTGTAGCAGCAGAACTTTGGCAGGAAATTGACTGTGATAAGCAAACCTTCTTTAAAGCTAATCAATTGCTCTGGTGTTTGCTTGGTAGGATAATTGTGACAACAACAGGGGCCACTGAAGCTGTCACTGCTACTTGTGCAAAATGCCTTTGGTGACACTAAGATGCAGTGGTAGGACAGAAGAAAGGGGCGAGGGGTGTTTGTGCACCCAAACTCGCTGAGGGTGCCCTCGATCCCACCGTCCACGCCGCCAACAAAGATGTTAACCAGTGCTGGTCCCAGTACCAACCCCTGAGGAACGCCACTTGTCACTGGTTGCCACTTGGACATTGGGCTGCTGACCGCAGCTCTTTGAGTGCGACCATCCAGTCAGTTCCTTGGGTGGGGATTTGGGAGGTCCCGGGAGGGGTTGGGTGGATGTGGAGATGTCTGGAGGGGTCCCTTAATTTGGGGCTCGCTGGTTTGTTTCTTCTAAACAGTTGGAGGAACTGGGTGAAGGGGGAGGGCAATAGAGCAATTTCCTGTATTTCAGCCCTTCTGAAAGTGTCCTTAGCTGAGGGTAAGTGACTCCACTGCCTTGCTGCTCAGCTTAGCTCAGTGGGGCTGTTTATGCAGGCAGGTTACTTGCTGAGGAAATGGGCCCGGCTTCCTTTCAAGAGTTGTCAACATTGACATCTCCTGGGAAAGTACTCCACGATATTAGATAGACCTGGTACCAGGCAGCAGCCCGGAGCACTACGGTGTATGCCCACGTCGTCAGCATGGTGCCACTGGTGAGTGTTTTCATTGTAACGCTCAATGTTGAAAGTCGTATTAACACCGCTGAAGCCACCAACCACCAACAGCAGATCACCCAGCACTTCTGCCAAAGCTGCTGCGAGGACCGAACACACTGAGGACTGTGTGCCATGTCTTGGCAATGGCATTGTAATCTTCTGCCCTCCAAAGCTGGTTGATTCCATCAAATCCTCCAACCTGAGGGTGCCAAAGGTACGGAGTGGAAACGGGCCTTTCCTCGCCCGCGGAGTCAGCCGAACCATTTCACGCACAAGTGGGACGGCGGCTGCTCCTCCTCGCGGGCTTCAGCTGGAGCACAGCTGGGAGCAGGGAGCTCAAAAGACAGTGCTGTCTTCCTGCAGACTGCTCCCTTGGTCCTTTTGCAGCTTCCAAAAGTATTTTAGGCAACTGTCAGGTTCTACGCTTCTACAGAGTTTAAATGCAGTACCTGGATCGCGTAACCAGGACTAAGCAAATGTTCTGTACTGCTCATGCTGTCAGCAGCAGCAGAAAATAATGTCTTTGCTGCAGCTGCTGAAAAATTGTCCACATTTTCATAACATAAGTGTGTGGATGATAAAGTTCTCAGGAGGCCGATCAACTGTTCTGGCTCTGATTTTCGTCCCCAAATCTCACTTAAAAGCAAATGAAAAAGCCTGGAAAATCTAGGAAATGTAGGACTGACTTTTGCTAATCTGTAAGTGCTGGGAGGTGTTATGGCCGAGGTACCACTGCTCCTTTACTGCATACTCTTTGTTTCTATGCGCAGTCACACCTGGTCCACTTCTACTGCTTGTCGGGGCTATGAAGGTCCATTGATTCTTTGTGGCATCATATACTCCAGCTGTCCTCAAGAGTTCGTTTCTGTTGAACCCACCACATATATACACCTGATTACAGGAGAAAAAACCCAGTGTGAGCAGGGCAGCAATACCCTTGGTGGGGAACACATCGAGGAGAAAATGAATGGTGTGGCTGCATTTTGGGGGGGTGGTTTGTTTTGTTTTTATAATGGAATGGTCCTACTGGGTTTGAAGTAATAAAAGGGCAGCAGGATTTAGATGGCCCTTTATCGTCTGCACTGCCTGAAGCAGGTAGGCATGGTACTTCACTTGTGGCCAGGAAAAGCACTATCCGGCAGCAAGTGTGCTCTTGGTGATACCAGCTCTGGAAGAGTTTACACCCTGGTCTGCATCTCCTTGGTGCTTCTCAGTTGCTGCCTCTTGGAGAGCTTTATCTCTGTAGCTCTAGGATTTGATGAATAAGGCTTAGGTGAAAGCAGTGCTGGCCATGCAGGTGCTGTCCCTGAGCTGGAGAGGTGACCATCCTCACCTGGGCATCCTTTCCCCTTCCTCACTGACTGGGCTGCAGAACAAAGCTTGTCAAAATCTCTTTGTGGTTTTGGAAGCAAATTTAAAATCTTTGGAACATGGCTGCAATGATGGAGACTGACCCCTTAAACACTGAATTTTGTCATAAAGATATACTGATATGGATTTCCAAAGGCAGAAAAGTAGAAAGTGCTGTGGAAAGTCTGGGAAAATAAAGCCTAGCATTGGTCATGCTGTGCAAGCCCATACCCCAGTACAGCTGGTCAGCACCTCCGTCTCCTCTTTGGGGCTTCCCTTCCACCACGCTCCTCCCAGCAAGGGGAGCGCGCCAGCGTGGGAAGATCCCCTGCCCCACGCTGCCATGCGGAGACCCCTCTCTGTGCTTCACGGGTGCTCCGGGCTCTGCCGTCAGTGCAGTGAAAGGATGGGCGAATGCTCAGAGCTGTGCACCAGGAGCAAAATGCTGGTGAAGTCAGAATTTGTGCTTTCCACTGGATGCAAAACATCAGAATTTCTCTTTTGTCCCCGTTGCTGCTTTGCAGTGCTGGCGATATTTCCCTTTCCTTTATGGCACTGTAAGGAAATTCACCATTAACAGCTGTTGATGATGGGGTTTCTTGGCCAGCAAGGTCAGCTGCAGCCAGTACTTGCTCTGCAGTAAATTTTTTCCTTGGATAAATTATAAGGCCCCCGGCAAAACATTAATATTGACTGCATAAAGTTGAATGTCTGAATGAAAATAAATAAGAAAAAGTAATTGGATTTAGAAGTCCCCAAAGGTATAGATCTCGGGTTCCTCATCGAAAAAGATACTTCATTTTAATCTATGGCTTACTCCTCAGTCAATAATCACAAAGTGAATTGGACGTTGAACATTGTTAGTTTTGCCTATTTTATTATGCACAGATGTCTGGTTCTGTTTCATACCCTATTATGAGCCAGGTGCTAAATTGCCTTTGGCTGCCTTCACAGGCCTAAGAAGTTCTTGTGGCTATCCCTAATGTAATTAAACATTTACACTCAATTAAATGAGAATTGTGTAGCCACATCATGCTAAGAGCTGCTGCTACTGCCACCAAAATTCTGCTTCTTTATAATTTAGTCAAGTTTTAAAACAGATATTCTGCAATATCCAGGCGTTTAGGTAGCAAGCAAAGCTGTTAAAATATTTATGAACTGAGGGAGGCTGTGCCATCACTCTGTCAGCCGGGGTTATTTTTAGTGTAACAGAGCCAAGAGGAAATCCTGGCAAGGCAAGAAGGCAATGGCAAAACTCCCCCAGTAGCCCGCTGAGCTCCACGTAACTTCCTTCAGCCTCTGAACATCACAACAACATTGATGAATTCTCGTAGCTATGTCAGGTCTCTTCTCAGCGGTGGTATCGAGGCTTTTCTGGCCGCCCTGGCTGTGCTGCGGGAGGTGCCAGGGGCTGTCAGTGCCCTCTGCGCTTCTCCTTGGTCCGCGTTGGCGGGAGCGAGAGCGCTCGCGAGTCGGGCTCAGACCTGGTCCAAAGCTGCTCTGTGCGGCGCGGCAGCGACTGTGGCTGCGGAGAGAAATGCCTTCAGCTGTGTTGGCCCTTTCCCTCCTCTCAAAACGAAGCATCCAGTCAGGTAATAAGAGTCTAAGAGGAGCTCAGGCTTTTAAATGAATAGCATGAGAAAACTGTGACTGAGACGTTAAATCAGGAAAAATATCGTTTTTCTGGCACTTGGTCTTTTAAAGCTGCTTGGAAGTGAGCCTTGTGGGGTTTTTCCTGCGTCCTGAAATACGTCACGTTGCCCTTGATGCTGAGCTCGGGAGAGCGCTGCCACTTACTTCCCCAGAGGCAGAAAGACAAAGACTATGCAATTAAACTCATTCTCTGCAGGAGGCTTTACGAGGATTTGCATGGAAAAAGAGGGAGAAATGAAAAGCAAATGAAAGGAAACAATTGTATCTGGAAAACAAGCTGGGCCGAGTCATGTGAAAGGCTAAGAGGATATTAAGAGAGCAGATGTCTTGGATGCAGATCTTCATCCTGGATGGTGGCCTGCCTTAACAATTTGCCTGTTCATGGAGCTGCTTGCACCGGGACTGCGCGGGCGCAGGGGCGCAGGGCAGGCGGCTGGGCTTGGTCACACCGGGACGGGGAGAGGGGAGCCCACCCGTGCTGTGCCTGCTGTGCGCTCCGGGGCGGTAAGGCCCACAGACACCGTCCGTGTCTGCACACCGCTAGCGGGGAATAAACTGGCAACAAAGTCAGCTCCAGAGGTGGGACACTAGGGATTTGGGAAGAATACTATCCTGGCACATGGATGGCATTCACTTAGATTCTGAGATCCTTAGGGGAGATTTTTTGTTTGTTTACACTTTTGTCTGATATAACCTTGGTCCATCTTGGAGTCCCTCAATGCCATGACAGAAACAGTGATAGTTGATCCAGGTCCAAAGAGAAGGATTAAGAATAATTGTTAAGAAGATGCGATCAAGTAATTCACGTCAGAATAAATCATAAATGAAGCTGAGTTGAGACGTGGGCTAATTAACGTGTCCAATTCCAAGTCAGGAGCCCAACTTTCTACAACACCTGAGATCTCTTCCTAGGTCCTTTCTGAATTTACTTACGGAAGGATGACTGTAGAGTCCCTGCAGCTGAGATGCAAGACTGCAGAATTGGGCTCATGTTTGTCTGAAGGTTTGTTTTTAAACTTGACTCCCTTCAGCTATGAATACTTCTGTAGCTCTGCTACAGACTGTACCTGTCCTGAACATGTGGGACCATACAGGCAATAAAGACTCCAGTTGTTTCTAGTATCATAGAATCATAGAACGGTTTAGGTTGGAAGGGACCTTAAAGATCATCTAGTTCCTCCTCCGCTGCCCAGGGCAGGGACACCTCCTACCAGCCCAGGTTGCTCATACCTAGACTATGACATCTATAGCATGGGCATCTATGCCTCTAGATAACACCTTCGTATCTCTGATTTAGAGCTCCTGGCACAAAATGTTTGCCTGGGCAAACTGGGCATCTCTGTCTTGTGCTGGACAGTCCCTAAAGCAACAGGTTGTACATGTGTTGTCTTGTATCATACAGATTTTCCAATAGCCACTGGTATTTTTATGGTTTCTGCTGAACGTTGGCTTAGCTACAGCTTACACGAGCATTTGCAGTGCATAGTGTTGCATACAGCAGTGGCACTGGTGAGGCTGAGCCCGAGGCTCAGCAAAGGTGCTGAGCAAAGGGTATCACTGCTGGAGGCTGACTATACCAGATGCCTCCACAGAAGGAAGGAAGAGTAAATTCTTAGCCATTTGCTGGCTTCTGCAATCGGAGACCCTCAGAAGTGAAAAGACAGCCGATGATTATCGTGTCTTCTGTGGATAAAGGCTATTATATAATATTAAAATTGTATTCCACAGCAAATCTCACACAGTGGCTGTGTTAATGAATTGGCAGGTAAGCAGCACAATGAATAAAAGTCGCTCTGGTAGGTGATGGCTGACCAGGGAAACCCCGTTTCTTCGATAGCAATGACTTTAATTGAAGGGGTCCCTGCGCAGGGGGGCTGGGAGCGGCAGCGGGCAAGTGCTGGTCACACAGTAGTAAGAAAAGGGGGAGAAGGCGGCAATGCGGAGCTGAGCGCAGCAGCCTGAAGTGAGGGCAGGGGATGGAGTCTGAAGCGGCTTTATCAACAGGTCCTAGAGAACGACATGTCCAGTCCTACCCTCAACAGCACCACGAACAGGTAATGTGTCTGTGCACCCTTGCCTTGAGGTTCCTTGGCAGGAAAGAACTTTTGGTGAAAGTCGATGAAACATAATGAAATGGATAAGAAAGGAGAAGGGTAGTACAAAGAGGTGAGATGACTTGCCTGAAGTCAGTGAGCACGTTTGCACCGGTGTTAAATTCGAGCCAGCTCTCCTCCAGATCACTTAATAGACAGATGGCTTTCTCTGGATGGGGTCTGAACTGTGCGTGCTAAGACAGACTTTGCTGTTAGTTCAAATGACAGAGGCTTGTTTCTCTAAATCCGTGTTAGCTTCACTGCTGCTGTCAAGGTTTTAGCAGCAATTAAATCTTTCAGACTAACTGCCGTGTTCTACAGTGGACTTTAAACAATACTACATATTTTTCTAGTGTATTTTTTTGTTGATGTATTTGTGTATATTGTTTGGACCTCACGGATCTGAGAGACATAATTCCATACATATCTACATAGTTTTGAGTACTTAACCACATTTATCTCCAGAGTATAATTCAATTGCTCTTTAAATTCACACAAACATTGCTCAAATGTTAACTGTTAAGGAATAGCTGCAAGTAAGTATGCAAAGTCTCATTAAAATGTTTAACATACTACATTATGGTTTATTTGCCCATTAAGTGTGAGAGGTTTAGTAGTGTTTCCCTTAAATACACCTCAAAGAATTAAACAAGACCATACATCAGCCGATAAGAACTAAACAAATCAAGTAGTGCACGGAGATAATTGAATCATTTTTATTTTGACCAATGCACATTTTGGGATCCTCTGAATAGCACTTCTGAGCACTGATTTTGTTTAGAATTGATTTCACGTTTAGCTTTCTAGACAGGAGGGATTGGTTTGGGTTTGTTAGACCCTTGGCTGCCCTACATGACTGTCTCCTACACCTAGATATTTGTCTGATGGTATCAAGAAATCTTTCTCTAGGAAAAAAAAGTAATTTACTAATTTTTTTAGCAGAACAAAGCACAAGCAAGGTTTCTATTTTTTTCATAGTTGTTACCTACAGTGGTATCGATGCTGCCCTGGTAAGTGAAATGCCATCCTATGCCCTTGTGCTTTGTTGCCTACAGTCATGTTCCAAACCTGCAATCCCCTGAACAGATGAGCTGTGATGCTGCCTGCTAAAAGCATCCAATACAGCACCACAGCAGTTACGTGCTGCTTCATGGTAGGAAGTGTGATCTTAACCACCTGTGACAAGATTAAGGCCCTCTCCAATATCTGTATCGTTAGTATCCTCAAACCTGTTCATGTACCCCACTCAACTTCTACGCTTTTATCTTACGAGGTGAGAAGAATGCATGTGTCCTGTTCCTGTTGGGTACCGAGACATGGGGTGGGAGAACAAGACAGACGATACAGGACGGTCTTGTGCGTGCAGTGGCAGGGCGTCATGTGAGGTCGGCAGGAAGGAGGTGGGGATGGAGGGAAGCTTGGTTCAGGTCAGTCCGGTCTACAGGTACCCTCTGCCTCTGTCTTAGCAGTCTTGGTCGGCATGTAGTCATTGGTCCTGCTGACTGCAGGACAATTCCTAGATGAGCCGTGACTAGTGTGCAAGAGTACGAGGTATGTACAGGCAGATGTAGCTACGCCGTCTGTATTTGCAAGCACATGGCACCAAGCTCCGGGCATCCTGCGTCTTCTTGTATGGACACAGGCTTGGAGATGGGTTGATATAGACGTAGCCATGGTAATAGTGAAAGGGGGTTGGGGGAGCATGGAAGTGAACCTGCGGCTGAGATGTGCTGCTCCCTGCTGAAACGGGACTGTTCTGCCTGGAAACAGCTCTTCACATGCATCAGCACCCCGTGGAGAGAGGGGAGAGCGTCTAACATTTTGGACTCTGTACTGTACCGGGAATCTGGAAGAACATCTGAAGTAGCTGTAGGTATGTGAGAAGATGGCAAGTAGGTTTCAGCAGTGAGAAATAGGGGCCTGTCATGTCTTCCACTGTTGTTAAGTATTGAGGTTGTCCTCTTTCCAGTGCTTAAACAGAATGCATTTCAGTACATCTGTAATGTGGCTGAAGATGCCAAAATGAAACTCATCCAAGCTGCTACTTTAAAGTGCTGTTCCAACTATGTCATAGTGCACAGAAAAAAGAAGAGGCTGTGCAGAAATATTGCCTGTTGCTACCATAAAAATGCTGTTTGCAGATCAAGGAAATGTAATATGGCAGTTTCCTTGCTTTTAATAAGGTAGTGTGACAGGTGCTTCGTTTTCTTCCCAATATGGCAGAGCTTTACATAATAAAACCTTGCAACCAAATGGCAGCACTATTTTATAATATCATCATTGGTGGGGTGATGATACTCTTTGGAGGTATCTCAGCTTGACTTTTTTCAGGTTTTTTGGGAACTGAGCCTACACCGGATTAGCAAGTTTAGGAATGCTGAATAAGCACCGTGCAGCTGCAGTTACTTCGTGCCTTAGGGGCCCCCAGGGCATGAAGTGAAGTCCATTGAAAGAAGAGGTTTCTAAAAACTGTTGAATCATACTCTAATAAGAGCCTTCTCTCTTGCTGCTCTTGGCCCTAATATCACCCTTATTATAATGGTTTCCTTTTCCTTGTGGTGGTGTCAGCTAAGGGTATTGCTGTTTTCTTCCCCCCACCAAGGACTCTGTTCTACTGTGGAATAATGTTCTAGACATGGGCCATTGCACTTTAAATGGCAGACGGGGTGTGTGAATGTCATATCTGAATGTCAGAAACGGCAATTCAGCCAGCACTCTTCCAGTTTTCCAAGTGTGGATCTGAAGGGACAGTGTTTCCTCTTTTGTTCTCGGCTTTGTTCCAGAAAGGCTGAGCAGACATGGGGAAGGCGCTTGGGTTTTCCATGCCTCTCTTCCTGCCTATGAAAAGGGGAGAACAGGAGCAAGTGATGTGGATAAGGGTCAGCAGTATTTTGGTAGGCTGTGCATCCCTATTTTTCTGCGCACTATGTAGGGAGTAATCGGGAACTCTGACAGCAACTGGAATTTTGTACTTAGCATGGATGGATACAGGCCAAAGATGCCTGTCTGCACAAGTTGCACTCTATCTATCATGAACTCAGGGCAATAAATCCATAGTTCAGGTTTAAGACAGCTCCCAGTGTCAGCTCAGTATTGATTCAGCTGCTAACTTTATTGCCAAAGGAGTGACATTCTGAAGAACCTTTGGGCTGGAGTTTTCTAAGACTTAAAGGGTGTGGAGCCACATCCCCAAACTGTATGCATGGTTTAAGGTGCAGATGGTTAACTAGTGGGAATTCCCGGGCTTCCTAATTAGACAGCAGTTTCTGAGAGCAATCAGTTGGGAGCTAGGCATGTAATCCGTTTATCGTGAATTTTGAAAATCCTTTTGGGCACAAAGAACTACAGTTGAAGACTGATTTAGGGCGCCTGCTTCCCACTGGCTTTTAAAGGAATTTAGACCCTGTATTGCTCTTTCTCTTTGCATGTCTTCTGGTTTAACCTTTATTTATTACAATTATTGTATGTTATTTGAGCAGGAGAACCTAGGGGCTCCGGAGAAGGCTGAGGCTACATTGTGTTAGTCAGCACATGTACCAATCAAAAGATGAACCCTGCCTGAGGGAGCTTCCTACCGTTCATACCAAATTTTATTAAGTGGCATTTGGTATTTCCAAGTGTTGGCATTATTAGTTTAACAAATTAGATGGAACATAATCTGTTTCAAAAGGAATGATTGTCTGACAGGTTAAATAAGATGGCTTTAGATGGTACACTTCTTGTGGTGTTGTGTCTGGGATTTGAAACTTCAGGTGTGGCTTGTGTGAAACATACACAATAATATCATGATTGCTCTGGAAGTGCAGCGGTGTGCACAGGCAGGAAGAGCTGTTTGCACAGCAGGGATATACTGATTCAGAACAGCCGGCTCTGAACAGCAGGCTGCAGTCTATGCCAGTCCTCTGAATGCTCACAGCAGCAGGTCTGCTAACGAAAAGTGCAGAAATAGATGTGCCAGCTCTTGGAAATGTCCAAATCTTGGGCGAGCAGGGCTTTTTGGTGTTGGTTGCTCTCATTCGTTTTGTTTTTTAACATGCCAGACTGTAACCCTCACACTGCCCCAGAAGCTACCGTTTCATCAGAGAGCTGGAAGAAGTCTGGGCACAGACTGACTCCATCAGCGATATTACTGGTGCAATGGTGCCACGGGAGAAACAACGCTTCTCCCAGGAAGAGATGGTTCATGCTGAGGAGTTTTCTTCTGTGATATCTTGCAGGAATTTGGTCCTAGAGAACTGTGGAAACAACATTGAGCCCGTGGCTAGAAAAGCCGGTCCAAGGAATGCCTTAAAAGTAAGTGGTTTGAGTGCTCAACTGCGCTTTCGTAAAAGGTCCATCCCTGAAAGAAATGCAGTCCCCGGCAGTCTCACTAACAGCCGCTGAACCACTGACAGTGACTTCAGTAAATCAAACAGCAGATCTAGTATTTCAGTATCTTTAATTCTGTAGTTAAAGGTGTCAGTCATGTCTAATTCTACAAATTTGGAACTGTGGATGAATAATGGGCCGTTATTGGTGAACCTGGAGTTGTGGTTGGGTGGCAGTATGAGTAACTGTATTTTGCCTTTAAGGCCACTTACTCCGAAAACTGTACTCAAACTAAGTATGTTAAACTTGTCAGTAACATACTGCTTGGTTGGCACGATGGCCAGGGTATGATCTTAAATATATCCATTTTCTCACTTTTTGGCCACTGTTTTGCTATTGAGCAGTCTCCTGTGCTCTTGATTGCCAGCATTATTTCATCCCAGGTAACATTATCTCATCTCAAACATTTTATCTTCTGATAAAGTGTCAGGACTGTGATTTTAAAAAAAAAGAACAAAATCCTGTTTTGAGACCCATCCATTCTAGGTTGCGTGTCTTAAAGTACAGTTATCACAGATGCAACAGACAAGCTGGCTCCACAAACTGGAGGTGCTCACTAAAGATAATTCAGTTGTCAATTCCAAATTTTAATCTTGTATGGCTTAGAGATGGTGCACTACTGGAGCTCTCTTTTCCCCAGGATAAAACGAGATTGCTGTTTTTAACTTCTATTTGCTTTCCTTGTTTTCTTGATGCTCGTCCTCTGCCAGTCTTCCTAGGATGAGGTTCAGCAGCCGCAGCTTACAAATTTAATTGATCATTAGAATGTCCCTGAGGATATGTCAGTTGCTGTAGTTTAACAAAATGTCAGCTGTGGAATAGACAGTCATTAGAAAGGATATAGTGAGTCATTCATCTTGGTCAGCAATCCTGCATGAAAAGGTGGAGATGGGGGGGAAGGAACGCCTGATTTGACTGTGGCTACTTCCATTCCTGAAAGCTAATGCCCTCTTCTCTTTCCACGGATGGAAAGTCAGCTGGAGGATGGGAGTCTGTGTGAATGCATATGTGTTCATCTGATGGAGGCATGTAATCAGCTGTGCTTAGGGTGTCAGACTGTAGCCGAGAACTTCAAGCAGCTCCCCAGCAGGACTGCTGTGTGACCTTTCTTTCCGTACTTCCACTTCCTGCCTATCATCATAATTTAAAAAATCATGCCTGCTCATGGATTCTCAGATACATAACCCACAGTAGTAGTAACAAGAATCCTGTCCCCAAAATGACGCCTGCTGCTCTGGAGATGTGCCCCCTTTCTGCCAATTGACAGCACCTAAAGAAATAGCACATGTGAGGATTCCTGTCCAGCACCCATCATTTGTCTGTTACATTTTTAGGATAAATTTAAGGCCGAGAGGATTTAGGTTGAATACTCTGAAAGAAGAAACTTTGGTGTGGACTACATTTCCTTAAAACGCTATAAATGGGGGGGAAATGGAACATAGGGTGTGTAATTTCACAAACGGTCTCATTCCCCTTGTGTAAAGCCAAGCGGAAGCAACAGTAATTACCCTTATCGTTTACGGAAAAAGTTGGATTCTATTTTTGAACGTATCTCTGATTTTTTTACCTGTGAGCAGGTCAAGAGATATATTAAATGCTCCTGGTTTAATAGGTTAACTAATTACTCTTTAAATTTGAATGAAGGCAGGTGGTCAAAAAATTGACTACATTTTATGCCTATCAAATAGTTAAACATATACCTTGGTCCTACTATGAAAACATGCTGGAGCTCTAAATTATCTTTTTTTTAATCCTAGAACGTGCTCTAAAACCTTTGTTCAGTTTTGTTTCTCAGCCAGAGCTGTTGCTGACTCTAGATATGTTCAAAGGACCTGGTAAGGACAGCATGAAATGTGCTGGTGACAAGTACAGAAGAGTGCTTGGTCATTCTCCCCAGTTCTGAAAGCACGCTCTCTCTTTAGAGGCACGAGCAGGATGGTTGAGCAGCGTGCCCGTGGCCATCACGGGGTGCAGGTCCTGTGTTTGCTATTGATGTGGCTCTCTCGACAAGCAGCAGCAGAGCCAAGACTCCCATGCTCTCTCCCTACTTTGTCCTCTGCCTGGCTGTGTGACTTTGAAAAACTCACGAGTGGGAAGATGATTTCCGGCTCTGTAGTGATGATCAAGGGTTTTGGGAAGCCAGGAAGATTTGTAGATGATCTGCCTTCTCTTTAGGTAGTCACCACTGAGTCCTAAATCCAGCAACTTCAGTAACAGTAGCGTGTTCATTTGGATTAAAATTATCTGCTGACTGGAACTGCCTCTCATCCTTTCATGCAGGCAAATCTTCTGCAAGGATTTGCCATACGCGTGAAGTTTTGGGTTAAAAAGGACTTTCCCAACTCAATTTTTCTTAGTACTGGCAAAGGCTGCTAAGGCATGAAGAATAAGGCTAGAGACAGTGTGGTGGTACTTTTCCTGACTACTATGAATGATAATTTATGTATGTGATTTTTTTCATACTTACTTGTTTCTTGATACGGAAAGTGCCAGAAGATTGCTGAAATTGTCACTTCTTCATTGCTAGGATGCAATTTATATTAGCTGAAGAACTGGCCAGGATTTCCTGAAACAGGATTTCCTGAGTTGGTGTGTTTTTTGCCAGTTTTGTTTTCTTTCAATTTCATTAATGGTAAATGCTTTGTTTCTAGGG
>NW_009647692.1:371053-388418 GCF_000708025.1 Charadrius vociferus
GAAAGAAACAAACCAAAACATGTGTCTGTTGGGTAAGACAAAGTGTGAAAAAGCTGCACAGACCCAGTGTTGAATAAGTTGATGCGTAATTTCCTTCCTGGTGTTACCAGAGCCTGACCATTGCGATGGTCCTTGGAGTCACTTTCTGAAAACTTTACATGTCTTTTGGTAAATGGGAATTTGGAAAGTTATTTGGGTCAACCAGTTTTTTTAGGTAAACATTAGTCAATATGTTTCAAAATAGTCTAGTCAAAATAGACATTTCACTAATGACAAAAAACATTTTTCTAAGTATGAAGTATAACTTGTAGAGGACTAGTAAACGGAGGCACATTAAAAGTTCAGACACAGTTCCAGAGAGCCCAGTTTTCACTGAGACGTTTAAATAAGGGACAGTTTTTCAGAAGTGCTCAGTGCCCTCCTACTGTGTTAATTGACTTGAAAATTTGATGGCTTGACTTTGTGCTCAGCTGGGCATTGAGTGGTTCTGAAATCCCAATTTTCCTTTTACCCTTTGAAGCCATGGGGAGCAAAGTCACAAAAAGCCCTGTGACTCTTAACATCTTCCTTCCTGGTTTAACTGGCCTTGAACCATTGTGTGCAGCCCCAGCAAAGAGAGCTCACACCACTGCTGACACTGTGTGTTCTCTGATGCTGTCACTGACGGAGAGTCTGACTGCGATGGACATCATGTTGTTGTCAAGAAAGAGCAAAGATAAGTTTCAACTTGCATGTCTGTGTAAGCAGGCGATACTGGTATTTGCATTGATACTTAGACCACATAAAGCACATCAGCATCAGCAGTCTGCAGTGTGCTTAGTGAGATGAGCCCTCCAGGAGGGAAGGTGGCAGGGATGCTAAGGTGGCTCCATCCTTGGCATGGCTTTCTTTCTATCAGCATAAGCAGAAAACATCCCAATTTGTCTCAGATACTAGTATTTGCAGTAAACTGCAAAATTCGCAGAACTGGCTGTGGCTGAGTTTCTGTGCCTTCTCTCCCCCTGTTCCAGTTGCCCGTTCCTCCTCTTGCCCAAGGCAGGCAGGGCAGAGTCTCTGGAATGGGTGTGCGCACACACCAACCAGTAACGCAGAAGCTGCATGGAGTCAGCTACATGGAATTGGACATCTCAGCAAAGCCCAGTGAGGTCCTTGGACTTCCATTGATTTCACTGCTCTTTGATTCAGACTTTTAAATTCTGAGGGCTAAAGGTTGCTTCTATCCTGTTTGCCACACGGCTACTTGGCTGATCCTCAGGTCTGATCCTCACTTGTGTGAACTGATCTCTAGCTCACAATGAAGTCAGCAGAGGCTGCAGATGGTCTGAAGTCTGTATTTGCGTTTGAACAATTATATCAAAGCATGGCATTTTCTTCTGAGAGACTGGTTTTGTGGGGAATTTTTGTTAGGTTTCTTTTGTCACTGAGACAGCTCAATGATGCTATTGAAATTTACTCAAGGGAATTACTAGCTGTTATGGTTTGAAGAACCCACAACAATTTATTGTCGTTTAGACAATTATTCTCTCACCCCATGACCCATCCCCATCTGGGAAGGGGAATCAGAAAAAAACAAGGAAAGCCAAGGGTTGAAATAAAAACAGATTTAATAGGATAAGACTACATAATTAACAATAATAATAGCAAAGAACCAATATTGAGGCCGATATCAATATAAAACACACAAGGGTTATACTAGGCCCATTCTACCCGTAGAAGCTGTGCACTCCCCGCAGTGACAGCCAATGTGGGACACTGTGAGCGCTGCAGCTTCGGGAGGAAGGGAAGGGCTCAGGGCTCCGGCACCGGGGTGAGGAGTGCTCAGGATGGCAGCCATCACGGGGGAGAGAGAACTCCTCAGCAAACTTTCTAATTTAAATCAAATGTGCCATTCATGGTATGAACTAACCCTGTTGGCCAACTTGGGTCAAGTGCCCGGGTCTCGCTCCTCATCCCTGCACCTGGAGAGCTCAAAAACACTGAGACCTTGAAACCCACACACCATAGCTGGCTGTAAAGTAAATATTTTCACAAATTCAGACACTAGAGTCTTCTAAAAGTGCTGTTTTCCCAAGCATTAGATGAGACCTTACTGGAAAGTAAAATTACTGAAAGTGAAACTAGTCCTGTGTGGCTCAAACCGGGACGCTGCCCTTTCCACTGTCAGCCATCTATGCTTTGTGTCCTTGCATCCATTAGAATTCTTCATTGCTTTTCTTTTTCTGGCATTGGAATCATCTATGAAACACTGCAGATCGTTCGGTGAATCTGAATAAGGAATGGTTCCTGAACTGCATCTTGTTTTCCAGAAAGCTCATTCAAAGTCAGAAGATGTGTTAGTGCATATTCCAAGCAACAAATGCCACCTCCAACCATAGCATGAATCAGAAACAGGAGGCAGGGCAATAAACCCTGCACTCTGAGAAGCCATTAGTGGAGGTATACCTGTACCCATTTTGTTTCACAAATTGAAAATCCTAACTGAGAGAAGAATAAAGCTTATACCTACTAATTTGAACATTATGTCCTTTTTATTATTGGGAGAAGGCTCTACAATGTAGGTATTATCATTACATAATGCTGTGTGCGTGCCATTATGAGATTTAGATGGCCACTGTGGGATAATAATTCACACCTTGCTGGGACTTGAAGCTGAAGTCTAATGTGCAAATTTCTTCTGCGCGGTTTAGGAATTGATGCCACGTCGAGCTCTCGTGCTTAGTGAAGGCGGTGCAAGCGGCCCAGGGCTGTCTTGGAGGGGCCATACTCCAGATCAGTGCGTGACCTTGAGCAAGACGCCTCATTCCTGTAGGCGCCTCTTTCAGTTCTTGTGCTCCTCTGAACACGGGATAAGAGGCAGGATGGTCTCCTTTCGTTTCTGCTGTGTTGCTGTCCAGGGCACGGACTAGCTCGTACAGCACAACTAGGACAGTGGGACCTCACCTAGCTTGAGATCTCCATGTGTTGGCTGACTTCTAACCACCTTGAGAGGGTGATCTGAGCAAAAAATAGCATATTGCAAGTTAAACCTTCTGAGCAATGGAGGGGTATAACATCACTTAGTGGAGGTGTTTGTATTTTAGCAAGACATTAGGGAAAAAAGCTGCTGTAACAGGAATGATTTTCTTTCCTTGCATATTGTGTGTTTTCAGACTGGAGCTCTGTACTTCCTCAGGTGCCTGGGGCAGAGCACACCACTGAATGCAGCCAGCCCTCCCTGCGCACCAAGCACTGAATTGTAGCCTATGTAATCAACAGTAATATATTTAATTGGCTTTGCATTAGGCAACAGGTGCATTGCTATGAAAGAGATGGAAGAATTGGGCCTTGACTTGTTAGACATCTGTAGTGCCCTCGACTGTGATAAATAGCAAGATCAAAGCTGGCAGCCAGATAAATTGCTGGAGTGAGAGCTCTTGGTCTGAAATGAATGGTTATGAAGTAAGAATTGCTATTAAAATTCTCCCACTGATACAATTAACCAGAGTGCAATGCTAAAGTCTGACCCAGAAAGGTTATTTACCAAAAGGGTTTCCAGCGTGACGCTCGGTGCTTTGAGCAGCAGAGAATGCTTTCCGAACGAACCTCGTGCTGCCTCAAGTGGCAGTTCCCAGGAAGCGTGTTCAGTGGATATGGGGCTGCTCATGACAGATAGAGAGATATAACATTCAGATGGGAAGTGGGTTTGACTTGCTCAATTTGTCCTACGCTCACCTGCAGATTATTTTTGAGTGGTATCAGTTCTAACAATACCGTGACATTGGCCAGCAAACAAAGACATGGATATTAGGTAGTCTGTTTCCTGCAGACTGGCATTTTTCGAGATGTAAGGTTAGGAGAGAGTTTATAAGTACCTTATACGTCTTGTATTGACTGAGCAATCAAAATTGGGATGACTTGTTTTCTCAACGCCAGCTAAAGATTAGGTTTTTGCTATGTATTGCCGGCAGATAAGGTAGGCACTGTCAGCCCAAAGATATCTGCTCAATGTCATGTTACAGCACTGACATAACGTCTATTCAGCCATTATCAGGTAAATCTTGAACTTGCTTTTCGTAAACATGACCGACAATTAATCTTTACCTTAATTAATAACAATGGATTTTGTTTGCAGAAGTGATTCTAATTGTCCTTTTGCAATTTCCTATCCCAGAGACAATCAGTACCATTGACTGTAATGTTAGATTCAATTACTTCAGAAAATTCATTAGCACATTAATTTTTGACTGCTATATAGCATTCCAATTTCTTTTTCATCAAAGTATGGGCTCGAATTTTAGTAATTGCTAGTGGCTGGGGAAGCTGAAAGATAAGTTACAGGAGAACTACCTGTTTTTCAGAAAGGCAGTAAGGAGGGACCTGTTTGTCATGAATTCCTGTTGAAGGCTGGAAGAGAACAAAACCCAAAAAAGCTTTATTTCCGCAGGATCCTTGGCACTGAAAAAGGCTGATACAGGGAAAGGTAGGAAATATACCCAGCTGTTGTGCAATGCCATCAGCTCAAGAGTAGTGATGTAAAACCAGAGCAATCTGGGAAGTGAGGAACAAAATTAACTCTTACAGCAGATCCTTACACCTTTATTCAAGCTGAATCTGATACCACTTGATAGTAGACCACGATGAAGCAGTGATATGCCTGAGAAAGCAAAGTGCACTTTATTGCAAGGCACCTTAGAAGCTCCTCGGCCATGATGTTTGGCACATGGAGGAACTTATTAAACATTTTTCTGATGTTCCCATCTTGATTTTCTTATCAAGATGGACATTTTCTTTAGATACATGGATGTCGGTGCCTAGAGAGTTTCACATAGCCTTCTGGAGAAAGTGAGAAAAGTTACTCTTTCCATGTTTGATGTCATTCTTACTCATTTCTCTACCGTGGACTCTGACACCTGAGTGAAGAGATGTTAGCGCTCTGTCCTTTTGTTTGATACAGTCTCCTTTTGAAGATTCAAAGAGGAAGAAGCCTTTGAGTATTATCTCCGCAAACAGCGGGTAGATGATAGGGCAGCCCAGAATCAAGGAACACTCACCAGTTCTTGTGAGGATCATTTGGGGTTAATTTTGAGGGTAGATTTTTTGTGTCACTTCAGGAGACACTGAAGAGGTTCATAATAATGGTCCATGCTGGTATCAACAATGACTCCCAACAAAACATGGATGAGCTCAAGCAGAGATGGGGCATCAGCAGTTACTTCTAGGAGTGCTTTGACTTTTGTCGTTTTTTCTGACATAAATGAAGAGCATGAAGGAACACAGTTAAAACAGGTGGTTTCTACCAGTTCTGTGGATTTAATAGTAGCATTTTTTTTTTCTGTAGACATTTGCTCCGGTTTCAGCTTTGCTACTTTCATTATTTTTTTTTTTTTTTTTTTTTTTTTTTGTGGAGGAGTAGGGTATTTGGTTTTCCACCACCAGTCCTAGTCATTGTGTGAAGTTGTCTCTTTTTTTCTGGAGGAACTTCCCACATTTACCCACCGCCTGGTCTGACTGGTTTGTGGGTCATCTGGAACAGATCATTATTATGGTTTCAGATGTCATATCTCCAGAAGGTAATGCAAACATAGTCAATGTTTTTGTAAGATAGTAGCTGGTGGTCTCTTTAAAGCAATTTTCCTTTTTGCTCTAGTTGCATGAGTTCTCTACATGAAAACTGTCTGGGAACAGTGGGTGATACCTGAATAATGGCTGAAACATCATCCTGCTTTTCAGCCATTTGTAGTTGCAGCACCTTAGTAAATCTTTCTGGCTGGAAAGACTAAAGATTTTAACCACTATAGATATAAATACGGCCTGGCTGAATTTCTGCTGAGCCTTGGATATATAATACAGAGCTCTGAACTAGAAGTCAAGCAACTTACTATCTGAATTTTATATAAATTCAAATACCCCTTGTATTAGTATTGGCGACCATGTCTAAAAAGAAACAATTATGTAGCACCCATGTAGCTGAAGAGCTTCTACCAGAGGAGCATGTCATTCCACTGAAGGGTAAACATCATCCTGAAAGGAACAAAAGACCCAAGATGCAGTATATTTAAACATTGGGCAGTAGACAGACATCTAAAAAGAGAAAAGACATCACTTACAAGCAGGTACTTTATGAGTCACTCTAATATCTACAGGGCTATTTCTATATTTAGTACCACTTTGGAGCTCTGTTCCTTTCCATGAATCACTGTATATGCCTTGAAACGGTAAAGAAGAGTGTGCTTGAACTAAGGATACCTTAGGGCTTTCATTAACTTTGCCAGCAACATCACTTCAACAGTAGCTGCTGGTATTGTGAGTTTAAAAACCGATTTTAGGATTTATTTTTCTAATCATGCAGCCAGTAGATGTTGGATCAATACAAGAGTATGTATCTCTCAGTGAATTTGAATCAAATCATGTATCATTCATATCTAAAGCAAGTTTCTTCTTGCAAATTATGGTGAACAAGAAAGAAAGTACATTGCTCTGTCTGCAGCATGGACCTTTGGGTGGTGAGGCGCAAACATCCTTGACTGTCTTCCAGCTCCCCGGGGGTGTCTGGACTCTGAGGAACAATGTCCTGGCCCTGCTGATACTGACACCAGAGCCACTGCTGACCTGCGAGATGAGGAAGTGTGGAATGATCCAAGCTTCAGATTAGGAAAAATTTTAGTAAAGCCATCCAGTGTTGTGTGATTTTAGTGATTTTAGCACTCTGACAGAAACTAGGCTGTTAGAACAACTTCACTCTGGTAGCTTGTCCCTTCCTGGAGTTTGTAGCTGTGGTACATGATTCTAATTCAGCAGTACTGTCAGGAATTAAAAGAATAAAGACCAGGAGTCTGGTTCTTTTTGTGTCGTATTGTCTCCTATGTCTGTGTACAGAAAGTGTTAAGTGTTATGGCTTTGAGCTGAATTTGAAGTTCAGCTTGAATAGTCCTTGATCCAAAACTAAGAATGAATTTTAGGTAATTATTGAGAGCCAGACTAGATGTAACCCACAGCATGACAGTTATTTTAGGTGCAGGCTCAGAAGGACTAGATGTTGGTATTCTGTCCAGCTATAGGGCAGATGAGAAGGTTTTGATGAAACTCCCCCACCATATCCATGGTGCAGGCAAGAGAGATTACTTATTAACATAGGAACAATATGGGCTCACAGCAGTTGACTTAGGTGGTATCTTATGTACCTCCTGATGCCAGGAGCCTGAAGCTGATGGGATGGGATGGGCCCCTCTTGTCACGTACAGCATGTTGTGCAGTCCTGATGGTACTGAGACGCAGGCTCAGACTGGTTTCCCTGCTTTTATTCCATCTCCCGCTGTTTTTATATCCCTTCCCCTGCCACATAAATAGCTTCTGTAACATGCAGCTGCTGCATTCTGCTCATGCAGAGCTAACTAGCATCGAACATGTTGCCAGGCTTTTGTCCGCTAGCTCCTTGTGCTAACCAATGTCTTCTACATTTCCACTGCAGTTGTCTGCTTGCATCTTGGGTAAACCAGGTCCCATGCATCAGCTCATCCTTATTCACAGGTCTGTCTGATTTGTAAGATAGTTCAGGTAGTAAGAGATGGTATTTTTTTCTCCACAGGGAAACCTTGCCATGGCTTGGTGTGTGTTACAAGGTCAGGATCTGAGATACGTTATGGTAAACACAGCTCAAGGTCATGCTCTAGCCAGAGGCAGAAATGCCATTAGCAGCATCAGCTAATAATGCATTGCTTGCCTTTTTTGACCTGAGCCAGCTGCAGGTGTGGCGGAGAGGATGGTGCTGGAGTCAAGTGCTCCTTTGATGGACCTCTGCTTGCTCATGCAGCACAGTGTCCTCAGCAGGGTGGGAATCGAAGGAGAGGCGAGGTCTCTGCTCACAGGTCTAGCTCATGCTCCGGTCAGGAAATCTTGGATTTTTCTCCTTCGCTATTTGCATTTTCTGATACTATGTTGTCTGTGGTTGTTCAGCTTTTCCTGCTACTTCCACGCAGTTTGTTTTCGTGGCTTTTCTCCGATTCCTTACACCCGTGTCTTACAGAATGGCAAACTAGTAAGTGATAAGTTATGCCAATGCCCTCTATTATGCTCAATTATTATTTCAGTTATGCTCTCTATGTCCATTTGAGAGCTACAAACCTGGCAGCACCAATAATCTGGGCAACCGAACCTTGAATGTGACTGTGCTTTCTATGGCAAGGTGTCTCAGTGTCCGTGAGGTGGAGCTGCTGCTGCTGCAGACGTCTGACCCCACGGGAGAGGGTCTTCAGCGAAAGACACACCTGACACAAAATAGACTGTCGTCGCAAAGAAGCACCGGTTTGGAAGAGGACGTGAACACCAGCTTTAAAGCAACCAGCTCAGACAGCAGCTTTTCAGATAAAAATCAAGCATGTGAGCTGTTGGGTTTTGCACCGCACCACATTGTGTCACGGATGGCAGGTCATCTCTTTTCTGAACCGAATTAATTGCAGAGATAGGCTGTTAGTTGTCATTGCCAACACAAATTATCTGTTATGAAGGAAGTGAAGTATGGTGAAGGGAGAAGTTTAACTTCTGGGAAGCACAGTTGGTAGGAAAGAATAGGAAACCACATTGTGGTGTGGGTCCCCCGGGACACTGTGGCCACAGAGGAGTGTAGAAAGTAATAACACCCCAAGCTCAGCCGTAGGAGTGCAGAGGGAAACAGGCTTCTGGATTTTAAGATGGCTGAAAGAAGACAGAAATAATGCATCTTGTGGATGCCCTGGGGGGAAAACACATTTTTCCTGGGATGGCTTGTCTGCTGGACGTGAGGGTTTAAAGTACCAGTTCAGCTGCTGCTGACTGCTGGCCTTTGGCCAGTGGGGCTGCAGGACAGGCAGCACCCGCTGCGCCGAGCGGGGACGGTGAGGGGAGCTGGAGAGACCTCCAGGCTTTGGGAGGTCCGATGGATGGAGACCCGGGGTTTGGGCTGGTGAGCGGGGTCCAGTCCTGAGGGAGCACTGGTCACATTTTTGCATCTCTTGTGACACCGTCTCTGAGAGAAGCGAGCTGATGTCCTGTGAGGCTGGGACACAGCAGTGTCCGCGCTGCTGTAGGAACTTTACAAATGCTGAACAGTAAATGGATAAACTAGTCTAAGAAAACTAGGTCTAAGTAAAATCGTTTAGAGAATAGTTTCGTATCAAGAGTTTGGCATTTAGGTAGGTTAAATATTTTTAAGCATTTCTGTATGTCTCCCTGAGCTACACCAGAAAAATGTATTTTTGATCTGTTGTTGCATTTGTTTCTGTAAGTCGCAACATACTGAAACCATGTTTTCTGTTCCTTAAAGTGTAAGTAGTTTGCTAGGCTTTTTTTCCTGTTCTATTTTTCAGGTGAAAAGTCTGAGACCCTTTTACCAAGTGGAGTGGCAAGTTGCAGGGATAGTATTTTATTTAGTGATTAAGCCACCAGCCTTGGATTTCATCCCAAATTTTTGTGTTGAGCCTTAAAGGATAAACTGATGTTTCAGCAAACTTCCGAAATTATAGGAAATTACATTCTGATACAGTCTCTTTAACACACCAGATTTTCACTGCCTATTTAATCTTAGGGCTGAAATGTTTGCAAAGTGCTGACTTGAGGTATTCCGTATTGCGGTAGGTACAATGCAAATGCTGCCAGGCTAATTGCTTTAAGCAGCTGGAGTGGGGAGGGGGAACAATTTCCCCACGCTGCTGTATGTATTCCTTTCAAATCTGTGACGTGGCATTGTTGGCTGTGACAACAGGCAGTTGAGGCTATTTGGGAATGCGCTATTACTTGTATAACAGCTGTAGCCTCAGCCCAATCAAGGGTCATTATCTTGAGCACCTTCTGTACATCACGCACACACTCAAAAAAAAGCCATCTGCGCCCGGTGGTTTTTGGTCGGTCCCATTTGTGCATTATGATTGTGCAAATGACTCCTTTTCGCTGAAAACAGTGGGGACCTGCACAGTTGAGTCTGAGCTCATTATCTTTCTTAGCACCAGTGCTGTCACATACAGGTTTGTGTCCTCATCTCTCTTAGTGCTAGTGGGTGTGAGGCCGTAATTCCTGGACGTAACCGGGGGACATGTGTGTATGGAAAGAGCCTGGATCAGTGTCCTGGTAGAAAAATAAATTGATGCATTAATGTATGCAAGAGAAGCATTCATCTTCACGGTGAGGTGATTCTGCTTAGTGCAAATGGCTCTCACGGTGAATATTTTAAATGGAGAATACAAAGCAACTCAACATTTCATTTGAAAGATAGCGGCTCTTGCTCATCCACAGCAGCTTCTTGAAAGACTTGAAGCTTCATTTTGGCTTAACTTTTCCCTGTACCCAAGTTCGCACTGGGACTCCCATTGATTCCAAGGAGAGCAGGGCGAATACAATGTTGAATGCTCTTAACAAAATCTCACTGTTGCAGAAATTCCTTTCATGAGCTTTCTGCTGGCTTCAAGAGAACAGAAAAAGGACACTGACCAATTTCTTTTTTTTTTTTTAACCTGAAGGCTACACAAAAAGCAGTCTGGCAGTATTGGGGGTGGGGGAGCAGGAATCAAGTTAGCTTCACTTGAAAAACTTTTTCTGCCTGATAGCTGCAAAGGCTTTTTTCTTTTTTACATTTTTCATAGCAAAGGCAATCTTCTGAGTATTTTTGCTGAAATTAGGATTTATCATTCATTGCTCAATGCTCTGGCTCTGCTTCTTTCCCAAAAGCAAACCTCTATTTGTTTATCATCTTGCAAGAGATAATTATTCTAAAATATTCACATGGGAATATTCAGAGAAGGTTTCTTTTTCACCAAAATATTAGCAACCAGCTACTCGTGGCCACTAAAACTTAGGGCAATCCTTGTACTCGCTTACATGTCAGAAACAAAGTTTCTTGAGCTCTCTTCTCTGACTGCTTGGTGAATGGCCTTTCAGCTCTTGGTAGGCAACAACAGCAGAACCTCCTAATTTGTTTACTCACATGGTTTTAATTTGTCGTCTTCTTTCTCCTATTAGCATTGTGTGAATAGACTGTTTCTACAGGCAGGGAGCTTGTTATTAATATCAGGTGAACCAATTCCTGACACAGGAGCCAGTCAAACTGCTTGAGTGTGGAGAGATAATGAAGCCTGGCATTTCAAACCCAGTGACCTCATTTATCTAAGCTGCCGTGATTCATAATGCAAAAATCCAAGCAACAGACTGAGGAAATACTTGTCACCTTTTTAAACACAGCATTTAAAAAAAATGCATCATTCTCCTGTGCCCCATCACGGCTTCTTGTATCTCATGGAGAGACTGGAGACAAAGGCAAATCTATACTGCTAGTTGTAAATAAAATTACCACCACCTGCTGAAGTGAAATGAAACTGCTTGATGCAGTAGAGCGTATATTAAAATTTCTTCACTGCTTTAAATGAGAAATCATCAGGAATTTTTCAAATTCACTCCTTTTCCTACCAAAAAAATTGATGTCTGAATATCTGTTTGCAGAATAGGAAGAATCCTTTCCTTTTAGCATATTCTTAACCTGTTGGCCATTGAAAAGCTGGTTTTGCCTGTATAATAATGCCTGACTTGGCAATACTTCCAGTAAATTTTCCCATGATAAGCATGAGGAAATAAGTAGCAAGTGTAAAGGCCCAATTTTTGGGGGGAGTGAGTACTCTCCTATACTTGTGCATGAGGAGGTCTGACTCCAGTAAGTGTGTGGGGGGGTGTGCTGCGAATTTGGTGCTCAGTTCTTTCATTGCTGCCCACTTGTCATCCCCTCTTCAGCTGTGTCTGAAACATCAGCTAATGAGGGATCTGCAAATCTGCTATGCACTGTTGCATCACGCTCACAAGCAACATTAGCTTGTACTAGCTGCAGTGTTTCAAAGAACGTATAATTAATGTTTTGTGCAAAAAACCCCAAACCCTATCTTAATATTTTCTGAAGATTTTAAAAATTAACTGTACAGATTGCTTTAAATATTTGTATGCAACAGGCTTCTTTCCAATTTTGACCAGAAGAAGTGAAGATACTAAACTTTTAATAGGAGGGAAATTCTCAGGGAGGGAAATTAACCAGGAGAAAATGCAAGTGCTGTGCTGTTCAATCTTTGCATTTACATATAATAATTGAAAATTTTTAAAAAAGCTTCTGTTCCCCAGGTACTTAGATCTATGGTAGATCATACCAATCTTCCACATCATTGGGTTTTAATAGTCTTGTGGTTTTGTTTTTTTTTTAAAATGCCAACCCTGGAATCAGGTTGTTGGGGGAGAACTGTAAAGTTTATTTAAAATATTACTGTTGTCATGGAGTTCAGTCAAACATCCGCCTAATGCAGCAGCCTGTTAGCGGAGCGAGTTCCTGCTGAACAGATTTCTGGCGCTTCTTACTGCAGAAAAGCCTGAGAATGACTGGGCTGTAGTCAGAAGGCATCAAAGCCAGAAGACCAGTGAAAATAAACCTCCAAACCTTTACTTACCAAAATCCCATGTTTTTTCAGTGACAGTTCATTATTTTTCGTATGTTCCTGATGTATCACAAAGTAAGTAAAACGTAATCACAAGTTTAGCTTGAGCTGGATTTGTTCCTGGTGCCTGTCGCCGTACACACTGTGCCGCTGTCGGCCCTCGAGTGCGTCTGAGGGTAAACCACCTCCTCTGCGCTCAGGCATCCGTTGCTTGTACGAGACTTTAACGCCAGGCGTCATCCAAAAGCTGCTGAGGAGGGGTCCATGCCTGGGACTGCTCAAGTTCCTCAGCTTTGAGCATCGCCAGGGCAGTCCCAGTGCTGTGGGGACCTGGTGACAGCGCGGGGCCATCAGCACCCGCTGCTCGGCACTGAGTGCCTCACCTCCTTCAGACCTCCTCCTCCTTTTAGCTAGAGAAGGGCCCTGCTGTGCCATCGCTCGCTCGGGTGTTTCAGGAGTCAGCTCCGGGTAAAAGTCAGAGCTGGAACAGTTAGCAGTGACTGACGTACAATCTAAAGCTATTAAACTTAGCACTTGATCTCAGAAGGAGCTTTACCATCCTTATCTGTGCTGGAGCAGAGGTGGTGTGTGGGCACATGTCCCCAGTGCTTGCACTGAGTTTATGTTAGATGAAGACTGAAGAAAACTGGGACTCTAATTTGTTAGAGATGAGGGGGGGGGAAATATAGTCTCTTTCTCAGAGAGAGAAATACGGATATTCTTTTGCCTCTTGAATAGTGGGACACCTCCTCTTACATACTCTTTGCAATCTAAATAGAAAACATGTAATTTTAGTAAGGCCATGTGTCATCCTTGCTCTTTCTACTGTGCCTTTCCAAAGCTAGAGAGCAGCTGTTTGGGAAGGTGTGGTAAAAACATTTAAAATTATATCAGCTCCTTTTAGGATGCCATCATGTAAATAAAAACATGCCTCAGTACACCAGTGCCCAGATGAGGAGTGAAATTACAAGTGATAAATATTTGCAAGTTAGGTACCATTACACATGCTTTGTTTAACAAGTCTCTTTCCTTCCTATCTTGCTAAATCTGTTTGTTGAGGACTTGACTTGCTAGGAAACAGTAGCAATTTAAATAAAAAACAGCACATATTAGGGCTGGTGCCTTGGAACATGCATTTGACAGAGCATCATTAAGAAAGTAAGAAAAACATAAAGCCAGAGGAGAATTTATCAGCTTCCCTGGGATGGTAGGAAACACACAGCTGCTTTTCAACAAAGGTCTTTAGTTTTTATTTTGGTTCCCTTCTGACCTGATTTCCAAAACACCAAGTGAAGTCTCGGGAGGCATCCTGAAACTATAAAAACTTAATTCTTTGGCTGACTGCAAATGGTATAAAGTAAGGTTTTGGTTTCTTGATCAAGCATTATGTCTCAAACCATATTGTTGAGGAATAAAAATTTATATTAGAAAACTTGCTGTTTTCTAGTACCTTGGGGGATCAGTAAGGTATATGACAGAAGATCTCCAAAAAATAAAATGCAAGGACTCTTGACACAGAAGACTAAAGGGCTTTTGCCTTGCACTACGTAAAATGCGTCACATCTGATTGCACCTCCTTGAAAGCATCCTCTTGGGAGAAGCTGCAGCTCCGTAAATATATATATATAAATATAACACTGCTTCAGACACCAAGCTCGTCATAATAGGATTGGACTCTTCTGGCGATGTGAACCTTTAAAACTTTCGAACGGAAAAGGAATTGAAAAGCTGTGCTGAGAAAATGGAATGCCATTTATTTACTGTATAATGGGGGAAAATGTCTGGTTTTATGCTGAGTGGCTGCCATGCAGCTCTTGTGCTAGATGTCTCAAACTATTGCATCGGGGGGAGCTGTCAGGTGGGACGAGAGGAGGAGAGTGGCAGCAGAGCGCCGTTGCGTGTGTTGGCTGCACGATGGCTGGCAGGGCCCGCCGTCGGTCCCCAGCCCGTGGGAGCGAGCCTTCCCGCGGGGTCTGGGGCTGCGAGGGAGGCGCGTGCCCGTCCCAGGGTGGGCGCAGGACCCGGCACCGGCTCCGCAGCCATCTGCCAGCTCAGGCTGGAGTGACGGAGGGCTCAGCCTTACCCCTTGCTTCGTCTTCTCTTGGTTTGTAGCTCATTAACGCGCTTGTCCAAGGTCACCGTGGAAATGAGACAGAACTCCGCAGCCATGAGCCTGACCCCACTGATGGCGAGGAGTCCCTGGGGAAATGAACCCAAACCAGCCTGTTTGGAATGTAAAGTAATGTCTGTTCACCACCGCAGGCGCTCCCACATGAATACAGCTCTGAAATGTTCTCTGCGGTAAAGACTCACGACTAAGGGCTGGTAGCACCACCTAAATATTACAGGGGCTATGGGCTGCTCAGGAGCGATGGTATGGACCACAAAACAGGGAAATGACTTGAGCAAACCATTTTATAAACTTGAACTGGGAATATGATGATCAAAATTTCAAATGGCTGTAATTCACCTCAGTATGATTTGGGAAAGGATTTATTGTAAGTTTTGTATATGTACAATTTTCTCCTTGAATTCCAGTGTGTTCAGGCTTGCGTTCACTTTTAATAGCAGACAATATTTCACCTTCTGGCTCCAGTTTAGAGCCAAGAGGGCAAAATAAGAACTTTACTTTGTACATTAGTAGAGTAGAAATTTCACAGTACTCTTTTTCTGGCTGCTAAAATGAAGTTTACCTCTTCCCCCCCTTCCTCCCCCCACTGAAAGGCCATTTCAGTGCATTTCATTTTCCTATTTCCTATTTGTTTTGTTTTTTACCCAAATATGACAACAGAAATAACAAGATGCCCTGTGTGAATATTTCCCTGAATTCAGCCAGGCGCATATCTGATTTCATAGTCTATTGAGTTCAGTGGGACTAATCACAATAAATTTGAGTATATGGTTAGAAACCTTGCTAAGATGACATCCTTAATGCAAGCAGGTGACACAAATAAACATGATTTTCATTTGCCAAATTCATGGACAGATGTAATACAACTCATTCAAAATAGGACTTAACAGTGGGTATGTGCGTTATATTCAGGATGAACTTGAATTTGATGAAAGAAATTTTCCTGTGTTGTCACTGACTATATAGGAGTGAAGCCACTGCTGTCAGTGTAGGTGAGTTGCAAACCGAGCCCCCTTGGCGGCTACGCACGTGTTTCTGACTGTCCAGTATCAGGAAAAAAATTATGAGCAAAATAGCAAGCATTCCAAGTAAACTCACTGAATTACCTAAAAATTTCTACTTTGTGAAACAGACTATATGAAAATATAGAATATATTTGCTAAATTGTGACATCTGAAGTTATAGATGTTATAGGTTTGAAAATATTCTGTGGCCCATATTTCAATAGTCCATTGCAAACTTTAAAATATTGTGCAGGAGGCATCCTATCTTAATTTTTAGTCCCTGGTAAGGGGAATTAATTCTTTCAAGGCATGATTTTGGTGCTGCAGAAGGGCACAGTAAGTGTTACTTTGCAATGTAATTGGTTTTAATTTCCATGTTGATTCTCATGTGAATTTCAGGCACTTAATTATAGCCTCAAGGTTTTTAAAGTCATTGACCTACAAATTCTTGATTAACACAAATATCATCCTGAATAATGTGTGCAAAGAATTTTCTGTGGAGAAGTTGCCTTTACTGACTGTTCTGTGGAAAACCTTAACTGCTTTCACCAACAAAGCTGCGGTGAAGTTCGTCTCCGAGCCCTGCCTGGAGGTAGCAGGGTGCTCTGCTCTCGGCAGTGGTGATCGGGCTGGCTGTGTGTCTGTCTGTCCGTCCTCAAGGCCCTCTCAATGGTCAGGTTTCAGACAGGTGAAATGTCCTCAAACACTGGAATTTCTTTCTCCTACTGCCTCTCCTACTCTTCTGAGGCTGTGTGTGTTCACACCAAGCTTCTCACAGGATCACAGACTGGTGGGGGGTGGAAGGGACCTCTGGAGATCATCTCATCCCCCCCCTGCCAGAGCAGGGTCACCCAGAGCAGGGTGCGCAGGACGGCGCCCAGGTGGGGTTTGAGTATCTCCAGAGAAGGAGACTCCACACCTCTCTGGGCAGCCTGTGCCACTGCTCCGCCCCCCTCACCGTAAGGAAGTTTTTCCTCATGTTGAGATGGAATTTCCCCTGTTCCAGTTTGTGCCTGTTGCCCCTTGTCCTGTCGCCGGGCATCACTGGAAAGAGTCTAGGCCCGTCCTCTTGCCCCCCGCCGTGTAGGTATTGATCAGCATTGATGAGATCCCCTCTCAGCCTTTCTGCACCTCTGGCTGCTTCTGGGCAGCAGTCAGCTGTGGGGTGGTCGGGCAGCAGGAGAGGGGCGATCCCTCTGGGCTCTGGGGTCATCTGTGGCAGTGGGGTGACCCCCAGCACTGGGGGGCCGTGCGTGGGCTGCCCCGCGCGGCAGGGTGGCCTGGCAGGCAGGAGAGCAGGGGGCTGCTGCCGTCCCCCCGCAGGAGTGGGGGTCTCACCCTGCGAGGTCTGCTCTCTTCCCGCAGAGCAACGCTGCGCAAATTCACCGGAGATGGGGGTCTGAGCCCTGCAAAATAAGCACAGGGCTGAGCAATTATCCACGTGTAAAGCATTCAGTGTAGATATTAGCATCTATCTAGAACATAATTACCTGACTTCACTTTGACTGCAAGCCATCGAAAGTGCAATAATACAATGGATAAAACATAAGCCAGCAAACAATTTAAAAAAGAATAAAACCCAAATAACAAAGGAAATTGTAACAAAAAACTGTGTGAAATGGTAGGATGTGTCCCACTCCGCTCCCCACAAGCAAACTGTATAACAATATTACATGGTTCCTTTCAATTCCATTTTGTTGAAGAGCTGTGGCATAATGATTAATCAATGAGGTGCTAAATGAATTTCCATTTCTGATTAAGTCTGCCACAGGGAAGCATCACTGACTGCAGCTGTCTTAGAGGACGTATTGTTCAGC
>NW_009647692.1:388431-390118 GCF_000708025.1 Charadrius vociferus
AGGGCTTAATTCATTTCTGTGTAAAGGTCCAACAGTTATTAAAATACATTCTAATTAGCTGTGGTTAAAAAAAAATCAGTCAAAATTATGTATTCACTGATTCATTTCTCCTCCTAAAAAGTGTTTGTGTTTCATGGAAACATCCCCCTCCACCTTGCCTTTTTTTCTGGTAGATCTTAGCCCTGTTCGGGGTGTTTTGCTTCAGGCTGGAGACACTTCCCACAGCGGAGTGTTACCAGCGCCAGTTCCCGATGCTCGAAGGCACCCAGCAGGACCTGGGGACGCGTTCCATGTTTCCCTGATGCCGGTACCAACCTGCTCCGGCCGTGCGTGGACGGGATGGCACTGGTTCTGCGGTGGGAGGGAAACCAGAGCACATGCTGACTCTTGGTTCCCCTCCGGGACACGAGGGGCTTTGGCCCAGAGGGGCATTTCACATCTCCTTTCACCAGCACTGGTGAAGCTGGACTGAAGTCTTAAAATATTATGTACCACGTGTGTTCTGCTGAATTTTTAAAGAGAAGTTTTTAATTCAAAGATTAAAGCCCCAGCCTAGGCAAAGTGGGAAATAATATTTAGCTGTAACAATAATATAAAATATTAACAAGACCAATCTTCCTATTTGCTGCATCAAAGCCTCCTGCCTCTTTATAAATTAAGTAATTTGTTTTTTCACTTGGCCAAATAACACAGTAACTGGTGTGACTCTCTTTGGGGAGCACCAGCGCCGCCGGGGCCAGAACGGCTGTGACTGCCTGCGGCCACTTTGGAGGGCGGCGCTCTGCTGGGGGGAGAAAACTGGGCTGGGTTTTAAGGGTTTTTGTGGCCGGTGTGCAGCCTTGGGCTGGTCCCATCCCTACACCAGCGGGGCTGGTGAGCGGGGCTCACCCAGGGCAGGCTGACGGGGACAGGTGATGGTGTGTCTTCCTTCTCTTGCCTGCTTGGGGCTGGACGAAGATGCAGGCGTGCGCTGCTTGGCGGGCAGGGGGTGGCTTGGGGAAACGGCACCAAAACGCAGAGCTTTTTAGTTCTGTGCTGCAAGGCTGGTTCCAGCCCAGCTGGGCAACCTTGCACATGGCGCTGCAGCGGGCTCCAGTGGCCCCTTTGCCCAGGGGAACGTGGAGGATATGCAGCAGTTTTGACTGTGTTGGATCTGATTTAGTTAGGTGCACTTACTGGCTCCACATCTTAAAACCAACCAAACAACAAAACCCCACAAAACCAAAAACCTGAAACAAACGAGTTGGTGATGCCATACTTGAGCTTTGCTTCATGCGCAGAATGATCTCTGTGGAAAGAACAGTTTTGGAAGAGTCGAATGGCTGGATCACCTCGATAGCAAATTACAGCCTTGCTTATGGTTTTGAAGAATTATTGGATGAATGCTTTACGACAGGATCATGTGTTTTCCTTCCAGTGGAGTCAATGTACCTTGGGGCTATTTGTGTTGCTTACCTTGCCATAAAGACCACGAGGAGAAAACAAAATTCAGCATAAAAGCCTGTGAAATCAATCAATCATTATTTCACCGTAGTGGAGGTAAGGCCACTCTATGGCCATGCAAAGCTCTCTTGATTGCAGTAGCCGACAGATCTAGTCCCACTGAGAGACATTAACGCAGTTGTTGAAATTGTCATTCTTCTAATCCTTCCTATAATTTTTTTCTTTTCTCACTGAAGTGAGCAAG
>NW_009647692.1:390165-445352 GCF_000708025.1 Charadrius vociferus
TTAGGTGGAAACTGGTGCAAACGTCTCTCAGAGCTGGTGCAGATCTCGCTTCTGGCAGACATCGCTTATGCACAAAAACTGAGTGCACTTCCTGCAGGCTGTCCCGGGAAGAAGGCACAGCAAACGTAACCTGCTTGTGTTCATTGCATCGCTGTTGATCTCCTGAACAGTGACCTGCATGTAATCGTCCCTTTGGAGCATGGCGTGCTCCTGTGATGACCCCAGGGCACTGTGGAGCTGAGGGTGCATGTCCCCATGGTGCTCAGTGTGGTGGCACCTCCTGATGAAGATCATAGAATCACAGAATCATTGAATTGCTGAGGTTGGAAGGGACCTTTAAGATCATCAAGTCACACCATTAACCTACCCTGGCCAAACCACTTCTAAACCATGTCCCCAAGTACCACATCTACCCTTTTTTTAAACACCTCCAGGGATGGCGAATCCACCACCTCCCTGGGCAGCCTATTCCAATGTTTAATAACCCTTTCAGTGAAAAAAATTTCCTAATATGCCATCTAAACCTGATCTGACATAACTTGAACCCATTTCCTCTCACCCTATCACTTGTTACCAGGGAGAAGAGGTCAGCCCCCACCTCTCTACAACCTCCTTTCAGGTAGTTGTAGAGAGTGATAAGGTCTCCCCTCAGCCTCCTCTTCTCCAGGCTAAACAACCCCAGGTCCCTCAGTCCTTCCTCATAAGACTTGTAAGACAGTGATGCTGTCTCAGAGGAAGAGGGGTGCTTGCTCCGTGCGGTGCAGCGTGGTGGGCAGTGCGAAGCAACAGGACCGGTGGTGACAGGAGATCAGAGCGCAGAGGAATGGCTCCAGAACAGTCCAGTTCATGGCCTGGAGGTGGGAGCTGTGGACACGGTGGCTGCAGCCCTGCCTCGGCGAGGCCAGGAGGCTCGGAACTGGTATCTCGTGGCAGCTCTGCATTGGAAAGTGGTGGGCTGAGGACGTAGAAATAAAAAGCTGGGCAACTTGCACACCTTGGCTCCTTTGGGTGGTTCTGGAGTGAGGAACTTTTTCTGTTTGCACTAATTCTTTTGAAAAGTACTGCTGTTTTTATTATTCTCATAGCCCTTTCTGGAGAGAATGGAGAGGAAGCTTCTATGGTCTGAACACTTTAGGAAAAGATCAGCTCACTGTCAAATGCAGTACATGGAAATGCACTTTGCTGTATTTTCCCTGCTTCTCTTGGAAATAATATGACAGTAGATGCACTGTGAATTGGATTTTACGTACTAATGAGAGATTTTGAGCTGAGGTGTTCAAGAATGGGATCTGTGGCTGGTGTAGGCGAGGATGGCTGTGCTGGGCAGCTGCAGGGGTTTGGTCAGAAGCGTGGCCAGGGGCTCTGCCGGGTCCCGGTGCTGAGCAGCAGAGACAGCCAGGATCAAAGCATCTCCCTGTTGAGCAGTCACAGCGTGGGACATTTTTCACTCTCAGAAGGATGTTTTCCTGTTTGTGTGCACTGGTGGCCTGCTGTGAAGGAGCACTGCTGTTTAACTCTGCACAGGCTTCACCGGCATGAGCAGTCGCGCAGGGAGTACCTCTTGCCACTTCTAGGCACGCATAGCTCACCTCTGCTCACCAAAGCTGATGAAAAGGCTGGAGCAGCTACTCAGTTCACAGCTTCCCCTAAATGGATGGTTTTTATAGGACCTGATAATAATGTGTTTTATGTTCTTCCCACACCAAAATGAATGTCAAAGATGCTCATTTCCCTCTGAAAGCACTGTGGTAGTCCTCAGGTGAGACATGGCCGAGGAACAGTGGTTGGCAGCAGTGTGGAAGAGATTTGTTTCAAACTTCAGTACAATGAGAATGTGCTTAAGCAAACCAGTACCACGGTTCCTCTTGTACCTGCAGGGATCAAGAGACACTGCTGCTCACCGTGGGCTGTATCCCCGCCTCTCTTGTCTCTCTTTGGGGTTCCTTTTCATTTTCAGTCTGATCTTGATGCCTTGGTGACCACCTCAGTAAGGCACTTTGATTTCACATTAAATAAATTAAATTGAATTTGAGTCTCCTCTTCCTTAGGTTCCTTCTGTTGCTCTTTGTCTTTAAAACCTAGTGCTATTTTGCTCAGGAGCAGGCTTGCGCCTTAGTTGAGAGTAACCATAATTTATCAGAGTTTTAATAGCGCATGAGGGGTGCACTCCTGTTCATACACAAGACACTCATGGTGACAAAAAGGAAGTCAAGTGGCATTGATGTTGGATGACAATTTCTCCTTTTCCCTCCCTTTTTTTGTTCCTAAGTGGTAATCTCAATGAGGCTTTAAAGCTGCCTAGTGTTTTATTAAAACAGCTTTGCTAAAAGTGAGTCATTGTCAAGTGCAAATGCATCTTCCTTGAAAGTCAGATGAAATATAAATATAGGCAATTCATAAACCTTTCAGGATGCAAGGGCTGCAGGAGCCTCGCTAGCTGGAGGGTTTTGGAGCAAAAGGCTTGATGATGGAGACCCGGGTCCCTCCAGGGAGGCAGAGCGGGCACAGCTGGGGCTGCTTAGCCCAGTTTTCTCCGCTCTGGGGCTGCTCCCACACAGTCTGGGTGGGAGGATAAGGTTCTCAGTGTTTGCTGTCTCCAGCCATCCAGGGTTGCCAGAAAGCTCTTGTCACAGGAATTGCCACCTTGGTCGACAGCCCTATAATTTATGACTGCTTCCCCTTACAGTCCTACAGAAGATGCTGACACAGATATTTGCTATTAGTGGTGGTGCTTTTCCTTGGATTTTTAACTGATGGCTCAGCTGTTGTGCATGAGAAGTGCTAATAGGGCTGGATAATTTTGCTCCTCAGTTGCATTATCTCCTCTGTCAGTTACTCCCTTCTTTTGTTGCTAAGTTTTATTTTATCTGATTTCTTTCTCCTCTTTCCTGATAGTGTGTTTTATCCTGGCTGCTTTTAGCAGCCTGTTCTGAGCATTTAGTGATGCTTCATAGAAGGGTCCTTGATAAGTGGATATGTCTGGTTTTGTACTATTTGCATGAATCTACTCATTAAAATTAATGTAAATTGAATGTAAAATTAATGGCAGTTGAATACAAAGTTGTAAGCAATGTTTTGTGTGTATCTTTCTTTTATATGCTGTTACTTTTGAATTCAGAGACCCATGGAAAGTAATGGATTGCAGCAACACTAACTTTGAACACAGAAGATAGAAATCCAAGTCAAGAATCTCCATGACGGGGGTGAGGTGGGACGACTGTCCCTGTCCGTGTGCTCACACTGCGTGTGCTGTCACTGCCCTGGGAGGAGAGGGGGGACCCGAGGCCTCTGCCGGGCGCGTGGCAGCGCAGTATTTTTGGGCGAGGGGACCGCGCTGCGCTGGAGCTGCCGGGGGAGTCCCCACGGTTTATTCACAACTGCGCCGCCGGCTGCAGCTCCGGCGAGCCCGTGTGTGGCAGGGATGCGCTCGGGCGGTTGCAGCGCTGACGAGTTCTCCCTTCGTCCTCCTGGCGGCCCTGTGCTGACAGCAGTCAGTTTGCTGGTCGGGCAGCATGGCGCAGAGGGGTCTCTGGCCCACCCCGGCCTGCCCACACCAGGGAGGGTGTCTCTGACCCTGCAAAGGGCCTCCCCGGCCAGGGGCCAGGCGGGGGCTGCCCCCAATGGCAGCAGGGCCAAGGAGCCGCTGGGGCGGCTGGTGAGGAGCGGAGTGGGAGAAGCCCACCGGGCTCCCTTTGGCGCCCGAAGCAGCGGCGGGCAGCGCCATGGGCGGGCAAAGCGGCAGGGCCGGGCCCTGGCTGCCGCTGCACCAGGGAGGGGAGCGCGTGGCTGAACATGGCTCCTGAGGGATTTCCTGGGCCAGAAGGAAGAGAAATGTATGAGAGGTGGAAGAAAGCTCCCTGGGTACTGGAGATTTCCCTTTCAGTATTGCAAACTCAGCACGTGGGCCCAGCACACCATTTGTGCTCTGCAGAGTGTATCAGAAACACGTAAAATGCTTTCACTGTTGTTAGTGAACCCAGTAAGGCAGATAAAACATCTTGTAAGATCCCGCGTATGAGCAAGCTCAGATGTAACTCGTCCATCTGTGGGTAGTGCGAGACAGAGAGGAGTGTGGGGTGGCTGCATGAGGACAAACAGACTGGAGGTCGCCTTTGAGAGCTTCAGAGTCAGCATATGGCAACTAATCTGTTGAGTGTGAAGATTTTCAGCTAGTGGCTGAGCTGGGGAATCATCGGTACGATAGCAAAACAGGTTGTACCGGCAGCTACCAGAAGCTGAGGGAAGTTTACCGCCTGTTGGCAGCTGAGAACCTGGTGTGACAGTGCCCCTGGCCAGGGAGCTGCTGGGCAGCTGCAAACCCCGTGCAATTAGCAGGTGCTGAGGATCACCACCATTAAACCTCAGCCTGTCATCCTTCCAAGGTCAGAGGCATCCGAGGGTTTGTGGGACACGTTTTGAGCATGTTAGTCCAAAATGCTTTGGAAGCAGAGACATGATGGAGCATCACTGACTTCAGGAAGTAGCTTAAAACGTATGTCCAAGGAAACAGGACTTCTGTCAGTACACAGCCTGCAAATGGGAGAGGTCAGGGTTTCGTGTGTCCTTTGCCACTGAAAAACTGCTTTGCCCCGTTTACCGTGAGGCCCTGTGTTTGCGACAGCTCAGCCCCACAGGGCAGGAGGCTGAGACCTGGCTGTGGGCATAAACCGTCCTGTCTGCGGGCTGGAGGAGCGGAGCTGCTGCAGCTCCTGCCGGCACTCAGTGGCTGCCGAGGGAAAGTGCTCGCAGCCTGTGCTTGGAGCTGCCTCCCCCTCCCCTGAGCCCGCACAAACCGGTTACTAATATTTCACCATGCTTTCAGACAGCCTTTCCACAGCCTCCCTGGGGTCTTAACCCATGGTCTGATAAATGCTGTGTTTGCCTTCAGGGCCTGATAAAATGCACAATTAAGTTAGAAGGAAGATGCTCATTAACTCCATTGTGTGCTGCACTGTGTCCTTGTGCCATTTGCTGGGGCGGGATTTGTTCTCTGTTCCTTTTCCTTCTGCCTCTCCAGTCACCTTCTGCACCAAGTTAACAGGCACATTTTGGATGCTAGAGATGTGTATGTCTGTGGGAAGAACATAATTTTGCTGGACTTGTATTTTGGTAAAGGTTGGTGTTTGATAGCCGTAAATCGCTTCTCGAAGATCATCAGTATTAATCGACCTACAAGTCACAGGCATTATCTCACAGTCGGCAGGCTGCTGGCAAGGGAACCCACAGAGAGCCCCTCAGGACAACAGACCCCGTAGACTAGCACAGCAGGAAACCCGGTGAGAAAGTAGGTTTGGCCAGTGTGTTTACTGTTACGGACTTGCACTGAGAGCTTCAGGAAAATAGTTGACTGCAAGAGGCTAGGGCACTGTTGTAAAGACCTTGGTTGGAGTTGTGCTTGAACAGCCCAGTGGAAAGGTGTGGTTTTCAGTGGGCTGGCTGTGATAAGGAACTTGTCTGTGTGTAACGTCTGTTAAAACTGCAGAGTATTTTTACAATGGCATGCAAGTTGGCACGGATTTAAATAAGAAATAAATCAGTCGGGGACAGTCTGTTTTGGTGTATTGGGTTTATAGCTGGAAGGATCTGTCACCGTCTCTCTGACTCCCATGGCTGCTGCTTATCTCTGTTAAAGACACATTGAATGTAGTCCTGACTTTTCTGGCTCACGTTTTGGTGAATGTGCTCTCAGCTGTCAGGTGTTTACTTCGTTTTGGGTTTAATGACTTTCAAGGGTCCCTCAAACAAGCAAAACTGGAGTGAAAATAACTGACTCTACCTTTGTTCTGTGAAATCATTGTAAAATAGTGGTACAGGACCACCATTCTGTCTTGATTCACCTAATTTTATTTTGACTGAAAATGATAGTAATAATAAACGGTTGCCAAGAACCTTTTATTCTCTGAATTATAATTTTAGGTTTCCTTGTGCTTCCCTTAGCTTGATCAAGTCAGTGCCTAACATTCAAGAAGAGTTACTGATAAATGAATTCACTTTATCAATCTTTAGGATCAGGCTGGGTGATCTGCAGAATAAATTTTAGTTATCTCCCTCTTCTGAAAGTGCAGTTTCTTTTTTTACATTTATTTGTGGGCAAAGCAATGCCAGAGCTCAGCAACCATAATCTTTCAGACTGGAGACCTGAGCCTGGGGGAATTTAGCCAGCTCCTTTCAATTCCCATGTGTATCCTGCTGCTAACAGAAGCGACATTCGTGTACACGTAAAAGCAAGCATTATCACATTACCTCCATGAGCCGAGAGAAAGTTATTAAGAATGACAGCTTCGTTTACCTGTGGGCTCAGACGTGGAGAAAAATGACTCGGTGGGAAAGTTTCCAGATCATGCTTTGCCCTTGCAGGCACCCTGCCAGGAGACAGGAGGTGCAGAAGAACAATGTGATGACTGTCATGTGTCCAGGTCCCATCCCTTCTGATACTCACAAAAGATGGCTTTGGATCCACCCCGTCTAATTTCACTTTATTTCTTCAGTCAGCAGAGGTATATAGGTACATCTGGGGGGTGACTTTGCCGTCCCCTCTGACACCCCTCATGACTTCGGTTGGTGACCGAAGAGCTGGCTGGGGCAGCTCCTTCAGCTTGTTCAGGTAGCCTGAATTTAGATGTCTTGCAGCTCTCACCAGCTTACCATGAACATCCCAGAACTTTTTGAAACTTTGCTCTGAAGTATGTGATTACAGAAGAATGTAAAATTTTGTTTTTGTTGAAAACATCTTTCTTGTTCACACATTGTAGAGAAATTTTGATTCGAGTTACAACCTCAGGCCCAGACCCTGGGTCAAATAGAAAGAAACATAAATGCCTTATTTTGGTCTTTGTAATCTTTTGGCTCGCTGTCTCCAAGCCTTCACCTGAGCTCTGAACCTGCAGAGCAGCGATGGTGCATCCCAGCTTCAGCTCAGTGTATGGGGCTTGGGAGGGTCTTTCCTAGAACTTCGCGGGAGCAGGCCTGGCAATAGTCTTTCTCCTGCTTAGATCTAGGAGATACAAAAGATTGGTTTTGTACATCAGGTAAACAGAAATCAGAAAGAGAGAGCCAAAATATTTTGCTTTGTCTTGTTTGGCATAGATGATAATTTTTCTCTTTGCCCCTTTTCCTGAAGTCATTCACTGAGCGAGGGCAGCTGAGCAATTTGCATTTTCTTGTCTCTTATTCTCTCTCTTTATCTATTTTTTCCCCCTATTTTCTTCTTTGTGTGAAAAGTCTGCAAGTACATCTCCTGGCATATTTATCAAGTCTGTCTTTTACTAAGATTTGTCTGTCAGCTTGCCAGACAACCCAGTTAGGGATACAAAAGCAATTTGAGGATGAATATTTCAGTCTAAGAATAGCACCAAGAAAAGAGCGTGCCTGGTTTCTACTGTCCTGAAAAGTCCTATTCATTGGACTCCTTTCACATCAGTGCTCACAGCAAGACATAACTGAAGCCCAGGACCTATGTTCAGAGGTTTGGACAGGTAACCTCAGAATCGATAGCTGAATTAAAGTATTCCAGAAAGATAGCTGGTTTGAAGCGCTTCATTTACTGAAATACCTGCTGCGCCTTTTGGCAGTCTGGCCTTCTAGCTCACAACTACAGCTATAGAGGGTTTTCTGATGGGACATTTTTCCTTTGAGAATTGTTATTTCATTAACACTGAAAATGAGAGTGTATTGATATCAAGGAAATGGCCAGTGTGGGAAATTACCAGGCTTGTTGGTGTTGGAATACAGAGTCATTGTGAATCCGACTTGTGACAAGTTAAGCAACATGCTTATCTTGCACCCGCAGTTGGGGGAGAGCTGCAGACCTGCGTTATCTTACCTCGAACCTACTGAGCGACACCTGGGGTGAGGCAGAGCCCCCAAGCCCCATGCTATTTCAGTAAAGCCAGGAGAGCAACCCTACCTCTGCACCCAATGCAAGCCTTGTTAAGAGTTAATTGGCACATGATAAATGACTTAGTCCCACCTGGCCAAAATTATAAATCTGGTGTTTAGCATACTTTATTTGGAAAAATGAGAATTGTAGCTATTGGATGGGTCTGGGCTGTCCCCTCCCCCAGCAGGGATGCCTCTTGGGTGAGACTTGCGCCTCCGACTATGTCGGATGTTACCGGGAAAATAGTGTTGACAAAAGTGCTGAACTATTAACTCAAGCTCGATTTCTGTCATGAGTGTATTTATCAATGGCAATTTGTTCAATCTGTTGCCTTAATAAATCATTTATCTTTTTCAGCTTTGCAAAACTGTCTCAGTGAAAGCCCTTGGCAGTGCTCTGAAACAGGCAAACTTTGATAAGTGGCTGCATCCCTAATCCTTTAGACACAAACTGCTGACCAAGTCTGGGACTAGGATTGGATCCAGCCACACCGAGACTCCTCTCTGAGAAGGAATTCAGAAAGCAAGGGTCCTTTCTGAACCTGGTGCCACAACAGGAGGGCTCGCCTTAGCTACATATCAGGCTTTTAACGTGACAGCCAGGGACAAACAAAACACGTGGTCAAAATCTACCTTTTCAAGAGTGAAGTAATATGTCTTCATATTTCATACCAATGTTTGCTTGCAGTTCGTACTGTAATGAACTGAAATTATATAAAAAGTCTTGTGCCATTAAAAAAAAGTAATTTCAGAGTTTTAATATGCTCTTTACCCATTCTGATGTGGAATTTGCTGTAGTTTGAAACTGCACAACATTCTGAGAAATGGAAATTCTGATCCCTGCACAACTTTATTATTTTTACAGCTTAAGTTCTATTTCTAGGGTTTTTAATTGTAATTGTTTCACCTGCTGAATCCTGTTGAACCTTTCTGTGAACTGCTCAAATGTCCTTTTGTGTCAGATATACTCCCTCTTAGGTAGGTTGAGGTCATGAATAAATTACTTTCCCCACCCCTCATTAACAATTGATGTTGGGAACAAAATCCTGCTGCTTGCTTTTCTTTGTATTGCATGTAATGCCACTGACATGATTAAAACCATTTCATGTTGAAGTTCCTTGTAGCTCTAGATTGCACAAAGTAAGGAGAATCTGTCTCCGTTCAAATCACGGGTGGAACGGCACAGCTGTCTGGTAGTGTGGGTGTTAGATGGCCGTGGAGCTGGGATGCACCCAGCTGTGCAACCTGGATAATTTCGATTGGTTTAGAAGGACAGGGGAAGAAAATGTATCTATCTCAACTCTAATCTGCTCCCCTCTGTTCAATTGTGGATATAGGAAGCGCCATAGGAAGCAATGAGGGAATGTAAACACTTGCGCAGACAATCGTTAAAAAAACCAACCTCTTAAATCTTTCTTCTCCTTTCCTTTACTGTAAGGGCAGCCTCTACACAATGCGCTCACGCAGGCATTCCCAACATGAAGAGTAAATGCATGCTGAGATCATGATGATACTTCTGGAAGATGTGCAGGCAAGAAATAAGACTTTTAGAAATGCATGATTTCAGATAAGGCTTTGCTTCATGTTTTGCCAGCGCTTGCTTCTCTGTTATTTGTCTTGGTTCTGTCCATAGTTGTCAGGCTTTCCTCTTGAATTCGCTTGCTGCAATCCAAGGGCTTAGTCCTGCATTTAATTCTCTGCCTGTAGTACTCGCCAGACAACATGGCACAGAGAAATCGGAGTATGCTTTAACATCAGGTTGAACTACAGCAAGAGGAAAGTGGGAACAAGATGTGATCTAGAGGTACTGAGAGAGATCCAAGTTACTTAGTTCTCAATGTTGCATGTTGCCAAATGTGATTTATGTTGGACTGAATGTTTTTTCAAAGCTTTCCAAATATTTAGATGTAGGGAGCAGGTGCTTCCTTAATCAAAACAAAGATATGATAAATATTAGTGGAATGGTGTTGGACAATGGTGAAGTGAAAGATACCAACTAGATAACTATTTTAATTTTGAGTGAGTTCATGTGGTAGCTGTAATTAGCACTTCTTCTCTTGCATGCTGAGCCCTTCTCTCACTCAGCACGTCTGGGTAATGGGTTCTGCATCCCAAATTCATGCCTATGGCGCAAGATATAAAGATGGCTTCGCTTGTAATTCTGTCTGCAGTTCCCTAGACGATCAACATACAAAGATCCCGTTTAAACACAGCTGAGAGAATATTTGCGTAGCACTCATTGTGTCAAAGGGATCGTTTTCCACACCATCAGACTGTTTTAACCTGCTAAGAGAGTCCTTTCTTCTTCTGCCTTATATACAGAAAAAAACCCCAACAACAACAACCCAAAAAAACAACCAGAAAAGTTCAGAGGAGAACGGATCTGGATGACAGGTCAGGAAATGGGAAGAAATGCATTACTTTGAAAAAGCAAGGCACACGTCTTGGTATATGAAGGACACGCACAGCAGACCCCATGTGTTCATACAAACAGTTTTGTGAATGGGTTCAGAATGAAATAATGAAAACAAGGACTGTTTCTCTTGATTTTTTGTTTTTAAAACATTACAAAGAATGAAGCACGTGTAAATGCCTTGAGAGAAGGGGCAATCTGTCCCACACAGGCAGGGTAAGAGCCGTCAGTGAGCCGGGCTCACCGGGGAGGGGTGTCTCACTTGCCTGACTCCCCAGCACCATGCTGTCCTGGGTGGGAAGAAACGAAGCGTTTGAGCAGAGCGTTCTTGAGTATATACTAAATCAGGACAGAAATGAGGGAAGCTGGGATACATCTGGCAGAGAGGATAGATGGTTTTCCAAGCTGTGTGTGGGCATCCATCTTCTGATGTGATCCGTCTTCTGGGAGACATCTGTTCTCTGCCCTGCTAGCAGATGTGTCAGGTTCAATGTCCACCATTTCCACCAAACCTCAGGAAAAGTGCCTTCTGGAGGAGCTGTGGGAGGATTCAGTAAGTTGGTGACAAGATATACTGGAAAATAAATTACTGCTACTGTAAAATACCAATTATTAGACCACAGCCGCTATTCTTTCTCCTAAGAATAGCTATTCAGGAAAGCATGTGACTCGAGGCTCATGTGGACAAGGCTTCCACTGGACAAGAACCAGAAATTCTCATGTTCTCTCAATTACCTGTAACTATTGCTGTGAATTTCCTTGTCCTTCTTATAGTTGTTGGCACTAGTTATCCTTTATGTTGATATGTATTTGTAACTGTAAATGAAAAACAGTTTCTGGCAACTTTTCTGTATTTCTTTTTTCATATATTGTGTTTGGGGATAGATAATTGTAACTTCAGTGACAAAGACGACTTCCATAAACTACGCTTTTGCACCTCTTACAGACTTTCAGTACGATGTAATCTACTTGCTCTCTATGACGACCATACTTAATTTCAAATTGTATTTAATTCCTACCTTATTAGGGGTATGAATTTGACAGTTAATCGAAATGGGTCCATTGTTTTTGCCATGAATCTGCATTGGAGGTGTACCACTGCTAATGCTAATTTCAGGTTTTCTGGGTCTTGCTGAAGGAAAATGAAGTCCTAGAAGCAAATTCCAAGTATGATGAGATAATCCACAATTTTGCATTCCAGTCATAACCCTGCAGAAGTTACAGCTGTCAGAATTCATCACCGCGATTCTAACATAATTATTATAAATGTAATCTATTTAGTGCCCCAGGACGTTTGTCCTGATAGGCAGTGAAATGGCCCTATGGACATGCTAAAGACAGCATTTTTGTGCCACTCTTTTTCAGATATTGTTCTACAAAATCAAGATGCCTGTCATTCAAAGCCATGCTTCGGGGAAGGTACTAAGGGTATAATTTCTCTAAATTAAACTGCAGCATTTGTACCCATTAATGGGAAAAAACAATCTCTCTTTGCGTCTTCTGAATGCCTAATTGATCATCTCAAATGGATGTGCGCCACCGTGTTGGCTACATGGAGAAGTTTCTGTGTAACGCTGTGATCACGATGATACATTTCCTAGCAGGTTTTTATGAACAGAGTGTGATTAGTTTTCAGACAGCACATGATAGTGTTTTTAATTATAGCCAAAAAATGAAGTGGTTGAGATGATACTGGAGAAAGCATCACACAAATGATACAAGAAAACTTTAAGCTGCAGTCCATATTTAGTTGAAGTATTATTGGTACCATTGATTTTCAATTAATATTCCATATTGACCACTACTATAAAGAAGACAGCAAGACACTGTAGCAGATTTGTGGATTTTTTTACAAGCCATTGATTTTTTTTTTCGTACTATGCAGCTGTTTCCATTAATAAGGCACACATGGAAATATTCTTTAAGAATTTGTTTCTCCACGGTTCAAGGAAACAGTGTGTGAAAATCTGTTTTCTCTGGAGATGTCCTCTGCAATGCAAGGCTATTTGTCATCTTTTCATAGTGGGGAAACAGTTGGGCTCTCCAGTCTGAGCTGCTTTCAGGCTGCTGGGGATGTCTATGTGTAGTGAGAACTTGGGCTTCCTTTTGGCCACTGTCTTTCTCTGGGTAGTCCTGAGAATTTGCTCTGCCTGGAGTAAATCCTCATTATTAATGTAGGAAATTAACAAAAGGCATATTGTCAGAGGTCAATCTGTAGCTGGCAGATTTAGCTAATTTGAAGTAAGGAAATTTCATGTGCTGCTCAAAGAACAAATGGCTCCTGAGAAAGTCATGTAAGGCTCTGTTTTGTAAAAGAAAACAGAAAATTTGAGATATGAGTATCCACAAATGCTTTTAATCCAATAACAGCAATAACAAACAAACAAAAACCCCAACCCAAACAATAATTGCAGTGTCCATTAGAAGTTTAACATGGGGTCTGGAAGAAGGTATCTTTGATTCCTGGCTCAGATGGAACTATCTGCTTTAAAAAGCATGGTGAAGTGAAGTTGTACAGCTGACTTTTTTGGATGTCTTTGTTCCATAGAAGGCAGAGCTGCTTTCCACCGGACTGAGTAACCTGTCACAGGAGGGAACCAGAACTGTGATGCTGAAAAAGAAAAGCTAGGTCAGAGCTGTCATGACCTGGTACAGTCAGGTCAAGTTCTTAAATCCATAATTAACCACTAGGAGCATCCCATTTTCACACGTCCTGATCTGCTGCACATTCCGGAGCAATTTCTTAAGTTTCAAATTGTGAAGGAGAAACACTTTCTGGAGAACCCATAAATTTGCAGTCTGCTTATTTTTCTTCTAAGACTAGAATTTCTTCTACTGATTTAGGTTATTAGTAGGTATTTGTCAATCCATTTTCAGCAGCTGACAAGCTAGATGAAATTGGAGTAACCCTATATACATGTATCTGCCAATAGTCCCTTTTAAATATGGATAGAGCTGTCAGGGCACATCAGATGTCCCTCCTGAATAGAACAAAGCTAACCATGCAAGCTAATAACAAGCATTGATCTGAAAAATAAATAGATGTCAAAGAGGCTTAGTCAGGATAGCCTGCAACAGGCAGAAATCAGGCCCTACATCTTAATCACATTTCAAGGAATTGGGTTATTCCATCCTTTTATTACAGAAGGGACTGTTGGAAAGTAATGTAAAATATCGGCTTCAGCTATCCCGGGTACGCCAGTGCTGTGGTGGGTGGAAGCTTTTCCTTCCCTCGCCAGCCCATGCTGCTGCCTGGTGCTGCCCACCCCGGTACCGGCGTGCGTTTGAGCCAAAGCCCGTAACTTACGGAGATGGTGGAAGGGGCTTCCCGCTCAGCTTTTCTACCTCCCTGGAGCAGCAATGCCAGCCGCAGGTGTCTTAGGCGCCGGTGCTTGGCTTTGCTGCATGCCCCGGTGAGGGGAGTTTGTCTTACCCAGCGCTGCTAAAAGGGAAAAATTGTGTTTTTCCCTCTCCGGAATGTGAGAGTTGGGAAGAATTGGTAGGCAACTGAGGACATCTTGTAGTGTCATTCTCCGTTTGAACGCTTGGAGAGCACCTGCAAGGTGAATAGAATTGAGAATGGGCAAATGTTTGGGTAGCTCTCAGTGTTACGCTGCTGACACATTAGGAAGCCAGCTAGGTTTCTTCTGACTACGATCATACAAATCGATGTGTAGTGAAGAAAGACCTTTATTGAATACAGTACTTTAAATGTTATTACAGGAACAGCTCTGGCAATGGCAAATCAGCACTTACTCACAGTTTATTACTAAATGTTGTAGGTCTCACAGTGCTATGTTATAAAAATGGTATTATATTAAATGTATTGCAGTGTGTGGCTTTTACAAAGCCCAAGAGTAATTCTTGGAAAAGCAGCCTCGTTCTGTCCCTATAGAGATCACAATTTATGACACTAGAACTGCAATTTTGTGGTGAGGGGGAACAACCGCACTGTTTATCGTCATCATTTTCGGCCAGTCTATAGTATTCAGGCTGAGGAAAGCAACAGAGTAAGAAATCTGCAATGTAAATGTATAGCCACCTCCGTACTTCTTATTATAGATCTACTCCAATTATTGCAACTCAGTTACCCAGGTCGTGGCAGCAAGAAGCTCAGAAGGCTCTTGTTCATGGACCGGTTTTGAAGGGCTGAAATATTTCTATCCTCCTGCAAGCTTGTGCTTTGTTTGCTCACAAGTGACCAATTCGTTATTTCTGCACTTCCCTACTCTGGAAAAGGACCTGCAGGAATTAATCATCAGTGGTGGACCACGTACTTTGCTTGACGTCGCTCCACTGATGTCAGTAGATTTGCTTTGATTTACTCTAGCTTGGGACTGGTTTTGTTTTGTTTTTTTTTCTGTCCTGAAGGCATTATGATTTTGGTTCGTTTCCTTCACCTCTGTCCTTGCTATCAAGTACTACAACCAAATTCTAGAAAGGCTGTAATTTGTCACTGTATTTTATAGGTTTTTCCAGTAATTTCTATGTCCATTGATTTCAAGTCCTCATAGCTAGAACTTTAAAATATTTTTGATCTGGAAAATGTCCCGCTTAAAACTCCAGCTGGTTCTGTGCAGATGACTAACAGAAGCCATGCAAATGGACGTGGATATAAAGAAAACATTCTGTCTGGTTGTTGTGTCTTTCACCATATGATGCACTTGTCTTGTTTCATCCCTGTCACACCATGAATGCATCTTTGGAGCTGACACCTGGATTAGTCCTTTAATTACACAAATGAAACTTTTGGGCTTTTTTTTTGGTTTTTTTTTTGCTTGTCCATCTTACTGAGTGTTTCTCTAACTGGCAGGTATAATCTGCACGGTGGGGGTACTCAGCATGACACTTCCATCCAGCCAAATCATTGCATTACTTTTGCCTCAGTGCAAAAGTTCCAGACTAAACCTATCTTCTGTTTTCTGGCTGGCTGGCATTAAAGACTAGGGGTTTGCTTTCTAGTACCCGGAGTGGCGTAAGACTTGCACAGCACCCAGATGGCATGATACCAGTTACTAAGTACTCCTCCTTGATTTCACACCAGGGCTGCATACCCAGGTGGCTGCTCCTTATGTCTAACGCATAGCAGAGAGCGGGTCAGCAGCCAGCCCCTTCGGATACCCGCCAGATGTAGCTGAACAGCCGCTTGAGCCAAAGCCCGCTGGTGTTAATAGGAAAGCGTTTTCAGGACCATGCCGTAATGCACTGAAATGGGTTAGTACCAGTGTCTGCTTCACGTGACTACTCTACTGTGCTGCTGTAAAGGGAATGTACAAGGTGACACAGTATTGGCAGAAAAGTTCATTTATTTTCTCTACGCAAACTGCATGGGAAGGCTTAGAACATATTTGCTTCCTTTAACAGAAACCCAGCATGGAACAGTGCATTGAAATGTTTTTGTGCACTACCTTCTTAAAAAGCAGATCAGACTTCTCGCTGTCTATGGTAATGGGCTGAGAATGATCTACGTGGCCTGTGCAGAGAGATGACAAGCTAATGGCTGCGTTCCCAGGCTTCCTCTCTGGCGTTACCGTCTTAAGTGCCTGTACTTCTTGTATTAAAAGAAGCAGTGTTATTACAGGAGAAATGAATTTACCACCGTTTCATTTCCTTTTGGAAACATGGTACTTCATTTGGCTCTGAAGCCTTTTGCCCTATTCTGCTGACCTTTGGAAATATTTTGCAAAATTCTCCTTTTCTGTAATCTTAGGTCTATGCTTAAGCAGTTTAGCGGTTGTAGTCGGTGTTAGTACTGTGTGCTGACAGAGGCTATGCCTTTACCGGGGTCAGTAAAGCCAAGCGCTTGGTCGTACTCACCCACAGCCCGTCCCCCGGGGAAGGAGTGCTTGCTAAGGGCAGAACCATGTCTTTGGAATTAAGCAGGCGCGTATTACTGAGACTGCACTTCAGGTTCTTCTCCATGATATGGGGCTGTTAATATATTTTAAGAGATTGCCTATTAATGTTGCAATACATTATATATCCTACCACGCTACCATACCATTAACTGTTCCTAAAATGCTAGGAATAATTTTTTAAAAAAAATTATTAACTGAAGAAATACAGAAATTGCTTTGACAGACTACGTGAGTGTTGCTGCTGTGCATTGGATTCATTAGATAAACTGTTTACTGTGGTGAAAACATGCTAAGTTAAATGCTGAAGAGTAATTTCTTTTCTTGTAAATGGCAGAAATAACGCAATTTTAAGGTCCTCCAGATATCTAAACATGGGCTTCTGGCACCCTTGTAGCTTTGGTGATTTACTAAACCGAGACCAACAAAGAATCCAAGGTGAAAAATCCTAACAGTATATTATACCACATTACCTTTATTTTAGCCCTTCAGCCCTGAAAGCCTGGATGCCCTGCATAAGCAATTCAGTGTCAGGATCACAAAACACTGGTGACAAATGGAAAAGTTTGACATTGGTAAACAGAGGAGCTCATATGGCCAGGGGAAATCTGAGACTGTGGAAAAGGAGTCCTTCCATTTACAGCCTCACTTTTGCATGGGAAAGAAATCTCTAAAGCATCTTTCTATACATGCAGGACTGATGATTCTGTTCAGAAATGTGTCTTTGAGTCTAGGGGACTTGCCGTATGATGGTCACCACCAGTTAACAGACCCAGCTGGGAGAAGGGGAAATGTCTCAGGGGTTCCGTCAAAGGCTCAGAGCTCATCCTGAGGAGGATGCAGGAAGGATGCAGGTGGTCACAGCGGGGTTTGGAACAGTGGATGCTAGGTTTTTGTAGGGGCTAAGCAACAGGAGAAAGAAGTAGATGCTTTCTAGGGATAACTTAATGCAAAAAAATAACAATTGCTTAGGTAGGGAAGTCGGAGAAAGTCTGAGAGCAGCTCAAAGCTGCTGAAAATGGAGTAAGACTACCATTAACAGCTCTTAGGGAAATTCTTGTGTGCTGATCAACAGAAGATGGTCCTGTCCTGCTCCCAGGCTGGGCCCCCGTGGAACACTCTCATCCTCCAAACAAAAACATGTGGTGGCCTCACGTCATTCGCCTTTGCAACACTTCCATTAGTCAGACTGAAATAACCAATTCTGCTAGAAACTTAATAAAAAGCTCTTCTAGTTTAGACTGGGCTTTGGGAAATATCCAAGCTTTTTTCTTCTGAAGTGATAAAGTTGAGGCAGAAATAGAATGTGCTTTATCATGTTTAAATTTAGCAGGCAATAATGACTGAGAAAAAAATTGCATATTGTCTCTAACTACATTGTCAGCCCTATTCATTCCGATTCGTATTGTCCATGAGCAGTAGGACCCTAGGCTCTGGTGAAAGGCAGCCGCAGCTCCTCTGCTCTTTCCAATGGCCAGGAGCCCGATGCGGTGCCTGTTGCCCCAGGGCAGGGATGCTCAGCCTCGCAGTAGCTGGGGCTGCTCTGCCTTACCCTGGCTCTGCAAGTATCTGGGAGGCTCTCGAGGGTGCCGTAACCCCTCTGCGTTCCCTGTCCTCCCTCACCCTGTAGGCAGCACTGCCAAGCACAAGGCATGTGCTTAATGAACTGGACACAGCACCGCGGGGTTGGGAACAACCGCCGGGAGAGGACGGAGGCTGAGGTTGCTGGGAACGGCAGCGTGGGATTGTGATGTTTGAGGGCACCTGTGTGAAGCCTTTTTATTTTTCCCTTTCTGTGGATGGAAAAAGACCTTTTGTGAAAATACATTTCTTCTTAATTCATAGCTAACAATAATTTGATAAATACCTCTGCCTGCTTATTGAGAACAGAAAGCTATTTCAGGCACTGCCTGTTGTTTACGGTGTTTGCCCTGCACCAAACACCAGCTGAACCGTCAGGATGCCTCAGCCCTTGCTCCCCGATGGGAGCGTGTTCCCCATGCCCCGGGGGAATGGGGAAGCCCAGCTGAGGGCGAGGAGGCAGCGGCAGGCAGGGCAGTTCTGGTAGGGAGAGCAGGAACATCTCGGCTCTGGCCCGTGGTGGCTGACAGGCGCCAGGCACTGGCGCTGGAGGGGGCTGGTGGCTCTCCGGTGGCTTGTGCAAAACAGAAGGACCAGTTTATAGTGGTGTCTTTTCTCTTCTTACCTGATACCCTCCATCTTTCAAAGCGAGCCCTACTAACAGCAGCCGTGCTGCAATGTCAACAGGGAAAACAGCGATGATGTCTAAGGTGACCCTTCCCTTGCAGGCTTACCTCTGGATCACAGGCAAAGGGGCAGATTGGTGTGGTGAAGAAGCTTCGATTAACCCTCTGCACAGGTTGTTCTCAGGCATACTGCTCCCAGGGCTGTCAAAAGCACCGCAGCTCATTGAAAAAAATCATCACAATGACGGAACCATGAACTACTTCTAAAATTGAAGATGACTATTATTGTAATATTTTTGGTACTGGGGTAGGTGTGAGTTTGAGGGTCAAAGTCTCCCACCATCGTTTCTGTGGAGCAGCCATTCAAAGCCCGCTCTTGCGTTTGGTGAATCAGTTGTTAATCACAGGTACTGGGACCTCGCCTGTGCATCGCCGGTTTGTAGGCTGAAACATATCTCATTAGAGGGACTTCAGCAGTCCTGCAGCTCTCGGAAGTTTAGCACTTGATGTTATGAATTATATGGTGTTTGTCCCTCTCACAATTACATTTGATTTATTTATGCTATTTGATAGCTCTGTGCTATGATGGTAGCGTTGTTCTTTCCCCCCTTGATGATGATTATATCTCCTGTTCCCTCAGCGCTAACACATACAATGTCTGACCTCAAATTGAGCTGGCGTCTTCCAGGCAATGTGTATTTGTGTCAGTCAGGAGGGTGCAGGAGCTCAGCTCACACGTTTATGCTCCATTACTCACCTCTGCATTGTAGGAAGGAAAGTTGCTTCCTTCTGTGCTTTTCTCTGGGCAATTGTAATTCTACAGCTCAATAGCTTTGAATTTATTCAGCCTAGCTGGATATTATCAGTTTATTTTTATGTGTGTGGAGAGACAGAGCCAAGGAGAGAAAGGGAGGAGGAAAAAACCCTGTCGCTCTTGTTGGACTTACAGCGGGATTTACACTGAAGCATGAAATTCTTCATATAAATATTTTAGGACTCTTATCTCTGCAGAGATTAATCTTGGAAATACTCCTAGGGGAACAAGAGCAGCTTGTTCTCAGCCCCGTCCTCCCCTCCCCTTTCTGCACCAAGGGCTGCAGGGGTTTCCCGTGGCTCTGGTTGCATCTCTGGAGGCTTTCACCCCACTGCACAGAGGGAGGCTGCGCATGGGCCGAGGCCAATTCTGGGTCGCTGAGCAGTGCCCATGGCTGGGCAGGAGGTCTTGCCTAGGCAGGGAGTGACAGTGGGTCAGCTCGAGTGAGTAGTGACCGTGGTGTTAGTCTGCCGTCGTACCCTTGGCTGTGGCGTCTCCTGGTACGTGCTGAGCTTCAGATGCATCCACCCCGGCCAGTGGGGACAAAGCCCCTGCCCGTGGGCCTTGGAGACGCGCTGTGGTTCAAGGTCCCACCGGTCTGGCTGGCATGGCTATGGCAGAACCCACTCTCGATGGAGGGCGCAGCACTGCAGTCAGCTTGGCCCGACTCTCAGCCGGGGATAAACGCAGTAGGGAGCACATCTCAGCGGGTTTCGTTTGGCTGAACAGCACATAACTTGAACAGTTATTCATGGCGTACCTGAGCTCCCTGGCCAGCAGTCTGTGCAGTATTCTGGCCATCTCAGGAAAACAGTTTCCCTGGAGGATGTGCATGCTCTGCTCAGAGCATGGCTGTGCCGTGTCGGCGCACCGGCGCCTTGTCCTTCACCGCGTCAGGCACGGGGCACTGCCCCAGTGTGATATGGGACCTCGTGTGGGACACCAAGAGCAGATCCACCATCGAGCACAGTGCTGTGTGAATACGGTGCCTTTCTGCGTGGAGCTGTGCTTCAAGGAAGGGCCTGAGGATCGATGCTTGCCATGCAGCGCCTGTCCTCCAGCCCATCTCCATACGCCTTTCTAGAGCAGGTCTGTTCTCCCCTGCTCTGAGGTGAGCTCCTGCGTGCTGTCCTCGCTAGGAGAGGAGCTGGCCATCACTAAGCATCCCCTTGCCCTTTACGGCCCCTTGGGGTTGCAAAGGTGTGGGACAGCCAGGGCATCGACCTGCTCAGGCCTGCCTGACCTCAGGTAGTACATGGCTCCTGAGAGCAAAAGTTTTAAAATCACCACAAGCTAATTAATGTTTAAAATAGCCAGTGTCAGCTCTGTGGTTTGCATCACAGCTAGCGAAAGCTGCCGCAGTGAGCCGGCGCGTGGGTGCCAGGGCTCTCATCAGAGGTGGTGGGGTGATTAACAGAGCAGCTATGAAGGCTTCTCCCACAGCTTTGCCCTGTTCACCCTTTCCTCTGATCTCGAGAGCAGCTTTCTGGGATGTGAGGTGTTTGATGCCTTTTCCACCCCCAAAGGGTTATTTGTGATGGGGCTATTGGGAAGCAAACCTCTGAGCGGCACGGGTGAGCTGCCCGGTGGCGGCGGGGCTCTCCTCCACCGCTGCTGGTGGATTAATCCCCAGGGGCTTGGGATCAGCAAGGTCTGCCACAGCCGTATGGGCTCCTTAGGCGTGGCTGTGGCGTCACTGCTATCTGAATTGACATGTTACCTCCAGGACTTAAAATATAGCACTGGAATTTGAAAGGAAGCTCTAGCATTTAAACAGGGCCTTGCGAAAGCACCTTCGGATGGAAATTCCAGCTCAGGGTTATTGATGGGTTCTGATTTATTCATGAGATTAATAATGTTGTCTGGGTCATGCAATCCATGCAGTCACAACTCCAAGAATTCATGGTTCATGGTCATCTTCCTTCATGCTTTGTAAGAGGAGAAAAATGAGCCATGCGACAGGGCAATCACAAAAAATATTCGATATTTTTCAAGGATTTAGTGAGCATTCAGAGCTTCAAGCCCTTCTTGTTCTATAATAAACTTTTGAGAGAGAAACATAAAATGCATTTTTTGGTACCCTCACTGTAGAATGAACAACTTGGAGCACAGAAATTTGCCAACCAGGTGCTGCTTTGGTTTTGTTTGCTTTTGTTGCTAGAATTTGTAAGAATTCCATTTGCTAACAAAAGGAAAAAAATAAGACTAAAAGGATAAACAGAGTGAAGACCAATTTAGCAGCTAACTGCAGCATCAGGATCTGCAGTTTTTGCAGGATTGAAACTTGGCAAGTAGTTTGGTAGGAAATGATTCCACTCATAGGGGCGCATTGCAAGTACATTTAAATGTATAGGGGTACGAACTATGGCGTTGGATGTGATTTAATGTACGTTTTTTCTCACGTTTCACACACCCTGCCCCCATGAACAGAGGAACGTAAAGGTCTATGCAGAGATGTGTCTGTGGTGATACTGGTGCAGGAATGATTTGAAAATGTCATTCGATGGTATGGCTGGAAAAACGCTACAGCAGGTACAGGTGCCAAGAAAATGCAGAGATGTAAAGCTGTTCGGGGTGGGAGCTCAAATCAATTGGACTGCTGTTCTACCTCAGGTCTTCAAAATCTTATCTACTGCATCTTATTTCCTGATCCAGCAAGTGATATTTGTCCTTGTTCTTGAAAGTTTCCTCTTTCTTGTCTCTGCTGAATGCCTGTGATTATCGTTAAGTCATCCAAAATAGTTAATTTGCATCCAAAGAAGCAGGCTTGCTATGAATTGCCATGATCGAAATTCTGCAGCGTCTGTTACAGACCATGTAAGTGCATTTTGCAGCACTGAAGGAGCCATAAAAATACTTGTCACAGCAGCTACCCTCAGGGGAGGTGACAGGCAAGAGTGAGAGGAATCCCGGCGCCGGACCGCGTCCACGAATGCGTACGCAGCTGTGAGGCATCTTACCTTCTCAGGTCTGGCTCCCAGATAGCCTAAGCAGCCACAACTGGCGGAAAACAACCACAAGGCACCCACGAAATTAATTTGCAAGATAAAAAGACGCACCTTCTGGGTGATCACCCTGGAGCTGGCTCTGTCACGCGTGTAACGGGCAGCATCCAGGCCGGCGCTGCTGCTCCGCAAGAATAGCCCGTAAACGGGCTGCATTCATGCGCCTTTAACTTGCCACAGGAGGGCAGACTTCTTGTGTTTGCATTTATAATAAATGGAAGAATGCAAGGTTTTTCAAAAGCAAGGGGCAGTTTAGAAGGGGCTTTCCTTGGAGAAGCCAATGTGTGCCTTGGGCAAGTGGATCATCTCCCAGGTGACCTGATCCTCAACAGACTGTGGAGCCGAGTTGTGTCATCATGTAAAGTACTAGGAAGCAGGGCAGATGCCAGGACAGCGGTGTTAGTGAAGTGCTAATGAGCCACCATGGCATTTCCAATGGAGAAGCGTTCCTCTTTGCCTACATTTGTGATTTTTTTGCTGGCTTCAAAGTCAGCTGGCCAAGCTAAGTCAGCTCACAGCACTCCATTTGCGAAGCAGCAGGAAAATAAAAAGCCAACAAACCACAAGAAGCAAGTATTTGATAAATACAATGTCATGTATACACACCAGTTGTTTGTGTAAACATTGCAATATGGGGGTTGAGGATTAGCAAACTTTAAGGGCATGCTTAGAAAACAGTTACAAATATTTGGGGAAATTAGGGGCTGTTCAAGGCAAAGGTTTACATGACCTCTTTTAGTTGTTGTTCCTCAGGAAACTACACTCTCAATTTGTAAAACACCCTCATCACTGGCCTAGTTTACTCCTCCTTTTGCAACAGTATATCTTCACTTAGCTCACAAATAGCAGAGTGAACTCCTTTTAAAAAGCTATTTTTGCGAAACATGAATATCGCATAAGAACAAAATTGATTGCTGAAATAAAGGGTGATAGCTGCAATATTTTATATTTATACACTGCTTCCAGAAGATCTGCAGAAGAAGCCACAAAACCTGAAAAGCATGTGCAGTTTACTGAAAGATGGATAGTCTTTCAGTGTTTGCAGCAGTATTAGTTATTTATAATGTTTTTCATCCATTACATTAAAAGTTTGCTTATTGAAAAGCAGCTTGCCTTCTGGAGAGCAGAGCCATTTGCAAGATGGAATGAAGCTAAGGCTACAGCAAAGAAATCTTGCATAGCAAACAGAGCGAGAAGAAGAAGAAATGCTTGATTGGAAAAAAACAATCGTAACCTCTCCTCCCCCAGTATAAAAATACTGGAAAAAGTCCTTTCTCACTAGGAAGCTATACTGTGTGAAAGGAAACGTTAATGAACAGCGTTGCCTACAGCTGAGCAGTCAGGATAGAAAAAGAACGATCCTGTGGTTTAAGCTACTTGGCTGTCAGATTTTTGATCGTGTGGGACTTGCTGTGGTGTGTCTCCGTCCAGAGAGGCTGATGGGTTTGTTGTACTGTGTTGGCGAGTGCTGTTTTCTGCGTTAGATATCCACATCAAATCATATATGTTTTTGAGCACCTTCTTGCACTGTGCCGTAACACTTTAGAGGTCAAACGTGCTCATCTTCACCATACCCCTCTGTTGCAGCCAGAACTGATCTGCTGTTTCACAGGTGCAGTGCGGGAACGCAGGGCGCGCAGGCGGCAGGCGCTCTCTGTGGCACGCTGAGGGCTCCGCGTGGTTCAGCTCTCCCACTGACTCCAGCCCCGGGCTGCTCCCCCTCTCCGTCATGGTCACGCTTGCACCCAGGCACTGTGCCAGCGCCTGACGGCACACACGCACCTCCTGTCCGGCAGCCGAGTCTCGTCTCTGCGCATCCTCGATCCCCTCCGCTCCTGCGGCATTGGTCACGGCCCAACCCGTGCTGTCCTGACGTGGAGCCCTGCGGGCTGCGCCGCCGCTGCTGGGGAGGCTCCGCGCCACTGCGAAGCCTCTTTGTCAGCAAGCGTATCATCCCCTCACCCTGCTATCAAAATAGCTGTCTCCCAGGAACCTTAAATCGTTCTGTTTAAAGCATGGTATTAGCATAATCCTGGCTTGCTCTCTTTTCCTCAGTGTCACTTCATTAAAAAGAGCCTGGACAGACTTAAAAGCTGCCATACATTTTAAGCTGACCTCCAGGTCTGCTGCCACACCAGGATAGCAGACATAGAGGGGATGCCCGAGTTATACAAGGAAAATGCTTGTTTCAGCCATTTGCCAAAGCAGGTGAAACTCGGAGATCCTTGCAGGGCATCTGTGCCTCAGCATCTGTGCCTCAGCATCCTTGCCTCAGCATCTGTGCCCCGGGTACTCATCCCCTGCCCGCTGGTGCCCCCCGCAGCCGCCCCCTCGCTGGGGCTGCGGGGACGGTCTGTGCCGCACGAGCAGGCTGTGTGAGGGCTGGAGACCCCGTCCCTGCACGCCAGCCCAGCACGGTGCCTGCCTTGGCTGATGGGCTCCTGCCGCCCCAAAGGGTGCATTTCAGTTCATCTTTACTCAACAAATGTGCTTAATTTCTATCACGTGTCAAAGAGACTGCAGAGCAATAGTAATAGTCTGCTCTAGGGCTGAAATGTCTGGAACATAAAGAAACCTTCTCCTACTACTCCTGCTCTTTCTCTCGTCTCTCATGCATAAACCCAGCCTTGCGCTCTTTTAAGCATACACTGAACATGGTGTATTTATCTACTTTTATCTATCAGGTACACATTTTTCTTTGGGTGACTAACCTAGCTTCCTCAAGTTAAAGCCATCCAGGTTTTTTCCCTTCAAAATAATCTCTTTTCTTGTTGCTATGCTGGGCATGTGGAAATGTGGGCTCTACTCCTTGCCATTTATAGGAAAGAAAGTATTTTTTCCTAAGCACCAGCAGCACCATAGACCCGGTGCGCTGTGTATTGCAGAGGAGGGACGGGGGTCACTGAAAGCACCAGTGACGGCCAAGCTGCATATGCCTTTGAAGCATTAAAAGAAATCTCTTTCCAGGTTGTGCATGGAGGGGATTTCACTTGGTAGCCCACCTTGGGATCTGGCCTTGGCACGGTGGGGTGACCTCAGTGGGCAGCAGCGGCCCCGGTCCCAGAAGGGGAACGGGCTCCTGGCACGGGCGGCTGCCGGCCCTGGTCTTGCTCGTCTGCCAGCGCCCAGCTTTCCTCCCTGTCCTCTCCGTCGGGAGAGCTGGCGGGGTGGATGGGAGCGCTGAGCTGCGTGCCAGCTGGAGCACCGAGGCACCGATGGTCTGGCATTGCGGTCTGTGCAGCCAGCCAAACCTTTGAAGCCTCCAATTAAAAAAAAAAAAGAAAATCAATGGGATTTATTCTCCATGGGCAGCATTTACTGGGTATTGACAGCAGCGGTGGAGAAACAGCTGAAAGCGGAGAGCAGTTTAGGAAGCTGTCAGTGCGGAGGAGGAGGGCAGCAGACCCCCGAAGGGGCCGAGCGCGGAGCCTGGAGCAATGCGTGGTGCCGTAGGCTTTGCTGGAGCCATCACGGCAACCAAAGGAGCACAGAAGTGCTGCTGATGTTTAGATCTGTGTTATGGTTTGAGAAACCCACAACAATTTATTGTTGTTTAGACAATTATTCTCTCACCCCATGACCCCTCCGCATCTGGGAAGGGGAATTGAGGAAAACCAAGGATAAAAAAGGGTTGAAATATACATAGATTTAATAGAATAAGACTAGGTAATTCACATTAATAACACTAAAGAACCAATATTGATCCCAACACCAACATAAAATATACGAGGATTATACTAGGTCCATTCTACCCGTAGAAGCTGTGCACTGCCGGCAGTGACAGCCAATGTGGGACACTGTGAGCGCTGCGGCTTCGGGAGGAAGGGAAGGGCTCAGGGCTCCGGCACCGGGGCGAGGAGTTCTCAGTATGGCAGCCATCACGGGGGAGAGAGAACTCCTCAGCAAACTTTCTAATTTAAATCAAATGTGCCGTTCATGGTATGAACTAACCCTATTGGCCAACTTGGGTCAAGTGCCCGGGTCTCACTCCTCATCCCTGCACCTGGAGAGCTCAAAAACACTGAGACTTTGAAATCCACACACCATAGCTGGCTGTAAAGTAAATATTTTCACAAATTCGGACACTAGAGTCTTCTAAAAGTGCAGTTTTCCCAAGCATTAGATGATAGTCCTGTGTCGCTCAAACCAGGACAATCTCTTACTCCTGCAGGATTGAGAAGATGTGGTAAGGTTTCATCTAGGAGGGGTTATGTTTCTTTTCCTGTTCTCTGAAAGAAGTAATGGAAAATTCTTCATGAATCTATGCTCTTTCTAGTGGGAATCAATGGAATCATGTTACTGGATTTTAAATAATGCTGTGTCCTTTTTCCTCTTTTAAATCCAAATAACTTACTGAGAAACTCACATTTGAACCAAGATGCTGGTTCTTTTTACTTCAACCTGAAGTTTTATTTATTCTACTATTTGGAAGCAGCAGAGACCATGTTCCTAGGGCTATGATAGCTGTGACACTTGAAGAATTGCGTGAAGTGCAAGAGAGTCATAAACATTTCCAGAAACCTGATGGCAAAGTGTAAAGTGGGAAGAACCAAGTACAAACCACTACAATATTTACTAACCTTCTGTGGTGAAGATGCTGTGCGCGCTTTGCTGTCTCTCAGCTGGACCTTTGCTTGCTAATTTAACAAGGGAAGTTGTGTTAAGGAACAAATGAACTGTGGGCTTGTAAGAAGTACAACTGTCCTGATTTGGAATGTTCAGGTTGAAGCTGGGGCGGAGAAATAGACAACAGCCTGGTGTTGAGGTTACTGAGGTTAGTGCAGGGCCTCCACCGCATTTGGTGGAGCCGTTGTCGGGCTGGCTGGGCAAGGGGGTAAGATCCCCCCAGCACAGGTGTGCTGTGAAGAGAGGTGGTGATTTTCAGGTGTGTGGAGCCAAGGTCACCCGGCTGTCCCCCGTGCCACCGAGTGTGGTGGGAGAAGCACGGGTGTTGCTGAATGCCAGCACCCCGAGGCAGCCTGCAACCATCCCCTGCTTAGCAGCCAGCTCTGTAAACAGGGAGATTAAATGGAACTGCTTAAAGCTCACTTTGTATTTTAATTAAGTGTGTATTAATTTGACTTACTTACTGAGCACTGACTACTTTATGCATTCCTAATTTAATGAGCTAATGGTGTGGGGATAAATAATACATGATGGAGTATATCTTCATAGTGTTAAATTTTTCTGTTTTACAACAATTTTAATACATCTGTGTACAAGTCAATTAAATCCACAGTTTATTGCTGATTACAGTGATTATTTGGCTTCTGCACATCATGAAACCTAACAGAAAAGTCACTATGGCAAAGAGCAGGCTAGTGAAAGCCAGCTAATATGAAGGTGCACCCTAGCAGTATCTAGGATGGCTTGAAGCTCGGTGTTTTATGTGAGCATTGGTTTAGTAAATGTAAGTTTCAAAATCAAGCTCTTATTTTTTGACTCTGCACTTAAGAAACCTCAAAAGCTTAAGTACAGCTCAGCCTGGCAATGACTGTTTTGTCTGCTTGCATGTCAAAATGAAGAGAAATACTATGATCTTTCTGTAATTTTGAAGTGCAACAACCTAATGTCTGGATAACCCTTGTAGTTTACTTAAACCTCTGTCAGTTTGCTGCAATGCTCCCATCTCAAGGACTAATTTCCATTATACATCTTTCTCTCCTGAACAGCGTATACTTCTTTCTCTCCAGGCAAAACCCTGTGGATTTCAGTAGGTGTCCCAAGAGAGTTTGGCACTGTAATACCTGACGTGTCTTCTGGCAGCGTGCCGCACTGGTCCTGCTGAGGTGGCTTTCAGCGTAGCGGCGGTGTTTGCTGAGAAGGGACAACCATCTCAGACTGGACCCATGCTTACAGTCCAATGTGATGTGCAATCATTAGGGAAAGTCAGCACTTAAAAATAATTTAAAAATGCTTTAAAAAAAAAAAAAGGAATTTGCCTCGTTATCAGGAGACCAATCGTTCCTACGGTTGTAGAATGAGGCAGCCAAGCCATGTCACAAATCTCTGAAGTCCAGAAACCTCTTGTGCAAGTGTCCAGAAAACCAGCTTTAAGTGCTTGAATGGCCTTCACTTCTTAATAGCTGATTGTGGTTTCTGGGGTTTGAGGGATGTCGGGCAGGAGCGCTGCGCACAGTCGCTCGCCTCACGGTTGAGAAACAAGCCTCAGGGTTTTGGTCCCACTGCGTTAAACTTGAGTCCGTCCAGGAAACTCTGCACTTTACCTTTGGGGGTTTTGTTGTTATTTGGACTTAAAGGATTCCTGATGTAATAAGTGACATATGGTACTCATAAAGCCAGAGGTTTCTGGGATGGCTGGTGAGAGAGATGTTGCTGATGGAGTTGGAAATGACACGCACTTCAGGTCGCCTAAGAGAGGGAGTGTGTTTCTTTCTCTGCTGCTGCGGAGCAGCCACAGTGCCGGACCTGTAACTGGTGCTCGCAGGCTGTAGGGACTAAAACCCCGTGGTGACTCTGAGATGTAGCTGGGCTTAACTGCGGAAATAAGAGGCTAACCCTCCAATGACTTATTCAGGACAGGTGCCCAGATTTCAGTGAAACGTTGCTGGCTTGCACCAGCTGAGGATGTGAGGATGGGTTTCCTTTGCACTATTAACACTTTGTCTTTAGAACTGTATATTACATTCAAGCCTAAGCTCATTGCAAAGCACTGCAGTGCATGACAAATAATCTTATACATCAACTTGTCAAGATGACTTCTTTTAAGTATATTAAGTTATTCATTCAGAAAGTCAGCCATTTCTTCCCCTGAGGCATATCAGCATACAGCACAACTTGTTATTATTAATGGTGATAATGTTGGCAATAGAGAGATAAACATATGGGTCAGGAAGACCGGAGTGGAGGACAGCCGTCTCCAGGCAGCGCTGTGGATGGGGTGAGTAACCCACACGCAGGCATGGGAAACGCTGCCACATCTGTCTTGCCATGGACTGCTTGCCCTGCCGTCCGTCTTGGTTTAGTCACAGTCCCATCAGCCGCAAGTGGTGAATAAGAGGAAAGAAGAAAGAGTAAAAGGAGATAAATGAATATGCAGGAAAATAGAGACATGGGGTGGAGGAGTATTCAATTCCACTCTGAACAGATGGTGAGTTGTTCAGGTTTAAAGACTGCTACAAGATAGATATCCTATTGGCAAATATCATTCAATCTTGTTGTCATGTTTTGGGAAGAACTTCATGCATTTTCAAATTTGTGCTGATAATTTGAAGACATTCATTAGAATTTTGAGTGAACTGAAAAATGGATGGTTCTTTCCCAAGCATACTAACTGTGCTTAGGAAATTGCCTGGCCCTTGTTCTGTACGAGGCGGGAAGGTGCTGTTCACAGCTCAGTCGCAGTGTACCAAACAATTCTGTGCAGTGATCAGGCAACTGGTATTTGCTGACAGTAGAATGCAGAGGAACATTTGAAATGCTGAGACCTACTCTCCCCCCGAGGCTGAAATCCTCTCTTTCCAGCTTGCCTCTGGAAAAGCTTTTTACCCTGGGTTCACAGCAGGTTGCAAGCCAGCTTCACGTGTCCCCTAGTGACACTGCTGCGACCGTGGGAGCATTAATATTTGGCTGATGGCTTGTGAGATGAGAATGGCTGTGTTTCAGTGCATAATTTCTCATAGCATAGCAATGTTGTTGGATTTCCTTCTATGCTTTGATAAGCAATTAGGCTCTGACAGCTGATGGAAAAGGTATTTAAACTTTTTCTTGTTAAACTGGACGCTTCTTTTATTCAGATTATCAGTGCTGCAATAACAAACTGAAAACACTCCTGCACTAGTTGGAGTGGCCAAGGGAATGGACGTGGTTCTTCAAAATTTAACGAGGTTCCTCACCCAGGAACTAGTAATTTCAGCTCTTGTGGTGGTCCATGGGAATCAATACGCTCCTTCAGGTTTAGATGACCATTGTACTTCACAGAATCACAGAATCACAGAATTTTCAGAGTTGGAAGGGGCCTCTAGAGATCATCTAGTCCAACTCTCCTGCTAAAGCAGGACTGCCCAGAGCACATCACTCAGGACTGCATCCAGGCGGGTTTTGAAACTCTCCAGAGAAGGGACTCCACCCCCTCCCTGGGCAGCCTGTGCCACTGCTCTGTCACCCCAACGGTAAAGCACTTTTTCCGTGTGTTGGAACGGAACTTCCTGTGTTCCAACTTGTGCCCATCGCCCCTCGTCCTGCCACTGGGAACCACCAAGAAGAGTGTGGCTCCATCCTCCTTCAACCCACCCTTTAGATATTTGTAAGTAATAATAAGGTCTCCCCTCAGCCTTCTCTTCTCCAGGCTGAAGAGTCCCCGCTCTCTCAGCCTCAGTTCTCTGTGAATCACCGCAAAAGGCACGAACACTGTATATTGGTTTTGTACGCTCAGGCTGAGCAGATGCCCTCTCCCAGGGAGAGCATGGCACTGAGTTTAGAGTTAGCTGGAAAATACTGAACTTGATGTTTCTTTAGCATTTGCTGTTTCAGCAAGACCACTGTTTTGTCTCCGTAAGATGTAAGATCATAACATTTCAATAGTTATGAGAAAACATGGGAACACTGGCACTTTTAAAATGTTCCATTTTGACATTTTTATTACAAAGAGCTGCGGTTCTTTTGTTTGGAAGTGATTTCTTCTTTCAATGCCTATGTCATCAGTTGTAAAAACATTTCTATAAACAAATGGCTGTAAAGCAAGCAAGTATTTTAAATATATGGGAAGTGTTCCAATTAACCCCCAAATGTATTTGAAGTGTTTCACTTCCTGAAAACTTGTAATGTTTTTGCTTTCTGGTGTGATTGTGGATATTTTAAAAAAGAAATCTTAATGTCCAAATGAAACAGGAATCTATTTTCTAGCTAGCTGGAGAAGAAAAACAGGGAGGGTGAAAGCTCTACAGCTATCTGTGAAGGAAAAAGACACTGCTGTGTCAGGAATTACTCAACAAAAGGTAACTGTAGTGGTTGTACCATGAATTCATATTTTTCATAAAATAGAAGAGTGAAGTGGTCAACCTCTTTTATATTTGTGTATTAGGTTTGTGTGGCAGGGTTTTGGCAGCGGGGGTTGGGGTACAGGGCTGGTTTCTGTGAGAAGCCACCGGCTTGAAGAGGGACCCGCTGCTGGCCAAGGTGAAGCCCACCAGTGGTGATGGTAACGCCTCTGGGATACCATAGTTAAGGAGGGGAAAAAGTCACTGCACAACTGCAACTGCAGCCGAAGAGAGGAGTGAGAATATGTGAGAGCAACAACTCTGCAGACATCCAGGTCGGTGACGAAGGAGGGGAGGAGGTGCTCCAGGCGCCGAAGCAGAGATTCCTCTGCAGCCCGTGGTGAAGACCACGGTGAGGCAGGCTGTCCCCCTGCAGCCCGTGGAGGTCCACGGTGGAGCAGATATCCACCTGCAGCCCATGGAGGACCACACGCCAGAGCAGGGGGATGCCCGAAAGAGGCTGTGACCCTGTGGGGAGTCTGTGCTGGAGCAGGCTCCTGGCAGGACTTGTGGCACCATGGAGAGGAGCCCACGCTGGAGCAGGTTTGCTGACAGGACTTGTGACCCCATGCTGGAGCAGTCTGTTCCTGAAGGACTACACCCCATGGAAGGGACCCACGCTGGAGCAGTTTCTGAAGAACTGCAGCCTGTAGGAAGGCCTCACGCTGGAGAAGCTCGTGGAGGACTGTCTCCCATGGGAGGGACAGCACGCTGGAGCAGGGCAGAGGGTGAGGAGTCCTCCCCTGAGGAGGAAGGACCAGCAGAGACAATGTGTGATGAACTGACCGCAACGCCCATTCCTGTCCCCCTGTGCCGCTGGGGGGAGGAGGGAGAGAAATGGGGAGTGAAGTTGAGCCCGAGAAGCAGGGAGGGGTGGGGGGAAGCTGTTTTATGATTTAGTTTTTAGTTCTCATTATGCTACTCTGATTTGATTGGTAATAAATTAAATTAATTTCCCCAAGTCGAGCCTGGTTTGCCCGTGACAGTAATTGCTGAGTGATCTCCCTGTCCTTATCTCGACCCATGAGCCTTTTGTTATATTTTGTCTCCCCTGTCCAGCTGAGGAGGGGAGTGATGGAGCAGCTTTGGTGGGCACCTGGTGTCCAGCCAGCGTCAACCCACCACAATTTGCAATGGCATAAGGGTTAGCACTGGTTAGCAGAGATGTGCTTAGTGAAATCTTAATCCAGTTTAATTCCCAGTTGATGCCCAGAGGATTGGGAGAACCAAACCTTATTGTCAGGTTCAATCTGATCATCAGACAGAGCCACTTATCCCTTCCCCTTATTCAAGGCACGTCGTATCAGTCCAGCATATGCAGTCATTAGTTTCTGAGTATACTCTTTACTATAAAGAACATACATAAAAAGTGGTAAATATTATTAAAGGTGTAGGAAAGCATGTGCTGAAGATTAAAGTTGAATAGTGCTCCTTGGTTTACAACAGATCTTGGCACATATGGTGGAGAGCATCGTTTTAAATCTGAGCTCATAATGCAGCAGCAGCAGAGGATCAAGTGCTGGATAGTTTTTCTGAAGTTAAGTCAACATTATAAATCAAACTGCAGGAGGACCATGATTTAATTCATTAACAGTTAGAAGATTAATTAGAGCTCTATTAAATATTTGATTAAATTAAAACTAAAGTATTTAAACATTGTTTTTCAAATAATGTTTGCTCATTAATTAGAATGGCTAAATGTTCAAATTAATTAGAAATGTGGGTTGTTGGTAAGAAATAAACCCACATGCATTTCCCTTCCTGGGGTGCTCTCAGACTTTTCCCACTGCACTACGCAGTGGAGATGAATAATCACGGCTGTTACCTTACACATGCAGAGCTGTTATTTTCGGGATGTGTGTGCACAGACAGACTCAGAGTCTCAGACCCAACATGCCCTGTGTCCTGCTGCCACCCCCGTCCTCGGGCATCCCATTCCCAGCTGCGTTTGCTCATTCCTGAGATGAAACACCTTCTGGAGTTAAAAGCCTGCGCTCGCCGCCTGAGGAATGCTGTAACGCACTTACGAAGCCAGAAATCGCGGCAGCTGGTGGCACGTTACCACAGGCAGAGGACAAGGGAGGGCGGCGAGCGCGGGCAGCAGCAGCGGGGTGCGAGAGCGCCCGGTGCACTCCGCGCCAGCAGCCACCAGGCGCTCTCCCCACACTGCCCTTCCGCGCTCCTGGCGGGACCGGAGAGGCACCCAGGTGAGGGCTGCACCCGGGTGGGGGCTACACGTCCCCCAAAAGCGCCAGCTGTGACCTTGCCCCAGAGCCTCCCTCAGCCACTCTGAGACCCCTCCGCACACCATCCTCTTCGAGGATCCTGAGGCTGTCTTGGGCGCTTTGACCTCTGGAAACATTTAATATCAAGGAAGTTCATTATCTCCTTGCAGTCTTCATCTCAACAGATGGGCAGGCCTGTTTTCGGTGATGTAAAGACTTCACAGCACTCTAAAGGAGCATTAAAATGGGATTAAATGCCACTTACATCCATTATTACCCACAGGATAAATGAGAGTTCTGTGCATAAGGTCAAGTGCTGGTAAAGTTATGCTAGTAGACATTTTTCCCCATAATTTTTTTAGGAAAGGAGATATCCGTCTTTCTCTAGAGATGTGGAATTCCCAGTTGGCTGAAATGCCCTGTGGCACAGAGTGCTCGTAATGACCATGGTTGGTAAGCACTGCAGGTGACACAAATAAATGTCAAGCAGAAAGCTTGAATTAAGACAAAAATTCTTAAACATCTCGTGTGTATTGTTATATGAGGCTAATAGGATTACTTCAGACTCAGCGCCAGGCTCTTAAAATGTAATTTTCTATGTAAGAAGGTAAGTGTGCAAATCTTACAGTGATGGATGCCTACGCAACAATCAGAGGATGAGCCATTTTCCCCTGCAGAAGTCAAATGCAGGAGGTGGAAAACATTTCTCCACTTTCATTGCACCATTTATCATTATTACAACACCCTGCATCAAGAGTTAATTAAGACTTGTATCTATTTTGTCTGAGCAGACGATCAAGAGCCAGACATGCATTTACATGGTTTGGGCTGGGGCGGCTTTTGTTATCGGTAGCACTCCATGCCTGTTACAGAGATCAAAGGGATAAACCTCTTAACAAATTCTTTCCCCTTTTCCATTTATTGCATGCCTTTGCCTCCGTCTCTCCCATGGCTGCTGTCACTGCAGTGACAGGATAGCACCAGCCGTCCTTGCCGAGTGAGCTCCCTGCACAGCCTGTCTGGAGGTCCTCTCCCCATGCCACCGCTGCCACCCGACGGACACCCTGTGAGATCTCACACCCATCAGGCAAATGCGTTACGGTTCTGTGTTATCAGATGAATAACAAATGTTTGGAATTTCTTCCCATATAAGTGAGGTCCCCAGGAACAACGCTCAGAGTGTAATTCTGAGTAAATGAAACTTGAAGTTTAGAACATGTGATATATTTTAGTTCAAAATTTATTTTATGACCTACTAAAGATGACTGGAAGCACCAGCCTCATTGAAGCTGCTTCCAAACCTCCTACATTCACTGGGTGCTGTGGGTTCACCAGTGTCCTTCCCATCACTGCTGCCACCTTTGAATCCAACACCGGGAGGAGTGGCCGTACCCCATGGGCATTGCCAGGTCTTAGCCCGCGTGGGGCCAGGTTCCTTGAATGACCTTCTCCGTCCCTGAGCACCTGCTTGGACACAAGGACAGATCTGAAACAGCAATGCACAAATATTCTGAAATGCCCAGGGATTCTTCTGCACCTAATTCTTCTGGTCAGTTGGGGTTGCCTCACTCGAGCTCCCCTGCGTCAGTCCAGATTGACCTAGTTATGATAGATTTGCTCCTAAGGCCTAAACATCTTGAGTTTATCCACCTCCCACTGCTGTGAAAGAGGAATTCCCAGCCTTTTGGCATCTGAAACATTTTCTTCTTGGGTGTTTTATCTGATACCGTCTGCTGGCACAAAACTGTTGCTGCTATAACCATGTGAAGACACCGTGAAATAGTGATAGACTGGTGGAATTATAGGTTTAACTGAGGATGATGAAGAAACGCGTCTGTGCCCAAATTCCCAATCACCTTCTCATCTAGTCTGAAATCAAACTGATCTGCTTAACCCCCTCCTTGCAAAACAGCTGCTGCTCAATCTCTCTTCCTAGCGAATGCCTTATGAAATCCCACATGTTCATGGAAATGCAGTGACTCTTCATGTGCTCTGTGAAGCAAAAGCAAGAAAAATGAGTAAGGAGGAGCTGGGGCTACGTAACAGTGTTGAAAACCAGAATGTAAACAGTCTCCTCTTTTTTTTTTTTCCCCCTAAAGAATGGTTTACTGTCCAAACCGGGTTTCTGAAGCCTATTAAGGAAGCTGATTTTCATGTGTTCTATGACATGACTTCCTGCCAGCTCTATCAAAAAAAAATAAGAAAAAAAAAAAAGTTGTTTGAAAACCAAAAGAAAGAAAGGTGAGAGCACACTTTGCCAGGATGTGTATTTCTTTCCTTTGACCCATTGTTCCTTCCCTGCTACCGTGAAGTGGTAACAATAGCAATATTGAATTACACCATCTGTCAACAGGCATTTGATTTTAACAGGATGAATTATTACCACATCATTTGGACTTTTCTGCTCTACTAATTTTGCTGCATCTTCTATTTTGGTCCTTTGCCCTACATTTAAAAAACAAATTAGTGTCCCACGTTTCACCTCCATTGGGTCGAAAGGTTCTGTACCGCTGTTCTCCAGAGCTTCCACTGCAGGCATTTTATCTTGCTCTGCTCTAATAAGCAGCTAGACTGAGGGTCAGACAATAAACTACGTGAGGCTAGAATTCAGTTCATTTTCACTTATATTTGTTAATTGTTTATGTCCAGTGGTATTTCCAGGCATCTCTTGATCCGTTCTGCCAGCACCCAATGCACCCGGGGACTGGTGTCGCGCTCTGTAGCTCATGTCCTCAGAGGCCACCACAACCTCAGCCCCAACCACACCAGTATCTGCTCAGTAACTACTTCTCTCAAACGCCAGCTGGTGAAGTTTGTTTTGAAGAACGCCTCTTGCAGTGACAGTCAAGAGTCTAAATATTTTGAGCTTTGTCTGTACGGGGGATTCCCGCACTGCAGCAGCCCAGCGAGCAAACCACAGCAAGGACAGCAACGGCTTTCGCTCTCTTGCCACACTCCCAAATTCAGCAGAAATCACCAAATGTGCCTAAGAAACTTAGCCAGTAGAAATTCGTGCAGGAAAGGGGTTAATACAGGACTAGTTGTAATTCTGTTGTGAGATAGTAACCCTAGGGGGAAAAGTCTTTAACTTGTATACCCTAAATTCAGGATTGTATACCCTAAATCCAGGATTTTGCGTGCTGTATTACTCATCCTGCAGCCTAGACTCTCGCTCAGTAATTCCTGTGTCTAGAGCTACAGTGTCTGTTTAACCTAAAATGTGTCTTTTCAAAAGATATCTAATGTTTAAAGAGTCAAATAATGCAGAATTTTACCGCTTCTGCTGTTTGACTGTTGCTATATTTAATTATTTCACTGCTTAAAATCGGGCTTAGGTCTATACTTTTATACATTAATGATGGTGTTCTACATAAATTCTCTGTGAAGAAGACGGGAGTATTGTATTTTTGTTTCTTTCAGTGATGCTCAGTGAGGGTCACAAGCATGAGGGGTTTGAGCGTAGAAAGATGGGAGACTGCTGTGAGCAGCTGGAATGTGTCTGATGAGGTGTACGGGCACGCTCATCCATAAATGTCTGTCTCTGACAGCATATTAAAATGGAATCTATTTTCAGCATACAAAGAAAGGTCCCGTGTAGTTTCTTCTGATAACTGTTAAGACACTGCAGATCTTATTTGTTGTTTTTTTTCCAATTAAAAAAAGAGAAAGACTGCGTCTTTTTGCTGGAAAGGTCAGTTCATCCTGTGTCACAGAGCTTTCAGGGAATAAGCAACACCGGGATAGCGATGTTTTGGTCATGAGATGTCTCAGGCACTTTTTATTGTGTTCTTTGTTAGTAATTGCATTTTATTTGTTTTCAGTGTACTTGTACCTAAATCCAAAGTCTTATGAGGGACTGGGAATTTGTTTTTTCCTCAAGTGATTATATTGATTCATGATTTTTTCCTTTTAATTCAGTATTTTCTCCCCCCAAAAATCATACTCAGATCGACTGAACTTATTCAAACCTGTGCTGAGAGCATTTTGACAGAAACCATCTATGTTTTTTAAAAAGTTGAAACATTTTTGTTTCCTCACTTTGTTTGACAAAACAAAATGTAGTCTCAAGGGTAAACACAATATTGGTTTCATTTAAAGAAAAACAAACCCTCAAACCTTGGCTGGTAAACAAGACGTTTCATTCAATTTCAACTATGCATTTTCCAACTTTTCATATTACCTGGAAAAAAATGTTTATTGTTTCTGTTTGGTCAGCGAGCCGAAAAATCAATTATTTGTATGGCTCCACTCCATCACTCTCTGGGGGAACCGCCAATCTCACAGAAACAATGGGATCAATGAAAAACTACACCTTTTTGTGGCACGCGTGGTTATTTTTCGCCATCTTCACTGGTCTGGATTTCTATTATCCGATTTTGCCACCAGCTTTTCCTCAGTCGAGGCTGAACTGCTGTTGTGGGGTGGTTGTGGCGGTCCCGGGGACGGGCACCCCGAGGGGTGCAGCGCCCAGAGCTCAGCGGTCCCGAGATGCCTCCTGGTGCCTCCGAGGGAGCCCTGCTCAGACTTAACAAATTGGGCTCTTGTCTGCATTCATCATTTTCTCGTGCTCGTTATCTGTCTATCAGGGCTTTAAAAAGTGTTACATACTATTTTAATGGTATCTCTCTAAAAAATAATTACTTCACTGTGCCCATAATCCAGTTTGTATTTGACGTGTCACTTCTAATAACCTGCAGAATTTTTTTCATACAAGAGACCTTGTTTGTCACATTTCTAACAAAGAGCCCGTCTCTTTTCATTAAAAATAGGCTTTTCAGCTCAGTGATTTAAAAATAGGAAAAAGAGAGTCTGTGCTGCATGGCTCTGTTCAATACAGGCAAACTGTGGACGGAGGGGAGGAAAAGCAACGCCTGATTTCTCCCTCGACACTGAGCCACAGCGGAGGAGTCCCGGCACCGGGGATGTACCCGGGCACCGGCGGGTGGAGGGGACCTGCTGGAGGTGCAGATCCGCCTCAGAACGGGGAGAGTCTCCTCATCCACGTCTCACCCACCTTCACCGGCTTTATCCTGGAAAACGGGGCGAGAGGACAAAAGGGGAGCGTGTCCGGGTCAGCAGCTGCGTCCCCCGACGGTCGGGGATGAGCTGCACAGCCGAACCTGGGACCCTCCTGGGGCTCGGGGGCTGCCCCGCTCCGCTGGGGTGGGCGCGGGGAAGGGTCCTGCTCCGTCCGGGCGCAGGGCCAGCGGCACGCACGGTGCCCCGCTGACGGCAGCCAGAGAGCACCAGGGCGGTGGGCTCTCCGCCTGCCCAGCGGGGCGCAGGGGCAGACTGGCGAAGTCGGGCAGGGGCAGCCACATTTATTCACCCTGAACACAGGTTTCCCGAACGCGTGGCAAGAACACGCGCGAGAGACTGCCTTTGTGCTGCGTTCACCTTCGTTTAAAAATGTCACACTCAAATGAGTCAGAAGGCCGTTGATGTGAGGGGGAGTATGGAAAAGCGTGTATGACTAAGCCATTTTTCTTCTGTACTAGTGGATAATATACTTACATGAAAAGTAAGTTTCATGAAATAACATCCAGATCATTTTGTGCAGTCACAGTGTTCGGATTTGTTATTCCTTCTGGGGATGCGAAAGACTTGTTGAGCCATTATGTAAAAACCGAGGGTGAATATTATGAACAAAAGGCCATTAACGAGAGGGGGAAGTAGGTTTGGGTTTTGTGCTTATTGTTTTGCGCTTATTGTTTTGCTGTCTTTTGGGTTTTGTTTTGGTTTTTTTTTTTTTTTTTTTGCCGGCGACCGGCCTGAATATATGGCTTTTGAAGGACCTAACACACAGGAATGTCTGCTCTCAGGCTCCAGAGTCCGTAGCACTCCTCTCCCGTGATGGCAGTACTGGGGGCAGTGGTGGTGTCCCAGTGCACGTGAACTCTCTCGCCAGTAACGAGGGTGAAAGATACTGAACAAACCCCTATGCGTGATGGTGCGCAGAGGCGTGACACGCACGTCACAGGCGAGGGGACTCTGAGGGCAGGATCCTCAGCTGGAGTAAATGCAGCACAACCACGTCCAGCCCTGCTTGCTTCTGCACCCGCCAACACGAGACGGTATTCGGTCCTGATCGTGTCCGTGCTACTGCTTATGCCAATGGCTTTTGCATGGAAAGGAACGCTGTGTAATCACCTCTCATTGCGTATATTCCTAGTGGAATAGCTAATCCTTTGGTTTTGACATCATAATTAGCAAGACAGAAATTATCCTGTCCCCAAACCAAAGGCAATTTCAGAAGGGGGGGGGAAACCTTCACAAAAAACTCAGCTAGAACTGATAAACTTTGGATGCAGAAATCTAGTTTTTATGCAAATGCCCTAATTAAAGAAAGAACAAGACACAGCATTTGTTTGCAGAGAACAAATGCCACACAAGCAGGATTGTTTTCGGATGAAACGGGTCTTTTCTGAGCCCTCCCCGTGGTAGCAGCGGGCCTGTCAGTCCCTCAGGACGCGCGGCCTTTCGGGGCTCAGAGGCAGTGATGTATGCGCGGTGGTAGTGGAACCGGCAGCGACACCGCAGCGAGTTGGAAATGTGTCTATCAAAGCTGCAAGGGCTTAAATAGAAAGGATGAGAAGTCTGTGTGTGGGAAGCTGGCCCAGCTGCTGTCCGTATTGAGTTTGTCTCTAATAAACATGTCAGTCCTTAGCTTTCATCAGCGTCAAGCGCATACAAGGGACAAGTGCATATGCTGTGTCTAATTTCTACCAGTTATCTCGGTGATTTATTGTGCCTTTACTAGAGTCCTGGTGACATTGATTGCTGTGATGGCGACAACAGAGTTCAGAGGTGGTGGTCGGGTGTCAGGGCTTCCTGACATAAAGCCTGAATAAGGGCAGAGCCTGCCCGGGGGCTCGCAGACCGAACCCCTGCCATGCAGAGACCCAAAGGCATCGTCGCCAGGCTGCAGCAGCTCCTGAAACGCTGTGGGGCTGCGCAGAGGGTGAGATTTATCTCATTGGAACCTGGGTAGCTGAAGGTGAAGCACTCATTCCAAACTACTTGTTGCGGGCTGTCTCCATCGTGGGGAGGGAGAGATCCCATTTGGAAGGAGATGGATCGGTTTGGGGATGGGGTGAGTATGCAGCACTTCCTCAGGAGAGGGGTCAGGAGCTCCAAAATAAGATTGGGCACAGGAGTGTGCAAAGGCCCCTGGAAGCCCTTAAGGCTGTCATGCCTAAGATTTATTTTTGCACTTTTAAATCACTATTCAATGCTCATCCCTTTCCTCTCCCATTTCCAATGAAACTAAAGGTCTGATTTAAAATGGAAAAGGAATTGCTTTGAAACCTGCTATGTTGAAAAAGACCAAAGGTGCTGCTACTCAATTTTTGTCATTCTGACACCTCGGTAAGTGTTGCAGTGCAGAACAGGGAGGGACTGGTACCCCGTGGCTTGCTCGAGGTTGCCAGTGGAGTCACGGTACGGGAGACTGCAGGGCGAAGAAAGCTCCAGCATCTCTCTTTCTGTCCTGTTTTGCAGTAAATTCTCCCTCCCAATTCAACAGAATTAGTAAAAGCAGAAAACCTCAGAACAGCCCTATTTACGTTCTTTTTTTCTCCATTTAGTGAATAATCCCTCGCTCCTTTCTGTTGTGTGTGGTTTGCGAGGTCTGGGGGGGGCGGCTGTGGGGACTGTCCTCCTCATCTGACCCATCCCCGGCTGCTGCTGAGGCCGTGGATGTTGCAGCACCCCAGACCTGCCCCCGTCTTCGCTCACTGGCTTTGGTGGTGTTTGTCCAAGCGGTTTAGGGCAATGAGAGAGGGGCAGCAAATTCGCGTGCTCAGGGCGGTGGGAACAGGGGATGCAGCATCTTTATTGCACCAAATCCTCCACCTCAGCGCTGTCCCCGGCGGTACCCGGGGCTCCAGTCCAGCTCTGTCACCTTGGGTGCAGGAATACTGTTTTAGCGGTCATCCACCTCCCAGCCAGGGCGTTCCTGCTGGCTTTGGGGGCAGCGGGCAGGCTTGCTGCTGTGCTGGAGAGGAGCCGGTGGAGGTGCTGCCAGCGCTGCCAGGACAGACCGCTTCCGTCGCTGCCAGCATCACTCCGCACCGGTGGGAGACACTGATAGCTGCGCAGTGCTCCGTGCCCGGATTGGCAACCTGGCTGCAAGGATGGCTGTCAAGGTGTCTGCGTCCCCGTGTCCCCAGGGTGATAACAGACACCTCGGCCCAAGACACCTCTGCCCGTGAGATCTGGGGGGGGCTGGGGATGCTTTAGTTGTGCATCCTGTGTTGGGATGAACTTTAAATATCCTGTTGTCTGTGTTTGATTTCTCTGTCTTTGGCATTTAGGGCCAGCTTCTCCCCATGCAAATCAGCCCAACATCAATTTCTCCCTTTGGAGTGACAGTACCTGGCAGCATTTCAGAATATGACTTGCATTTACAGGGCCCTGCTGACCCTCTTTTGAGTGTGTATATATTTATTTAAATGATTTGTCTACTGATACATGGCAGCTTGGTGAAATGAGTTGTTGCCACATTAACCTTTCAAGCACTTAAGTCTAGTTTAAGTGATTATTAGATCAACTTTGACAGAATATTGGCTATTATCACAGCTTATCTCACATCTACTGTAATACAGCATTTCAGGATTTTCCTGGAGCACCACCAACAGCCTACCGTTTCAATCAAAACCTCAGTTTTCTCACTCTGGTTTTAGAAATTTCAGTTCTCAAAAGAGTGCTTTTACTAGACTGCCACCGAAATGTGTGTTTAAAAGCTTCCCAGCTCTGGAGAACCACAGGCGCTGCCCGCAAAGATGTGAGCCCACATCTCCTCCTTGAAGCTGCTCAACTCCCACCCCCAGCACGGTGCCGGCGCTCCCCCCGCCCGCGCACCCACTCTGCTGCTCTCTGGAAGCGCTCGTGGTCCCCGCAGCTCCGCACCCGCCGGCGACCGGCAGGCCCTGGGGTCCTCCTCTGACACAGCGACCTGCAGAAAGCAAGACTTACAACTGACAGTGGTGTCAGTCTGCACGGGAGGGTCACCCAGCGCCAGCTCCCGGGGAACCGGGGGTCTCACCCTGACAGTGTCCGCCCTCCCCCTCCAAAAGCGTCCCTGGCAGGGTGCGTGCTGCCCCTTGCTGTGCTCTCTGCGCCATTAGAGTGAACTCCATTTAGTCCCTCGTCTTTTTCTCCCTCTGAACATATTAATACCCTGAAATCAAGTCACCTTTAGCATTCTTTTTAATAAACTAAACAGACTGAGCTCTTTAATCACTCACTGTAGAGCATTTCCTACAAAACTCAGTAATTTTTCCAGATCCTTTCTGAGCTCCCTCCAGTGTTTCAACCATCGGCAAACCTGAACCTTTAAAAATATCTGCGTATCATCTGTAAGCCTCAGTCACATTTCATGAACTATGCCTGGTATTTAAGGGATGGAAAAATAAGAAAGAAAAAGAAATGAAACTCCACACTTGTGCACAGATAACATTAGCTAAGACATCTGGATGAATGTCATTGCTTGAAGCGATTTTCATACTATTGCTTCTGGTATCTGAGGAGCAAATAGCCGCTCATTTAATTTATACTATAATAAAATCTCCTATTGATTTTAATAAAATTGAAGATGATCATTTTGAATGAAATCCCTAAGGCAGCTTCTCCATAAAAACTGACTCTTCTTATTTTCTTTGCACATGTACATTGCAATTCACGTCTGGTAACAGTGAACCGGGACTGTGTTTCCGAAAAGCTGGGGAACAGTTTTGAGTAAAGAGTGTGAAAGAACTCTTTGTTAGAAAACAGGTGTTTGGAGAGTTCAGCACGACGTGTAGCTCTGTTGTTCTGTTCAAGTACTGTACAACTGACAGCGATACACTGATTTTCCTCCTGTCCCCATCACGCCCTTCCTTGAGGTGGCAGCGCGTGGGTGAGAGAGGTGATGAAGGCGCAGGGTACCCGCGTCACTCCCGGCGTCACTCCCCTGCAGCGGTGCTCAGACAGGGCGAGTGCCCGGCAGCGCCGGGCGAGGGACACCTCCAGCCTGCGGCGGCAGCGGAGTCCTGTGGATTCCGCACTTTGGCATGTTGTGGTGTTGTCGATGGTGCTGGGGGTGGGCGGCAGAAACAGTACTGTGAAGAAAACACCTCTGGCGCCCCAGGGACCCGCCGGCTTTGGCCTCCTGCAGAGAGGAACCTCCGGAAGAACAAATCACAAGAGTAATTTTGATCACTAATCCTCGCGCTCGGCACTTTATAACCTGATCTTTCCGCAGGAAGCCTGCAACACATTTGCTGGGAGCCTTTTATCTCTAAATAATGAGCTGTGGTGTATAAGATACTGAGAATCTGTGTGGTGGTTTATGACCCGTCCCCGGGCAGTCCCTGTCGGGGGTGACTGAAGGCGGGAACACCGGGGCCGTGCCGGGAGCCGCCGGTGGCGTTATGCGCAGGACGGGCGCAGGACTCGAGGGAACGGGAATCTCTGCCCATGTTCGGTGAATTGCACTGAGTCTAGGGAGCGTCCTCATCACCCCTCTCCATTTTCTGCCTTCTCTCTTCTGCGTGTCCATTTTTTCTCCATGACTTACTGCGCTTCTGAAGCATGTTTGAGCACATAATAAGTAACAGTAAGAGTGAGCTGAAACTGGCAATTTTGTCTCCCCTCCTTCCTCCCCGGCTTTTCTGGTGGAGCTGTGCCAATCTGCTCAGTGCCATCGGGGATGCCCGTGCGGGAGGCGCAGCCCTCTGCCGACTTGCTCCGGGCACAGCCCAGGGCGGATGTGGTGGCCCAGCAGTGCCCGACAGCCCCAGGAACTCCCAGAGAAGCCCCAGGAGGAGCCAGAGGAGCCCCAGGAGCTCCCAGCGGAGCCGGGGATGGTACAGCCGCCGGTGGCTTTGGAGAGCACCTGTGCCGACGTGCCGCCTTCCTGAAAAGACACGCACCCCAAAATCATCACTTAAAACTTCTGCTAAGACTGGCTCTTGTACAGGGTGTGCTATTTTCTCATTATATTGCTATCTTAAGGGAAATAAGGAATTATTTTCACATTAGATTTACACAGTCAATAAGACGCGAGTTGAATAGTGAATAAGCAGCCTGGAGGAAATTGCCTTGTCACAGCATGTACGGATCTGGTGAGAGCACTGCGTTATCTCTGCTAAGCGATTGCAACACAGGGCAAAAAGAGACATTCTTATTTTGTCCTACTTCCTAGCTGGCTTTGTTCTTTCTCAATTTGTTTGTTAGTTATGAAAAAATACATAATACAGACACCGGGGCTATGATCCAATAAGATATTTAAACACACGCCGCACTTAGGGCATGGAATTAAGTCAATTGGCTTCCCTGGAACCCTATTTATTGGAAACCATTTTTTTGCTGTGCAAGGTTTAATTGGAGAAAATCCTTAGGTATTATTTGTGTATACAGAAATGAAAGATATCAAAAGACCAGGAAGACTGACCAGAGTAAACACTCTGTGTTTGTTTGCTCTGACTATAATAGGAAGCCAGGATTGGACCTTAAAGTGAAATTCACCTCTCTTGAGAAATGTTGAGATCAATTTACATCTTGCCCCTATTTTGAGGATTTTTGCTGGAGCCTTCTGCTGGCCTTTACCAGAAGAGAAGACTGACCCCTAAATAATATTTAAACTTTGGAGCGGAGATCTAGGTACAATATTAGTGGATCTGCTGAATACGAGCAAGGGGCCAGGGCCCCCAAAGCCGCCCCTGGGCCGGAGGGGAGAGCACCAGGAGGGTCCCCCCACCCAGGGGGAGGCGTCGCTCCCCCCGCCGGCGCGGCAGAGCCCACGGGGCAGCCCCACACCGGCCGGGCGGGAAACGCGGGAAACGCGGGAAACGCGGCCCCGGTGGAGGCGCAGAGGGGTGGGCTGGGAGGGCGGCTGTGGGGCACGGGGCAACGCCGGCCGCTCGCCCCCACAGAGAGGGTGTACAGCAAACACCGGGGCAAAGGAAACGGTGCCGGTGCTCTTCACAGCAAAGAGCCCCTTCCCTCTCCCGGGAAAAAAAGGTTTCCTGCCCATGCAATCAAAGGCAGGTTGCTTTTTTCTGCCCGTTAGCTTCACCCACAGCGTGTTTTTCGAAGCAGGGCTCATTTTGGGTAGATGAAGAGTAGTTCTCTCTGCAGGTGACATGAAAACAAGCACTCCCCTTGATTGCATTGCTCCTTTACAGCAAGTCCCGTGGGTAGATCTGCTGTCTCTGCGTTGCAATCCGAGCGCACTCCAAAATTCATCTTCCAGTTTTGCAACTGGGATGGGTACAAATGGAAATGCAGGAAATTACATTTAACATTTAAACTTCTTTACTGTGAGGGTTGTCAGACCCTGGAACAGGCTGTCCAGAGAGGTTGTGTGATCTCCATCCTTGGAGATACTCAAAACCCGACTGGTGGTGGCCCTGGGCAGCCTGCTCTATGTGACCTGCTTGGGCAAGGAGGTGGAGACTTTTCATTGGAAATCATGTATTTGACAATCCTCTTCTCCTTCCCACCTCCAAAACTGCCTCAGTCACTTCTGAAAACAAAATTTTGGAGTTGCAGGTAATGGGGGTGGTATTATGGATGAAGGACTGAACCTCAGGCTTTTCAAGAAATGGTCTGGGAGGACTGTAGAGACAAGATATTCAAATGTTGATTTGGAGGAAAAAGGCACAAGATGTGTCCTCTGACTGTGATACCCTACCCAAATGCTGCAGAGGCAAAGGGCTGTGCTCCTGAAAGGAGATATTAACACCTCTGAGAAAGGTGGGATGAGACTCCTAGGGCTGCAGGAGCTGGGTGACAGCATCCCACAGGGTTCAGACGCTGTTCAGTCTTTGTCAGTTAGGCTTAAACCACTAAAAAGGCGAGAAACGAGATGTCTTTGAGCTGCCATAAGAGCAGATTTTTTTACTATTTTAATTTAAACAAGAAAGGAAATAAAAAGGAAGACAAATGAGCAGGGCACCAAATAGGACTCCTGTTCCGAATGTGACATACACCCAGGCTGACACACAACCTGCCGGTCCTGGCGCTCCCTCTCCGCTCCCGCGGCACGACTCCAGGTCATCTTGGGGGTCCTGCATCGCTCTGGAAAGGCACCGTCTTCCCGGGGACCCTCAGACCACTGCGGACTTCAAAAGGAAGGGATACAGGGAAGCCTTCTATTCAAATATATTTCTGGCTTTGGAGGATATAACTTTCCAAGAAAATTACGAGATCAGCCATGCTGAGCCCGGGAGTGCTCAAACGCTCTCTAATTAGGCTGCTCTGCCTTTATGCTTCCCAGCAGGGGTATTTCTGTAATACAGATGGGAGCCAGTTACTGATGCAATCAAGCTGTTCCTGCAGTGGGGCGCATCCTCATAATGGTTTTCAAGGACTGGTACATATCCCGGTAATGGGGAGTCTGCTGGGACTCGGCAGGCGCCCCGCGCAGCCCCGCCGGGGGGTCCCCTGTCCCACGCGGTGGTTTCCCTCGCACTTGTTGGTGCACCTGCAACACCTCAGTGCTCTCTCTTCGGCTGGGCGAGCGGTAGGCAATTTCCACAGCAGAGAACTGCTGTGGTTCCAGGTGCTGTACTCTGCACGCGCGAACAGCCGAACCGCCGTCTGCCCCCGCACCCAACCCCGCGCGGGGCTCAGCGGGGTCGCCCCTCTGCTCCCTGCAAAGCCAGTCCTGCCCGGGAGGAGGTCACGGAGAGCAAAATGCTTCTCGAGAAGAGATCAGTGCTGTCGGGGAAAGCACCGCTGTGAGCAGCAGCACCGGGGGGAGGATTTCTGAACTGCCGGTCAGCCCACTCTGCAGCCAACGGGCTGATTTGGGGTGAAACTTGTCAGAACTGTGGCAACTCAGAGGTCCTGGAGTTCTTGCTAAATTCCTTGCAAAATGGGCAACTGGATAAAATGTATTAAAAGAAAAAAAGGTTTGTGATGGAGGACGAGGAGGCGAGGCTATAAGGTGACCTGCTGGCCAGCACAGTTAAAAAAGAATCATTTCCTCGGGAACTCGGGCCAAAAACTTGTAGCGCTGAGAATCTGCACGTCCCTCTCACGCTCATCAAACCCAGCGCAGCCGCGCTGACATGCGCCCACACAGCGCCCGAGCCCGAGCCCCCTCCCCACCAAACCCACCGCAGCTCTCGGGGTGGGCAGCCGCCCTCGTCTTGGCAGCAGGTAAACAGCTTCTGCTAATGAAGCCTTGGTTTTCTGAGTCAGGCTTTAATTCCTTGAAAATGTAATACTGGGCTGTTTGTCAGCATGCTGAATGCTGAACGGGCGAGGCGATCACGTCCCTGTTCCCCGGTCTGTCGTGTAAATCAGGGAGGTGACATGTTTTCAGTCTCTGGGGGATAGTTTGCAGAACAGATGGGGGTTGTGGAGTGCAGGTGACATTGAAAGACTCGTTTGAAAATCTCCCCCATATTAAGTTGGATGTGGTCCCAGAGATTGGCTGATTGTGCAACTGTGGGTGTCCCAGCGACTGAAGATCTTAACTGACAATTTAAAAACACGGATATGGAGAATGTCACTTCACTGGTGCTCCTTAGAGACACGTTTCCAGAGGTCTGGGGTCACTAGATAGGACTGTCAGATATTTTAAAAGTCTCATTCACTACCTGCGTCATTGCACGCCGACGGAGGCTTGACCACAGATTAGAAATATAGAAAGACTTAGACTTGAAAATAAAGTCTAAGATCTATAGCCACATAGGTGGCCCTAAGTGAATTTCAGCCCGGCGAGATACTTGCACCTCTGCCTGGGTGCTTCACCCCTGCTCCCTGCAGAGTCGCTCCTGGGGCGGCGTGAGACGGGGCAGCGTGGGGGCACTGCCCGGCCGGGGGCTGCCGTGGAACCGCAGCGTGGTCCCCCTCCGCGGCTCACACGGCGCTGCTCGAGGCGTTGCCTGCCCCACGGCGCACATCGCACTCTGCAGCACGTGGGTGTTAACACGGGCTGACACCCACGTCCACTGCTTCGCCGTGTTCCAGGAGCTGTGTCATTTCACCGAGGTGCGGCACAGCCGCCGCCCCCTCCCAGCACCCAGCCAGCGCCTCCGCCTGCCGCTGCCGCTTCTGCACCCCTCCGACGTCCCGTCTGGGCACCACAAACAACAGCCGCAAGCGCCCTGCTGGGAGCTGCGGAGGGCGCTCCTGCTGCGGACTGCCATGGCAGCAGCCCCGGCTGGCGGCGGGCGACGAGCGGGAGAGGGGTTGGGAGCGCTCCTCGAGGCGGCCGCAGAAGGTACGGACACTCCTGACAGCGCCCCAACATACACACGGCATCACTTCCACCTCCGAGGGCAGAGGTGCGTCAGGAACAGAAATGGGAACTGATGGCTTAAAACCCACATGCATAGTTGCAGGGAGAAAGGGAGTGTGAAATTTTGGACCAGAGAACGTTGTTTTTTCTGCCAGCTAGCTCCAGCAGGCAGCTCTGCTCTGCATCCATGGAAACAGCCGGCATGAGAGCTTGGCGGTGTTTGTTTTTCGCCGGGATTTGTATGTGCGTGACCACGTTGTCACCTAAACGCTGTGTAATCAGGGTTAATATTCACTGCTCAAATTACAGGCTCCTCCTTTGGAGACCTCCGTGCGCGTTGCACGAGGGTGGCATGCAGAGGACAGGCAGTGGCCGGCAGCCCGGTGACCTGCCGCGGGCGCCCGCGTGGCGGCGATGCCTGGGGGCTGGCAGCGGGGGTCCTGCGCCCCCCTTCTGGGGACGTGGCGCGGGGCGCCCTCCAAGGGCACGGGGGCAGGCGGGAGGGCAGCGCCGTTCAGCAGAACCTTCTGCCCCTCTTCAGTCAGGGAAGTTCTGCCAGTCAAAGCCCCAAACAACGCCCAAACGTCGGGACGCTTTGTGGAGGCGTGCTGAGAAGCAAGCACATTCTTTCTGGATTTTGGATGATGCTTAATTTTCAAATATCCATGAATTTATATTTTTCAAAAATAATGCTGAATCTGTGAACAAGGAATCTTGCCTGTGGAATGTGCTGTGGAGATACAAGAGAGCTGAGCAGCGCGGTGCCCCTCTGAGGCCACTGGGAATTGTTGGACCGCCAAGATTCCTTGCGGGAATTACCTGAAAACTCCGTTTTAACAGAACTTGCTGTTGCTACATCTGATTTCCCTGACATGCATTGGTTTATGTGTCTGTAGTTCTGATACAAGCGACCTCATTATGGAGGCAGCTGAAAAAATGTGGGCTTACAACAGGTACTACTTAGGCTTGTTTTTTTCCTTTGGGAACCAGTTCCCTGGGACCGGCGGGCACCGGGAATGCACCGGGAAAGGCACAGCAGCACTGGGGGATGGGGTGGGCACCCTGGAAGGTGTGCAGCAGGAAGGGGAGCTTCCATCTCATGGGAAAGAGAATTTATGAGGGGGAAATAACATACATGTAGAGAGACAGACAGAGAGGTGTGATTGGGAATGATTAACTGGAGTCACACCCAGGGCAGATAATTAAAAAGAGACAATTCTGCTCCAGGAAAAACCAGCATGTAATTAATAGCGCGCTACCCTGGCCGTGCCGTCTCGGGATCCCAGGTGCCACGGCTGTCTGGAAGGGAAGGAGGCTTGCAGGGAAACAAGACAGAATTTAACAAAATTGCTCGCAGACCATGCTCCAGAGTCGAGAGGCTGACGTTTTCTGACGGAGAAGTGGTCTGCTGGGATGTCCACCCCGGGCTGTGTGCGGCAGCCGGTCCTGCCCAGCGAGCGGCGCGGTGCCGTTGGCGGCTGCGAGTGGCAGAGGTGAGGAGGCGCCTCTGCGCCGGGCACGGGGAGAGCGCGTCTCCCCCGGCGTCTCTGCGGGTGGTTCCAGGTATCAGCCCGCTGTCTGGAGAAGAGACAAACAGACAGCACCTGGCTAAAAATGACTATTCGTGAAGATTGTTTCCTTTAATTGGTTCCAGCACCACGGCTCATTCAATTTATTTACGTATTTATTTATTTATTGGAGAGACTTAATTTTTCAGAAGAAGGAGTTATCTGTTTTGAACGTGCCTTTCTGGTGCTGTGACCCGATGGGGATGCAGGTATCCCGTAGGAACAGCAGACACCCAGACTCCTTTCCATTTGTCTTATTCATGAAGGCCAATTTTCTAACCTTGCTCTATGTAATTGTCTTGTCCTCAATCTAATATTCCAGGTTTATGAGGAACAACAAATCAATACTCTCTTTTTTGAAAACTGCTGATTAATTAATTGCTGGTGTCTGCCTGCATGCTACAATTGTATTAGATGTCAACAGTAATTAATTTTTAAAGGAAATTGTTCTTGCTGGTTTTTGAACACCAGCTCAGATCCGATCTTCACTGCATATTCATCTGCAGGAACGTTAGAGTGCTCCCAGCAGGGGCATATTCCTGACTGATGGGGCGATGAGCAGGACCAGCTCTGGGGGCAAAGGGCAAGGTGACACATCTGCACTACAGCTCCGGGGAGACTCTCACAGCAGTTTTGAATTAAATATGTCACTTTGGCCTCTGAGAAAGTGAAAGCGCATGCAGAAAACTGAGACAAAGATATATATCCCTTTGGAAAAAGAATAACCATCTTTACCAACACAGGGAAAAAAATCTGCAAGGTCCCCTCCTGCTGCTGCGCAGACACATTTGCTGTTGTATCATATATACTTTGAAGGAAAATCAAACCTCAGCTTTTTCTCTCTGGCATACAAATTACTTCTTGTTAAAAACTAAACTCATCCGAGCTCTCATTATAAGTTTTTAGAGAGACTACAGGATAAACAGGAAGGAAACAACCCATCCTCCCCTCCTGTTTTCCTCATAACATAACATGTATTGCTTAAAGTTTTGCTTGGGTTGGTTCTCTCCTTTGAAGGTCAAGTGCGGAAGCTCATTCGCGACTCTCTGCCTCCCACCTGCCAGGACAGCTCGAAAAACATCTGTCCGTTCGTATTGGAGACTGAATTCACGTTGCTTCTCCTCAACGTTACTGCTGAGAGCCTCCCCTCTCTTTGTGTATCACAGATATACAACGCAATCCTTCCATTTAGGGAAGCTTTCATCTCGAAGCACGCACTTTGGAAAAAGAGTGTAGTGGTATGGGAGTGATGTATGGCCGCCGTTTCCCCCACCACGGGGACACCGCCACCCGGGATTGCCCCGGTGCAGAGCAGGAGGAGGGCACCGTTACAGCGCGGCAAAGGGCCATCGTCCTCCCAGCTAACAGCGCAGGGATTTGGGAATGCAGGGATATAATTAAACAAACTGGAATTAAGCCAGGACACCAGTGTTAACACAAAGTGTCAAAAGCTCTAATATTCCAGGGGGTTCCAATTCACTGCAATTCTGCCAACTTTACAGCTTAATAAGTGACACTAACGACCCGGGAGCATCGGTACAACACCAGCGTGAGCTACCAGCCAGAGAAACGCTCGCGAGCTGGCCTCATTATAAGCATGTGCTGAAGTCCCATAGACTTTAAACAATGGGGGAAGAGAAGAATAGCTTTTGTCAATTCACTGTGATGCTTAAAATATGCCCCTAAAAATTCTAGTGAAGCCTCAGCTCTCCTAGTTGTTTCAGTGACATTAATTTAAATAGTTTGTTAATCTGATAGGCTTTTTCCTCTCCCTTTACCTGTTGCCTCAGGGTCATTTCTGCGAAATCACTTGAATTTCTTGTTGCATGAACATATTCCAATGCTAGCAGCAAGATTTACTGTATTGTACTGAGAATTAAGGGGTCATTTTCCGTTGATGTTGGCTGTAGTTGGTATCCTTTCCTGTGCCCGTTTGGTGTTCTGAGGGTCGAGCTTTTGATCCGCAGCTCTGAAACAGCGGGGGGAGGCAGCGGCAGCGCATGGGGGGAGAGGTGATTTCAGCCTTGGCTTCCTGCTTACTTCGCTGTCCTTGCTTTTTGGATACCTTTCCCCACCCTGACCTCTTTGTGCTTTCAGCAGCATCCCTGCCGCCCCAGCGGCGCAGACGTCAGCCGGGCTGGCGATGCCTTCCCTCAGGCTCCCGCTGCGGGAGCAGGAGCTGAGCTGGAGCGGGACCGCTCTCTTCTCTGGAGGACTCCACAAAGTTCACTGTCTCATTAAAGCTCCATTTCTCAAAGATATGAGGAGGGAAAAAATCCCTTAAAGACTGAAAGTCCTGGTGTTGTAGCAGTCTCTGCTTTCATCAGAAGACCTTCTCCAGCCTGCCTGCAGAAACGCTCCTGCCGTTTGAGGTGCCGGGGGTCTGTGTGTTTGACAGATGGGGAGCGAGGTAAGCACAAGAAAATCTGCTCTGAGTTGTGGACAATTCCTAACGAAGGCAATTTGGGCCAAGTTTGTTTTTATACAAACTCTGCTTGCAGCTGCTCTTCTACTCAAAGCTTTGCAAGGACAGAAATTTGAGTCCCACTGCTGCAGGGGAAAGTGCAGAGCATCGGTGTATGCGTATCGGATGATGAGTGCTGGTGATGGGGCTGCGTTGGTAGACAGCCCCGGTTTGCTGTCGTTCTGTCAGGGCCATACAAACATCGCATAAGGGACTGACATGGGCTCCCTGTGTGGCTGCGGGCAAGTTACCTCCTCCGTCTGTATCTCCGCTCCCCCTCCAGTAAATGTTGGGATGATGGTAGCCTAAGCTTTGCCTGCCCTCTCTGCACTTAACAACTCTTCAGGGCAGGGTCCAAGCTGGGATGTCCAATACTCTGCGTCCCAGTCCAGCCTCTAAGCTGCAAGAATACCTTCTCTGAAAGCTGTAAGGCAGCTCAGCCCTCAGGTGTTCCCACGGACCCTGCTCATCCCTACTGCTCGTGTGGCAGCCCGGTCTGCACGAGATGCTCCAGGACGCCTGGGCTGGGGGTGCCGGGGGCGGCTGGCTCCATGGACCCGCCGTGACAGCGGCGTCGCTGTGACTATACTGAGTGCGGCAGCTTCTGCCTTAGGCAGTGTCCCAGCACGGTCCTAGAAGATGTTACGCCTTGGAGCACCCCCACCCCTGATGCCAGTGATGCCCTGAGCAGCACTTGGCAGGGATGCAGGAGGGCGAAGGAAATGGGCTTTTCTGGCAAACGCACAGTGTAGTTGCAGCTGCGTTAAGAGCTTTGGGCGTAAAGGAGTGCAGAGGGTGACTACAGCTCCGGTCTGCGCTGCACGTGCGTGGTAACGTCAGCTGGAGCTCTGTCTTTTCACCAAAACCACTTTGGATAGAGGAGGAGGATGGAGCCATGCTCACTCTTCTGACCTCTTGTTTAAAAACATTTGGAAGCACAGCGTTCAAACAGTCTGGTAGAATATTTTTCAATAAATCTCGAATGTGGCAGTTACATTTTCTATACTGTGCTGGAAAAAGGATTACAGTATTTACTGCAGAGACAGGAAGATTGATTCTCACTTGGAAAATCTGCCAGATTTCTTGATTTAGAGAGCTGATGATTGGTGGAGTGCTTAGACTTGATTTATATCAAGTTTTCTTGCTTGCTTGCTTGCTTTCTCTCCTTTTTTCCCCTACATGTTCTTTGTATGTTATCATGAGTGAGTCTTATTCGGAATGGTTCTTTGTTTAACAAATATTGTTTTCTTTGGATATTTTTGATATTCCAGACAAAACTCTTTTCTCTCATACCTGCTTGCTTGGAGTAATGTGACTAAATTTCACTTGCATGAGGTCTAAATAAAGTCACTGTGCTTTATGGCGAGACCACCTATGCTTACCTGTGCTGGGGACAGAGTTTCTGCTGTTTCAGAAACGTGAGTCCTTCTTGAGGACCTAATCTGAAATCTTCAAAATTATGTAAGCGATCTAAGCTCCTCAATAAATTGTTCTGAAACACTTTAGACCTCCTCTTACATTAGCAAATAATTTGACTCAAGGGGAGGCAGTAAGTCAGGCGGCTCACGCAGGCTCAGGCGTTTCCCACGGCCCCGTGCCGTCTCTGCCGTCGCAGCCCGCAGTGCCCGGGGAGCATCCGCCCGCCTGCGCCCTGCGACTCGGACCCCTGGGGATGCCCTGCTGAAACGGGGAGGAGGAAGGCAGCGGGGTGGGTTTGTCACTCGACGATAGTGTCCGTCGTCTCCGCAGGGCTCTTAATCCCACTCAGGAACTCTAAATTCAGCTGAATAATTTAAAACAGAGGCAAGCAAGCAAAGAAAATGAACCCATCACAGGCAAAGAAAGTTAAAAGGATAATTGATGCCCTATGGTTATCACTACAACAAGCATCTTGTATCACAAAAGTAATGCATAGCACTCCTATATTACTACCAGTTCTGTATCATTAATTATAGTACGAGAAGCTTGCTTTCCTGTCCTTTACTTTCTGGCCCAGCCAGCCCGGCTCCTAGCGCCTGTACGTAGCTTGACCCAATGCCCATCTCTTCCACCCATGCTAACTGGGCACTCTGTGTGTTCTTTTGTCTTCTCTCCTTCACCACTGGGCTGGTGGGAGGTGTCCCTGCCCAGGGCAGCGGGGTGGAACAAGGTGATCTTTAAGGTCCCTTCCAACCTAAACCATTCTGTGATTCTATGAAATAAAATTATCATTAAAAAAATGCTAGGCAAGAAGTGATAGCTATTCTGTTGTGTATTATCAATTAATAGTATTTATGAGGGGATGCTCACACTGATTCGCACAGTTGCAGTTGCATCAGTCAAAACTGAGACAAAGTGATATAATTAATTATAAGAGAAAAGAGGAGGGAGAGAAGGATTAAAATCATAGAACATCTGCAGTAAGGCATCGATTTTTATTTTTTTTAATCTTTCCTTTTTTTTTCTTCCCATCCTGCAGAGGGATGCTTTGTGAATGAAAAGATGAAATGCTTTGGGTAAACTACACCATCCTGAACTGGGCTGC
>NW_009647692.1:445395-472093 GCF_000708025.1 Charadrius vociferus
TACAAACCATCCCAGTCCAGAACAGAGCTCCCACCCCACAGACACTGACATCCCACCTTTTAATCTAACACATAGGTGGATGCTTCTTCCCCTTGTGGAAAGTCGTGCGGGCCCAGAGAGCTCTGCAACAGATTGCCTAAACCTTTAAAAGTCAAGGTAAATAATATTTTCTTGCCCTAGCCAAGGGAAGGACAGACCATAAATCCGTGATTCCTCCAGTTCCCGCTCTCGTTTTCAGGTCTGTGAGCAAAGTTCGTCTCACACCTAGCAGTGTCTGATAAGCCTGATTGCAAATGAACACATGCACGTAAAATGTTTAAAAATGGTCCTCCACAAAATACCCATTAAAATCTAACATTTACATTCATATTTTGAGGGGAAGTTTTGTTTTATTTTCTTCTGTTCAAATATCATGTAGCTGAGCAGCAGCAGTCAAAGTGAGTAATAGTTGAATGTGCATAATCTTGATCTAATTACATTGGTATTGAATTGCAGGTGAAGCATTAAATTGATTTGAAAAAAATCTCTTTGCAAGTATCTCGTATTGATGAAAAGGTCATTATGCATTTGCAGTGAAGTCTGCTTCTGTGCAATGAGGTCAGATCGAGACCAGAGTAGTACTTGTGCCTCCAGGGTTTGAGTGGAAGTCAAATTCTGCATCGGACTAACGCCGACTGGCGCAGGCATGAATTTCGCCCTTCATACGTCATGCAGCCTTCCGCTAATAAGATGACATCTGGATTTATCTCTTACTAAATCTTTAGTGCTCTTTTAACAATAAATGGATATATAATTAACATAGACAATCTTATTAAATCCATATTAGGGCACTTATTTGAGACAATTGAAATTTTTAATTGGAGGTGTTGCTAAGTGCCTCTCCTTGTTACAATAGCGATTGTCGTTCCGTGCTAAATGCGTCAGACCCGAGGCAGACAATACCCATCAGGATGTTCCTCGGCTGGCACGTGAGCTTTGAAACTGAACAAATAATTCATGCTGAATCATTCCATTTTCAATGACGGTGCGTGGTTTGTCTGTCGAGGCACCGGCTGTTTGCAGATGGTTTCCTCCTCTTCCGCAGGGATGATGCGGGGCTGGCGGTGGGGTCTGCACCGGGCAGTGGCGGAGCACCGCGGGCACCTCCTGGCAGGAGACATCCAGCTGAGGTCCTTGTGCCTGCATCAACCCTGTCTCCGCTGCTAATGATGAAAGACTTGCTCCTTTTGCCAGCTTTAGTGGCTCCTCTCGCTTCTCTGGATTTAGACCTTCACCAGAGTCGCGAGACCAGAGATCTTGGCGTCCTCTTTGCTCTGAGCAGTTTGCTTTTACCCGTCTCTCTTCTATCTAAATCCGCCTCGCTCCATCTTCATTACATTGACAGAACTCTGACTTGGTTGACCTTGTGCTGGCTGAAATCCTCTTTTCTTTTTTTTTAAACCAGATTTTTTTGTGTCTCATTAAGCTTTGGGGCAACTCCTGCTGAGAGCAGCATGGATCCCAGCCAGTCCTGGAGGCCCCCCAGCAACTTGCTAATCTTGGAAATCATCCCCCCGACAGATCCCTGGTGGGATCAGGACTGGGTGCCACGCTGGTGACTCACATCCCAGGCTCCCCAAGCACCGCCTGCGGGTCAGTGGCCGTGCCAGCCGGTGCAGCCCCCTGAGCTTAGCGGAGTGTCCTGGGATGCTCTGAACACGCAGGGGAAATGGGAAGTTGGGGGAAAACAGGAAATACTGAAATATAGCAAATAAATGCAAAAGCAGGTGGAAGGAGCTCAAGGTCATTTCTTGTTTTGCTCTGTACTCATTACTCAGACAAGCAAAACGAAACTTTTTTTTTTTTTGGTACAGCTGCTGTCACTGCTGCTGTCCTTCTTTTCCATCATCTTCTCCTTGATGAATACGTTCAGATTACGTGCCAGAAATAAAAATCAGCCATCATGCTCCTGAAAGTATAGGTCAAGATAACATCTGCCTTCCCTACTCTGTTCTGCACTTACCAGTGTAATAATCACGCACAGGAAACATCTGCTTTGGAAATAACTTAAGCAGTGAAGAAGCCCAACTCTGTTGAGTCAGAGCATCCTGCGGTAACTTGTCATTATGGCCACTTGTTTTCCTTTGCTGGAGGGAGCCACGCTACCCTTTAATTTCCCTGTTCAAAGTGTTTGCTTTCTGGCCGGAGACAGAGCGGTCCCAGCCGGCAGCCCGGCGTGCCAGAGGGGGGCCGAGGGAGCGGGACGGGCGACCGGGCTGTGGTGGGCCGTGGCGGGAGCGGGGGAATGGCCCGAGCCACTGTGCCCACACCCCAGGGCGCCGAGGGGACGGTTTGCAGCTGGTGACCGACACGCCGGCGCGGGAACGGGGCGAGTGGTGCGAGTCACAGGCTGTACACACGGGCGTGTGTGTGTGTATTTGTATAGGAAATCACGTCTCTGGGATTTATACTTCAGTAACACTTGTTTATGGTTATGCTGAAAGGCATCTTCTACACCCAAAATATTAAAAGCCAGTGATACTATTTTAAGAATACACTTTGCGTGAAGTGGCCATAACGCCCCACTCTGTGCATGAGAGACCCTTCGCCTGGAGGACTAAACTCTCGCGCGTTCATGCAACTCCCATTGCAGTGAGAGCGTGCCCTGATGTACGTACGCAAAGTTCAGAGTGCGTGTAAATCTCTTTGTTGTTGTTTTGTGTTTTGTTTTTTTTTTTTACTGAGTTAGTAAAAATTTTTGGATTTTCTTTTTCTCCTCCCATGCAGGAACAATTATTTTTCTTTCCTTTTTGAAGAAGGACTCATTTTCTGAGCCATCTCTCTGGGAACTTGGAAGCCTGCGATTTGTGGAGCTTTTTGTTTTCCCTTTGGGAATGTCGATCAGCAGGGGAAGAATTATGCAGTCACAGGAGAAGCCCAAAGACCAAATTCTTCTGTACACAAATCGCATCAATGAACCTTTTGTGCACAGCACTGAGATCAGAAACAGGAGTCCACTCCTTGCCTGAAAAAAGGATTAAAAAATCCTTTATTAGCATGCCATTCTTCCTAGCATTTTCATGTGATTAAAATCAGAGATGGCTCAAAGAAGAATCAAATCTAAACAGAAAAAAGGCCTATTCCTGCCAGAATAGGCAGGATGAACAATTCCGTGAACGGTGTCTCACTCTCGATTTCTGTTGAGTGTGAAGGGAGCCCAGGCAATTAAAATGAGGTGAATACATTAATTTATGGGTAGTTTGGTGAGATAAGTTCCGTCCTAAGGACTAGCAAGTAGATTTAGATAACTTGTATGAGTTTACCCAGTCTTCTACAGATGTGAATGTTCCCATCATGTCTGTGATGATGTAGTAGATTTGAAAAACAGCTGATGTTGCCCTAAAATGAGTTCCTTTCAGCTTTCTTTTAGATTCTGCTCATGTTTAAGGGTGATGAGGAGAACTGAATCTCACTCACACGCCTGATATTAAGGTGAGATTTCTTCTTGAGGATAATTCTTCCCCCCTGTTTGATGTGCTGGCTCTGTCACCACCACTGGACGGCGGCTGAAGCCAGCAGCTGGTGAGACCCACTAAAATCCTCGTGTGCTTGGGGGGAGAAAATTTGACTCTGCTCCCTCTTTAACATTTGCATTGGTCACCCCTGGGATTGGCTGATCTCACCCCTGGAATGGATGTGACTCACTGACGAACTGCCCCACTAGTTCCCAGGCGCGGACCTGGTAAAGTCAAGGGTTAACTTCCCCGGACAGGCAGGCTTGCAGCTAGGTTTTTCTGTTCCAATACTGTAGATCTTGCTGCATGATTATTGATTTATTTTTTTTTAAGCTACTAAACTGCTACATTTACTGACTCATCCAGTCTTTTATCATATCCAATAGCACCACACACATTTTAGAAATAACATCTTTCCCATTCCTTCACAGCTTGTGCAAACCAAATTTATTTTTGTCACTGAAAATGTCAGAAGGCTCCAGCCAAAACAAAGGTTTCTCCTTATCCTGTTGCAAGAGCAAGCACAGACCATGGTTTTCAAAACAGAGTTAGAAGTCAGGCTTCCAAGCTCATCCCTAGAAACTAAGCATCTCAATGTTAGCAAACATCTGGAGAGCCTAAGAGCTCCCTCCGATTCAAGCCTGCTGTCGTCCGAGGTGTTCGCAGCAGTCTCTGCTGTGGACTCGCTGCCAGATAGGAGGTGCAAACCCAGATGTTCCCAGCTGTAGCTCTATGTGCCTTATAAAGCAGCCAGAGATTGGTACCCACAGAAAAACAGATGTACAGAGCGGGAAAATGACTTTGCTCAAAGTCAACCACTGGATCGATGGCAGAAGAAGGAACAGACCTCGTGAACGACTACCTCTGTGGGGAAACTGCCTCCCTACCATCATGCAAGCACATACTCTCATGGCGTAAAGTTAATGTGCCGCATGGAGCGGGCAATGGTGCAGCCTGAGGACTGTGCTGCTCCCTCACCAGGGACAGGCAGCACCGGTTGCTCCTGGCCGCTGGTGCCCGTGAAGCCTGGGGAGAGAAGAGCCACTCGAGAACAGAGGATCCTGTGCCCAGCGATGCTCGTGTGCGAGGCGGCATTTTCCTCTGGCCTCGCCGGTGCCCACAGAAGCTCCTCTGCCCCCTCGGCGGAGCCTGGCCTGGGCAGCCAGGGCTGCTCTCTGCCGAAAGCGGCACTGTGAGCCCCGGGGCGATGGCGGGACAGAGAAGCGAGGACAGTGCTGGCAGGGCTCTCTGCAGAGCGCCGCTCGTCGCCTCCGCCGGGAGCAGAGCCCCCGGGCAGCCCCTGGGCATCCCCTGGGCATCCCCTGTCCCGCCTGGCGCTCCGCCGCCTCTCTGCCTCCGACGGTCCCAGCCCGGGGCACCGGGCTGAGGGCACCTCCGTCCTTGCTCTGCCTCGTTCGCTCGTCCGTCTCTTTGCTGTCAGGAACTTGGAAATTACAAAAGCCTGTCTGGCACATCGAGTGTTTATTCCAAAAGAAGGTTCCGTGTTCTTTTTTTTTTTTAATTTGTGATAGCCATGGCTGAAACATTTCACCACCTATTTTTGTTGTTGTTGTGGTTGTAATTAATGTAATTTATTCTGTAAAATATCAGAGTTATTTAGTAAACACGTCTACAGAGATTTGTCCTGAATAACAGTGCTTTATTAGAGATAATCCTTAGCTACTCGGCTCAAACAAGTTTTCAGAGCTGGAAATCTCTCACAGAGAAGCCAATTGTGAATATTAAAAGGGATCTGGAGGAGGAGGCAAAAATTACATTTTCAAATATTCTACTGAGCTGAAGATTTAACCTAGCAACATCACTGAATCCCTGCACGGGCTCACAACCTCATTTTGTTTTATATTAAAAGACTCTTGGCTGCATTTTAATTGTGTACATAATATTATTGATATTTAGCAATTGTTTCTGTCACCTTCCACCTCAATCAGCATTGCAAAACACAGCTTGAACTAACTGGAAAGTAATTTCCTGGCTAATATTCCTTCTCATCTCCTGAGAGGAGCTGATATAACAGCTAGCAAAGCACGGATCAAACAGCCCCCGTTTCACAGATCTGCTCTCTCTCTCGGCTCCGTGTCAGCTCCCATCGAAGTGAGAGCTATTTTATCTTGCATAATGAGCGGATGGATTCTGAATTTTCCAGGCTAAGCAGCTCTTCTCAGTAGTTCAAGCAGGATGTGCAGTGTGACTCATAATCACGCACGAGAGACGGGGGAAGGGTCAGGGCGCTGATCCGGCTCGAGCAGGACCCATGCTGGGGTTCGGCTGCTCGGCGGTGCCGGCTGTGCGGCGGTGCGAGTGGCCGCCGAGCCGCAGCGCTGTGAGCTCCCGGTCCCCACCGCGCACAGACCCAAAGGCAGACTTTCATCTCGGCCCCTGGTGTGACAGACGTGTGGAGAAGAGACCAGAAGTGCCGTCCCACAGACAGACCCCATTGTGCTGAATCCCTTCTTCCTCCCATTAAAACATACGAACTCTTAATACAATATTCCTGAGATGTACCACGTTACTGCCCTGCAGCTCAGAAGCCGATTGTCCTGTAAGTAAAGCACTGCTCGGTCCCTTCCGACAGTGCCTTATCCTCTTCCACACAGCGCGTGAGCTCCTTCAAACGCAGATGATGGTACCGCTGCTGAAAAACATTCTTCCCTCTTGTCAACTATTTTCTGCAATACTAACTGTTGTCTTCACCTTGAATCAAACACACTCCCGAACTCCCACTGAAGGATCCTGTCCCGCTGCAGAGGCAAAAGCAAACAGCCCCAGCTCCTCCTTCGTTGGTGTTTCTTCTTGCGGTAGTTAGGTATAGCAACTTTTGTAGTTAATACAATAATTGCATTGTCTGCTGGAATTCCCCACTTGCCATTGATTTAATTGCTAGGTTGGGAGCATGTTAATTGTTTACTGACACTGTTCAGCTCCCATGCTGGGGTTAGACAGATCTTCAGACTGAGCTGTGCTGCAGGCTGAGGTCTCAGACCAGTTTGTGCTCTGCAGACTATGAGAAAGTTGTCCCCGTCGCTGCCCACCGTCGAGGCGCAGCTGTGCTCGCTGGCGGTGCCGGGGTCGCCCAGCCGGCTCGATGCCGATATACAACAGCACGTAGGAAATGCTCTGTACAATTCATATATGACTATCCACATTTTCTGGGTCCAGTTCATGCGTTAAGTCCATGAAATCTGTGTGTGCACCACAATGCCTGTTCCGTGAGGACACTGGCACTGCCCCTGACCCACACCCGTGGGTCTGTTCACCGCTCGACCTTGTCCAGTTCTCAAAGACTTTGCTCATCGCATCGGTTGATGGTGTCGTACCCACGCTGCGAATGGTACCTGTAGTCTGTAACTAAACAGACGTTCCTGTGAGGGCTTTTGCTTTCCTCCTGACCACCAGGCTTCAGCTGGCATTTTGCAGAGTTCGGAGAGAAGCACTGTGGGGCCATCTGAAGCCCATTTTGTGACACAAAAAGCACGGTTTCTTCAGTGCGCTTTGAATCAAGCTCCAGCAGTTTCAGACACAGTCAGAAGTGGAAAAGGCGGCCATTTGGAGAGGGGAAGCAGGTCTATGTATTATAATATCTTCATGAGATAAAAATATATATATATATATATGTAAAATCCACTTCGCTGTTCTAATTTAAGCGTGCACAGCATGATAACATGGAGACTGTGCCTGGCCATCCCCTGATTATGCTGCAGCAGGGAAGTTTTAATTTAACCTTTTGCTATTCTGAATGTCTCAGAAGGACTCTTTCTGCTGGATACTGTAATAGTTTTCATATCACTAAATTTTCCTAACAAGTCTGCGCTCTAATAAGGAGCCAAGAGCTTCGGTCCCCCCTGATTTTCAATAAAGTGTATCACTGCAAGTCAATAACCTGTCAAGTGCTGCTCACTGCGCTCAGCTACCACAGCCGGCGGAGTCGGTGCTGACGCGCGGCCACGGGCGGCACGCAGAGAGCTGTGAGCCCGTCCCGCGCAGGGGCTCTCAGAACTGCGGTGTGCGGAAGCGGAGCGGGTGCTGCCTGTGGTGCGGGGGCTCTCGGGGCCGGGGCGCAGGGCAGCCCCCGTGACCTCCGGCTCGGCTGCCGCAGGTGGTCAGCGGTCAGATGTCCCCTTCTTCAGATGCTCTGTGCTCACGCTAGCGGTGCGAGTGGAACAGGGAAACGACAGCCGGGAGAAGAGAGCACCCAGTTCAGGATACCTGCCAGCCCAAAGGGAAACACTGCCCAGCAAAAGGAAATCAAATTAATTTTGAAATTCACCACTGTCAGAGTAACTGAGCACTCACTCTAGGACATAATTTAATTGAGATCACTAACCGAATATGCAGTTTTTCTCTTGGAGAATACCTATCTCTTACAATTCTTATCCGCCAGTCTCCGAGTGTTTTGCGAACGCGGTGCGACACAGCAGAAGGGACCGCGTCTGCACAGGGACAGCCCAGACCAGAGCCCGCACCGCTGCCGAGAGGCGCCGCGTCTCCCGCGGCTGTGCCGGGCCGTGACCGCGCGGCAGGGCGACCTGGTGCATCGCTTCCTACCGGCTTTATGCGAGAAATGATCCCTCATCGCCCCTGAGCGTCACCCACCCGGAAAGGAAAGGCAGCTGTGTGAACAGCACACAGCCCCGTGGTCTGCGCAAGAAGAAGGCAGCATGGTGTCTAATGGAAATTACAGGACACCAAAACCTTCTCTCTGCTCTTCAGGTGTCTTTTAATTCACCAAGAGTGACGAGTGTTTCTGCTCTTCCACTCCTGCCTCGCTGAACGGGGACCTTCTGCTTGGGCTGACTGTCCCTGGCAAACACCGCCGGCTGCCATTTCTATGTTCTTTGCCTTCTGATAGTTTATTTTTTAACTGAAATTAAAGCTTCTCTGAAATCGCTGTTTCAGTGACTCCTGAAAGGTTCTACCTTTAACATGTTTGACATACAGCTTTCCAGCATTTCTAACTCTGGGGAGAATTTCCAAAATGTTAACTTTTCATTCCAGCAAGTGGATGCGGAATGTCTGAATTTCTGAGGAACTCAGAAAGGAAGGCAAAATGGAAGAGATTGTCTTGGCTGTATGGTACTGACTGTGCACAGCAAGGTGTGCTGTAAAGGCATACAGGTCTGTCTAAAACCATCCTTTTTTCCCCTTTTTAATTAAAAGGTGTGAGAAGAGCATCCTTTCCTGTTATCGCCAGAAGCTTTCAAAACAACTTCTTGAGTCGATTACTTGAAAGGAGGTTGTGAGATAAATTCCCTTAAAACAGTGGTAAGAGCTATGAAATAGCACGTGACAAGTTTGCACAGTCATTTCTTGTTACCAACAAACCAACACACCTAATATTTATTAGCCTGAGGAATGTTTCTGTGCCCACGATGTGATGATCAGCCGCACCTGCAATTCCAGCTGCTTTCACTCATTCCCATTCCTTTTCCCAAAAGATGGGAGCAAAGGGCGGCTGCTTGCCAGGGCAGCAGACGGACGGACAGACTGCCCCGTGTCAGGAGGGCTTCTGAGCCTCTGGCTCAGCAGCAGGATTGTGCAGGGGGGCTGATTACAAATCCTTTGTTAATTAAAACAACAGCTGTTATAATTAGAAGACTCCTCAGTAAATCACCAACAACTGACGGTTAAGGTGGGTTCTCAGTGAAATGAGAGTAAGATTTCTGGATCAAGAAAAGGTACTGGGGAAGAGGCGAATGCTCTTCAACAGAGGATGACATCTATTTAAAATGTCCTCTTTCCCAGCAAAAATTTTTGTAAAAGCTTGCATGGAAAAGTCAGAGCAGAAATGGCGGAGAAAGAGCCTTTGCCTCGGACCGCTCACGTTCTGGTGGAACAGGAGAGACACCACAGCCTCTCCCCGCGGGCACCGACCCGGGACAACCCGCCGGAGGCTTCTGCTGCGCCCAGCCTCCCCCCGCAGGGCGACGGACGGGCACAACCCCGGGCAATGTCAGCTCCGAAACCCACTCAGCCGCGGGCATCCCCAAAGGGCCAGCAGCGACGATGCAATCGATCTCCCCCCGTTCATCCCGAGACACCGCAGCCCGCGATGCCACAAACCAGACAAGAAACCCAAACCAACCACGGGGCAGCGCGGCTGCCACACGCCAGGCACGCCTCATCGCAGGAGCCGGGGAAATGTCCCGAGCGCTCTAACAGGATTTTCAAAGCTCATTCTCCACTTTACAGGTATTTGGCTTTTTTTGCTGCCGATTAAACATTTTGCAGGAAGACACATCACAGAAGGGATTTCGCACCGGTATCCATGGAAACAATAGAATGTTTCCATCTAACATACATATTAATTTTTCCAAGCTGTTATTAGCTGTTCCTGCCAAAGGGGTTTAAAGCAGCATTAAGAAAGCAAAATAATGTGGCAAAAGATGTGAAAAAGAATTGCTGTTACAGGGATTACGAGGACAGGATTTTTTTCTGATATTTTTTCAAGAAGAACTATTTACATTATAAGCGAGACAATCAGTATCAGAGGAATTCACTAAGGTGCATCAGGAAAAAAAACTGTCTGGTTCGGGTCCATCATTTACATCTCCATAGTATCAACTTCTGGATTTTGCTATTAAAAAAAAAAACCAGAATTTTTTACAAAAACTCACATTTCAGTTTCTAGTCTGCTCTATGCCTCAGTCACTCTTTCTAATGAACTATCCTCAATTACCCTTAGGCTCAGCGGCTGGTCATCTTCTTCCTATTTTCTCCGCCTCGCGGAAGCCCGTTGTGTGAGGTTCAACGAGCACAACCCCTCACTCTTCTGATGGTAAACTCGGAGGGATGAAGTCAACGCCATTCTACAGACTAACATGGGTAGGAAGAAGGAGCTCTAAAAATGTGGACTTTAACAAAGAGCTGGAGTTCTTTCTCCTGTGCCTCTTTAACCATACTCTGTAGCAGGGCTAAGCAGACACTTTCCCTGCGGGCCACCGGCTCTGTCCGCTCCATCTCGGGGGTGTTCAGGAGCGGCAGGCGCCGCCGGCCACGGCCCTGGGGGCTATGGATCCAGGGAGAAAGGGAGAGGCATGGCAGGAGACAGGGCAGGCTTGTGGTCGACAAGCCCTTCTTCGCTTCTCTCCCTGTGCCCCACATCCATCTGCATCTCTTGGACAGTTTGGTTGACACTTACAACGGATCTAAGACCTCAGATGGGACAAGAGGAACATGCTCGTGTGCTGGCTGAGCTTGTGAGAGCTGCTGGCAATCCCCCAGGAGAAGGGGGAACGACAGCAAAATCAACCCGTGAAAAAGGACCGTGCGTGATTTTTCAGCTATTTTGAATCCTGGAAAGATGCTAATTGGCAAGGACTTTTAAGCCATGTGTTCACAGAAAACCCATGAAGGTCTCGTAAAAGGTAGACCTGAGTCAGGACAGTAACAGGAGAACAATGTCACGTCGCCAGTGATAGTAACCAATTCTCTGCTTTCGTAGAAAATAGGAGAGACTGAAATTGCAGGGACAGGATTATGGCACAGTTGTAATATCATGATCATTACTTATTCCTTTGGCATTCATTATTGTTAGATGAATCATAATGAACTCATCTGGCATTAATATAAATGTAAAATGCAAATCCATGCAAATTCCTGTGTAATTCAGCATCATTTAATGTACCGTTAAACTTGTTCATGAGCTTCCCCTGAACTGAGGTCTTTCTTTGAAAGAGGCCAACTATTACTGAGGAATAAAGAAGTCATAATATGGCTATTGGGAGCAGCAGAAGGCAACAGTTAGTCGCCGTGAGTGACTATTAAGAAGACAGACTTCTTAATTCAGAAATTAACTCTGAGCACTGCGAGGACACTGAGCAATTCCAGCATCAATTAAAGGCCATTTATTTTCTTTCACTGCTCAGTGACTGTGTCAGATCTCGGCTGTTTTCATTGAAGGTCCATTTTATTGTTTCTCCCACTTCCTTGAGCTATTGATGCAACTCTGAGCTGCCACTTTTCTGTGAGAGAGAAGGAGGCAGAAACTCTTTGAGAACTCTTCCAGAGTTGCAAACCTGTTTTCTGACGCCTCTCCTCGTCCTGGGCAGCCGGGATGCGCTGGTGCCCGGAGCGAAACAGGTTCCAGAGGGAAACGGGTTCAGTACTGACTTTTCTGCTTTTATTTCTGGGAATACCTGCCCATAATCCTGGTTTGTGTTCCTTTGTATTTTATCCAAAGTTTATCCAACCCTGTCCGGCTGGGAGCTCGAGCAGCTCTCCCGGTTTAGCCAAAATCCTCATGAAAGGAAATCCGACAGGGAGCATCCTGCTTGCAGCAATCACGCAGCGCCTGCGCTGAGGCGGCTGGAGAGTTTTCATCCTCTCCTTTGAGAGATGTACACGGGATACTTTAACAGAAGATGGACATGTGGTTGCCACTGCTCAGTAAGTCTTTGCTGTTAAGAATAGCCTGAATTTGTCTAATTTAAATTCAAAGGAAAAGGTAATGTTTTGTTCTTAATTGGAAGAACCAACTTTAAAATTGTGGAAATGCCTTTGAAATGGAAATTGCAGTTCCCACCCCCGAGGTAAAGGTGCAGTGAGAACTGCTTGGCGTTTCTCCCATGATTTAAGATCACTTCCCTGATGAAACCGTTCCTACTTCTTTCATCTCTCCAAAGAGCAGAGCCACTGCCTGGCGGTGGCCAGAGCCTGTCCCACGTCCAGGAGGAAGAGCCCGTTCGCAGGGGAGGGGGACAGAGGCAGAACCTGTCGTTTGCCTGGAGGAATTTACAGGACTGTAATATGGCTGTAATTAATTATTCACTGTCCTTCCAGTCAAAAGCAGTGCAGAACAAAGGAATAAACTATTTCCTTTTAGGAGGTAATGTCTTGGAAATCAAACCCCCAACTTACAGCACACATGAGACACCTGCGTGATTATCATAATTAATTTAATTACAAGTATTTGCTCACTTTTGAAAGATGAAGAGCATTAAATACTAGATGTCTCTTTCTTTAACAAAATATCACTAGACACATTAAAGCTAGACATTTTGAAAGCAGATCAGTTCCCATTTGAGCAGCAGCCTTCAAACAGAGTGTGAGGAATTCACCCCCTGCAACTTCCACCACATCAGTTTCAATTAATGTAATTAGCAAGACAAAGAGCCGGACATGTGCAAGTGTCCCTGCCTGAGCTGTGGAAGGCTTCCATGACCAGCTGAACTGGGACAGAGCTTAATATGTCAAATGACTGCAAGCCATGTTCAGCACAAAAATACCATTTCCGATGTGGAATGAGCAAAATTGCCATCTGTAGGTGGTGAGTTCAAAAAGGGAAGATTTGTTCTCTGTTCCGAGAAAAACCCCAGCAATCTCTTGCACAACCAGGGCCAAAGTACTCCTGTTGCAGAAGGGCACCCCTCCGTCTCGTTCCCCACCAGCAGAATATGTGCCTCCTTCTCCTGGGGCGGAATGGGAAAGGTTCCCGCGCCTGCGCGTCCCTCCCGACCCAGCAGGGCTGCCGAGCGGGGGTGCAGCTGTTCCTTACACGGACTTCAGTTTCACGGCCTTTTTACTTATTTTATATTCCTGCACTGTCTCAGAAAGAGCAAAGCTCCTCAGTGGAGAGCGGCGAATGAAGCGAACCAGCGGTAGCGGGGAGGCGGAGGCAAGCAGCCCGCGGGAAGGGCACAGCACTGCGTCAGGACGTGGTCGCGGCGGGGACGGCCACCACGTCCTGCTGACCGCAGACATCCCTCTGCTCTGAGAAAGGGCACTGACCACGCAAGGGGCTGGAGCATGGCACGGCTTTGCTTCCAGTGACGGGAGATTTGCCCAGCCCTGCAGCGGATCAGGAGAGGAAAGGGTCTGGTTTGGTCGGAGCCGTGGTATTGATCTCTCCAAGCAGAAATTAATGGAAGTGTTTCTCCTCTTTGTTGCTTCAGGGCTGGCTATCCAGAGGAAAAAATGGGTCTGTTTGTGATTCTCCTTGCAGTTACTTCTTACAACAAGACATACCCAATTTTTTTTCTGTCTTCCTTTCTTCCCATTTCCAAATGTACACATTTAAAACGTTTTGCCCACTGGGAATGGTTTGGAAAGGAATCTTCAGCCTTTAGTATCGGGCAAGATAATTTCTGATGATATAGGCGAGCAGTGAAAGAATAAGACTTAAACTACCCCGCCCGGCCCCCAAGAAAGGGCACACATTTGCAATAGAAAGTAATGAAGGAAAATTATTGCTCTCCGTGTCTAGATATGGCTCTCACCAGGTCTGTCTTCTTCCAGACTGAAGATGTACATATCCGTTTCCCAACGAGACAGGTTATGAATCGTAGAAGGTTTTGGAGGCTGTTTTCTAAATGGAGTGCAACTTTCCATATTTAAGTGCTATCTCTATCAACGCATAGTAAACATTTGAGAATATATATAGTGAGTGGCTTTCAGATCCGCCCTGGTTTGATATATCAGCAGCTTTCTTGTCCTTACTCTATTTCTGGCTTTTGTTTAAATGGTCTCCTCTGATAATTGAATATGTAAAACTCCAACCTTGCGAGCAGCAAGGGATCAATGAGGGCTGACGTCGAGCACAGCAAATATATGGGCTAATGGCTCCACTTTTATCGAGCCCATTTAACACCTCGTGAGGAGGGGCCGGGTCCTCCCCTCACTGGCACCCAACGAGTAAATCTGTGCCCGTCCCCAGCACGACGGCTCGGCTTTAACTTCGGCCGTCGGGATGGTTTGTGTGCCTGACACAGACTTTGCTGAACCAGGGCCTCATCCAGATGTGTATCTACCAGAATCCAGTATTTGGGGAAAAGAGGGATGGAAGGAGAGCCGCAGAGGTGTATGGATGTGACTGCCCGCTGCCGGCGCCCCTTGGTCGCGCTGCGCAGAGGGGGAGGATTTAACCCGGTGCCCCACACCGAGTCTTCAGCTGCACGAACCCCGGGTTCAGTGCCGTGCCGGCCGCCCCGCGCGGGGTCTCGCAGCCCTGCTCGCCACGGCAGGATGCTGGGCCAGGACAGGCGAGCAGGTGAGATCCTCCCCGTTTGTGGCCCCGAAAAACGGGCGCTCTCAAAGTCCGGGACTGAAGGAGCTGGGGGCTCACCCCGCTCCTGCAGCGTCAGGCCAGCCCGGCTTTGCCAGCGGGATGTGCACACCATGAAAACCCCTTCCCTGCATCCATCCCTTTTTCTGAGGTTGCATTAAGCAGAGTTTTAATTTCATATTTAGGTTTGTTTGAGTTATGAGTTCTCTTTTCCACCGCCTGCAAACTTACCATAGCTGAAGGCCCACCTTTCAAAACCCACCTGGCTCTGTGCATGCCATGAAATTCTGGAAACTACTCTTTACTAATGGTATGAACCAAACCCTAACTTTAATTTCCTAACCACCAGTGGGGCATACGTGCTTCTCATAGGCCATCCCCTGCCCTTCTTGAGGGGAGCTCCAGAGCCTTGACTTGTGAGAACAAGGATGCTCTGGCATGTTATGGCTTCTTTAGGCTGATAAGTGCAGTCGTACACAACCACATGTTTATGCTGTATTCAGTGAGGGTTTGGTTTCTCTCCATGTTTTGCCAGCCCGCCTCCCAGCCACCAAATCAAAACTGATGCCTCAGGGTGCTCACGTGTCTGAACACAGGATTTTTCCTATTCAGGGTCCTTAATCATGCAGTAATATTTCTGCTTGTGAATTAGACCGCCCTTCTGTGCGTCACTAAGGCATACGTGCAGCTCTCGGCGCGTGAGCGGTAGGAGTGAAATCAGCTCTAGGGGTGAGTGCGCAGCGTCGGGGGAAGGAACCACGACGCACACGTGTAAGAAGGGAGCGGTTGCTCGGGAAGCCAAGCTCCTGCTAAGCTCCTCTTGGACAAATAACGACATCTGGTCTCTTAACTAACTTTAATTCAGCTCTCTTTTTGCCACTCTGCCTGAGACAATATTTAATTGATATTAAAGGAGCACGCATGATATTGAGTGTGTACTTGAATACTCAGAATAAGGTCTATCAACATATCACTGACATTGATATCTAACTAACAACTTTGGTTTGCAGCATTTTCATTATGATCTTGTTTTTTCTCTAATTATTAAATACACCCAAGAGAGATGGAAAGCACAACACAGACAATGATTACACAGGTACTTTCTTCAGGTTATTAACAAGGAAAGGCACCAGCACATAGAAGCCAAAAAATGTGAGGAAATAGCAAATTTTTCCAAGGCAAAAGCCTATTTAAAATAAAATAATAGGTTCTATTCTCCAGGTTTGCAGACCCTGATACATTGACATGTTCAGACTATGGATGGATGGATGGATGGATGGATGGAAGGAAGGAAGGAAGGACGGACAGAGGATGCTCTTTCTCCTGTAAGCGTTCACGTGCAGCATGTTGGCAGATGGGGAAACCTCACAGGGTTCCTTCTCTTTGCCTTCCCAAAATGCATGGGGTCATTTTTTTGTCCCAAGTTTTCCAGAAGTTTTGATTGTCTTGTATACCCATGGTGTGTGTGTGTCTGTGTACGCTACCTCGATTTTTCAAAAGTGGTAATTAATTTTGCCTCAGGCACTCATAATAAGCCACTTCAGATTTATACTGGACTAAAAAAAGCAAGCCGCGCCTTGTGCTGGCTGTACACAATAAGGCTAACCCATGCTCAGTTGGAGTTTTGAAAACCTTGGATATTGTGGCTATTTTTTCCTCTCTAACATTTTTCTGCCTTTCTTTGTAACCCTTAATTTTCTTTTTTTTTAATGGTCTCTTCTCCTTTTCCATTCTCACCCACAGTTTTTGGAAGGGGTTGGAAACGTAACTGCTGTCTTTCTTTTTGTGTGTATGTGTTCAAATTACATTTCACGTTTGCTCATTTTTTCCCCTTCCCAGCTATTCTTATGCAGATGTCAGAGTATATATTTTCAGCAGTATATATTTTCAGCAAAGCTGATCACAGACTCTGCCCAAGCCACCAGAATCCTTCTGGGCACCCCTGTCCACCACCTTGGCCAACATCGAGGCTCTTCAAAGACAAGATCACCTTGTTTATCACAACCATCCGCACGTCTGCATGTACAAGCTGAGGGCGCTTGGCTTGCATTTTCTCCATTCGTCGAGAGGCCTCAGCCATGGTGAGCTGAGTAATGTTTTCATTCCCAACCCTGCAATTACTGTGTGGCAGTTAAGATCTGGGCATGGGGAACGCACAGCCTGAATCATCTGGCGTGTAGAGGGGCTGTGTGAAAACCGCAGGCTAATAGCAAAGATGCAGGGGATGGGGAAAGCCTGCCTCCCAGTTTTATGCACAAGAGTGGGAAATTACATGCTTTCTGGCTGCAAAAATTTTGAATGGCAAGTGGGTTTCACCGGGAGGTGTTGAGGAAAGCTTTCCATCACTCAAACGCTTTCTCTCTCCAGCACTCAGCATGGCCGGGGATTTCCAGGGGAGCAGGGCAGCAGGCGCCGCGTTCCCATCGGATGGCTAAACCTCAGCTGCTCTGCAGGGGCTGCTCATCCACCTCCTCGGCAGCCAGATCCCAGCTGGCGTGACCTGGCACAGCTCCCTCAGTTTTGGTGGCACCGTGCCACTTGCCGAACGCTGAACTTGAAATGCTGACCTCCCCCTGGTCACTCAGGTCCCCGTTACAGAGGATGGTCCGTGAGAAACACCCCAGCGCTTCCCCATCTCCTTCTGTCAGACACAGAACAGTTTTCTGGAGCGAGGTGTTTGTCTTGGGAGCAGTCACCAAAGTGGTTCAGCTTATGACAGAGAAACTTTCTCAGGAAGAACCTACAGCATTTATTCCAAGCGCTTGTGTTCTGCATTTGCCTGCCCAAATTGTGGGGAAATTTGCTGCAGAGTATCAAATGAGATTTTTTTCTCTTAACTTTCCTTCTGTCTGCAGGCGCTCCAAGAGTTTCAATAGGCTTTAGGTGTGTTCATCACACCTAGCTGCATCCTGGGCCACTGTGTAAGTTCATATTTGCTTGTCTTGCATTTGAGTTTCTCAAAACTATGTGTAGACATTTGTTGACAAATCTTCAAAACAACCGCAGAAGTAGGTAAAAAAAATCCAGCCCTATTTTACAGAAACTAGGATTAAAAACAATACTTTTTTTTAGCTGCATGGCCATTTAAAGAGGGCTCTCAGCCCATGAGAGACCGATGACTGGGCTGAGCAGCACCTGGAGGTGCGCTCCAGCAGGAGCCAACCTCTGCCGGTTTGCAGAGCTGTGAAGAGCTGGAGCGGGGTCTGGCCTGGCATCCTCCCTCTCAGGGCTGGGATCAGCTCGGTAGGTCACCTCCGCCTCTGTGCTATCAGTGACTGCAGTCCTGTACTCTTGAAGCTCTTTTGGTGGGGCATCCCTCGCAGTGTGCCTGTGACCACGGTCCTCTGCTGGTGGCACCGTGGCCGTCCCGGGGTGCGTGCGTGGTCGGTGCCTCCTCTCCCAGCCCATAACGCGGTGCGGACATGAGCTTTGGGCTCATCCCGGTTTTGTCCAGCCGGGGAACGGGCCCCTGCCCTGCAGTGCGGACGCAGGAGCCCCCAGGAGAGCCGTGGCCGCTGCCCGGGGCATTGCCGGACCCGCTGCTGTGGCGTGCCCGGGGCAGGAGCGCTGCGCCGCTGCATCCTCCCTGGAGAGAGAGATTTACCGTCGGTGCGGAGCATGCCTCTCTTGTCATTAATCATTCTTCCCCTCAGGGAAGTGGGAGGATATCTGAATGTGTTCTGGACGTTGCCAAATTACAGGCAAAATATGCTGTTCAGGCCCTGCCTCTCACAAATAAGGCCGGATCCCCAGCTGCTATAGGCACCCTTTTTAATTATATATGTGGAAACAGTCCCTCAAACTTCATCTGGTTTCCTTCACTTATGTCTAGAAACCTAAAATTATAATCAGCACTAAATTGTAACTGGGATTGTATTACACGATTGCTTAGATCCTTTTTGCTGCTCTTGAATTTTCATTTTCTACTTTCTTTTCACAGGATGTGATATGTAGTGCTCAAATATATTCCTGTAGCTGCAGGGTGAATATCACCTTCTTTAATATAGTTTAATGGGACCTTCTTTCCTTTTCTAATCCCATGGAAATAGGAGTTGTACTGGATAAGATCACACATGAATGTTACCATAATTTTGCTCTGTGTCAAAGATATGATCTCATCAGAGCTTGGCTGCATTGCTAATTTGAGAAAAGGGCGCAAGCATTAAAGCTGAGATATGCAACCTTTAGCAATCCTTCAGTTTGTATGGGAGGTATCTGGAATGCAAATTGTTGGGCATTATGCTCTGAAACGTTCCAATAACTTTTGAACTGCAAAATTATGTGACTGTCAGAATTGAGGTCACTTCTACCCCTCCCCCTCCCCCTGCTCTTCTGCACCAGACTGCAAATCTGAAACACCGCTCGTAAGGGAAAGATGAATGCTATTAGTATTCAAATGGATTTCCTTTTCCGTATGAAAAATGGAAGACTTCATTTCTAAAAGTAATTTTAGCGTTAAGTTACCTATTTATGGTGGGTTCTGCACTCAGCTTGTATGCAGTTGCTTTGTAAATATTCTTTCTAACCAAAGGCTAAATCCTGGCCCTGGCTCTAGGATGGTGCACAGGGAATAAATTCATGTGACAGGATATAATTCCAACAGAGGAATAGCTCCTCTTTTTTGCTGGGTCTCAGGGGGTCCGAAGCTTCTGATGACTTTGGGACCTGAGAGGTGGAGCAATACCAAGCGATCCCTGGTGCAGTGTCTCCAACGGGGCACCCAGAAGCCAAGGGATCTGAAATCGCACCTCATTTTAGACAACATAGGCCATAAAATAATTTATTTAGAAGCTTGACCCCAGTGGAGAAATCCCTCTTTGGCTGCAGTAGCTGCTGGCAACACTCAGAGCTCTGCGTCTCCGGCCTGTGCTCTGGTCCAAGTCGTTTGTTGCACAGTGTGGTCCTTCCAGTGACCTCTAAGGCATCTCTCCCAGTTTCCATTCCGGCCAACGGAGGGTTTGTTTTTTCCCTGCAAAGTTTCAACACCGCCCTTACCTTCACTGGAAATTCAGGAATCCCAGGGAGAAATGCTTTTGCAAACCTTAACCCTTGGTTTTATCGTTCATCAGAAACCATCATTTATTCCACCCTCCTAACAGACACATCTGGCCAGGCACACCACCAAAGCTCGTGTTTCCCAGCTGCTCACCTCTGCACAAGCACCTTCTGTGCTGCTGCTTCCAATAGCTTGGGAAATGCTAATATTGCAATCATTTTATGGTGGGTTTTGGTGGGATGGGCTTTAAATGCTGACAGGTTTAACAGGTGTAACAGCTGCCTTCAAATCCTTGGTGGTCAAATTCAGCTTGCCAAGTGGCAAACGGGGCACAGTCTGCGTTTTTTCTTTGAAGAAAAAAGAATGCTGCAGTGGGTGTTTGCCCTCCGTTTTCAGGTCTCTGTAGGTGTCCTGGGCCACAGTGGAGGATGGTGTGGCAGCGGGCTATTCCTCTCCCGGATGCCGGGAGGTTTGGGGTGACGCTGGTCGTGCCCTCCAGCAATGCTGTCCCCGCTCCCGCCGTGGCCGCCCCACCAGCGTGGCTGCGGGACTGGGAGGCGTTTGCCCTTGAGCTCTGCGGGGTCCCACTCGTTCCTCGCCTGGGCAGGTGCGGTCGGTGCATCTCTCCTGGGCAATAAACCAGGATTTGCAGAAGGGCCTAAAGGACTTGAGATCCGGAATCCCCCTGAGTTACATGGGGGAATTCCGGCGCTGATGAAACTGTCAGCAGAAGTTTTCCTGGGCTCCAGGCAGGCCCCGGTCTTTGCTCCGCGGGAGGCAGGTGCTCCATCACGGCCCTGGACCTTCTGCCTCCCAGTCCTGCCCAAAAGGGTGGGAAGGCTTTTTCTGTTTCTCTCTATACCCAGGGAAAGCAGTGCAAAAAGTCTGTATGGAAATAATAACAGAGTTTATGGATGTGGCTAAAGATGATTGAAACGATGCTTGTAAATGCGGGTAGAACTTGTCAGTGGCTCTTTAAAAGTGAATAATACCATTTTACTTGTTATCCTTACTGCTATAGATCACAATAAGGTTATGTTGATGGAACCATCAAGCATAGTAAATGTTGTAAGTACAATATGTTAGTACTAATTATAGAGTAATTTAACAACAATGTATATGAAGAGGGCAATTTTGCATGCCAATTCACCATAGTAAATTTAATTGTATGGAAGAAGGGGAAGGCAAAATATTTTCAATAAAGAGTGAAATGATAGGTACTGGGTTGCTTCCTGACTCCTTTTGAAAGGGTCGCTGCCACTTTGCCTTTTGTGCATCCCTCTGGCATGTACGTCTTTACAGGGCACAGGAGATTTCAGACTGATTGCTGGACAACAGCTCTGACTCTTCTCTGCTAAAGCAAAAGTATGTCATTTCTCATTGAGGGAGGTAAGCTGAGAGCTGTAGTGATGTGAAATCTTGATGGGGAACATGCACAGGAATTGCACCTATGGAGGGCAATGCGAAAAATAGGCCCCTGTTGTTGTTTTTCTTCTTGTTATCAGGCTGCGAGAAGTCAGAAGCTTTTACTCACTGAAATAAATTATGTAATAGCTTTGACCTTTTTTTCCTTCCAATTATTGTAATTTACAGACCTGAGAAAGGACTGAATTTAAGAGGAGTATCACTGTATTGGGTAAAATAACTTCTCGTGCTCTTTACCTCAAAGATTTTGTTCTTATTTATACTGCAGTTGCCTTTGACTGTTCTGGAAACACAAAGGGGCACTTGGGAGTTTGCAAGTGTCACCCCTGTCCTCTTTAAGGCCTCTTCTTGCAGTCAAGGTGACCCAGGTTGCCGCAGTGTAAACGAGCCATCAGGCTGTGGCTCTTGGTGACCCGTATGGAGGCTTCTGTCCCCCGGGGACGGTGACTGGCTGAGCCCCTGCTCCTTCCCAGGCATCGCTTCTGTGGCTGCTCCAGATTATAAGCAAATGCATCAACCCCCATTGAGTGATTTTCCTTCAAATTCTGCAGAGTAACTCAGAAAAAGATTTAAGTTGAAATCTCCACTGGCTGACCGGCACGTCCTGGTGAAGTGGCCACTGCTCTCCATCATCCGGTGGTACCTCGGCAGGTCCTGGGACGCACCAGGCAGAGAAACGTCTTCTGGCTCAGGGGTTTTGGGGCAGACTCCACCCTTTTGTCCCACAACTCTAATGCCAGCACAATACAAAGGAGAATTAAAAGACAAACAACTGTGGCTGATGAACAAATGTGAGATACAGAAAATCCCCGCTAGCTCACTTTCCTAAGAGTAATTTCCTCTTCCTTGCTCTGTTCAGATTTCCTCTGTCACAGCCCAGCAAATTCACCAGGTGAAACTGACTCTCGCCATGTCTGCAAGACGACCAAAGTGATTACAAGAGGTCAGTGTGGCCCAGTAAGGGTTCACTTTATTCATCGCTACTTCTGATCTATGTATTTTTCTTCTAGCATGCTCTTTCTAAAATTTCAGTTTGTGTTTTACTATATGTCAGTGTCAAGTCATTTTTTCCTATGAAGTGAATTTTCTCATCCTCTTGGGAAAAAAAAGTGAAATAGACTTTTAAATAGGAAAAAAATTACATTGTTGCCCTTCATCAGTTGCATCGATTATATAGCACAAGGGTTCTGAAGAATACATTTATAATTTGTAAGAAACACTAATATAATTAAATTCTTGTTAAATATGGCACGTGGAACACTTAATAATGTATTTCTCTTTCGGGATGAGATTGAACTCCTCCTGTAACAACAGCATCTGTATTATAAGAGCTAGTGTGCAGGAGGTGCATTGCAGAGCGCCCCGAAAGAGATGCGACTCTTGGATTGTGCCTCCTCTGAGACAGAGGAGTGGCTCAAAGCCCCGTGTTGGGACCTGGAGGACTTCTAGTCTGGCTCCACAATTCGTCAGTCCCTAACAGCTAAGCCTGGGTTTTATTTACATATGCTTCTGAGCAGTAATTTTAACTTCCAGGTCTTGTGAAAGGAAAGAGGAAATAACCGCACACCGCACAGGACTGGAGAGACAGTGGCAGACGTGTCTCCTTCTGGGGAGGACGGAGACCTGTTAAAGCCGCCCTCGAGGAGCACCCGGGGAAACCTTCTCCCTTTCTTCTCACCTTCGGGAATGTGAGAATTAACCCAGTCCATAAGGAAGGCAGCTTGGTGTTCCCAAAGCCCCTCCCGTAAACCATATAATTCAAGACAGTCTTGGTTATTTGCCCGTTATCTCACCAGTCTCGCCTCCTACTAGGAGCCGCTTGGGAAGAGGTTTCCCCAGGGGCTATTAACTCTGACTGCGGTTCCCTATTACGTTTGCTAATTCTTCTCTTGCCTTAAATTGATCGGCTACAGATATTAGAGATAATGATCATAGGGTAAGCCTACTTGGCTGCATCTCCAGTGCCTGCAAGTATTCCATGGCACTGACGGGGCACGTGCTCTAGCGGTACAGTATACATACTGTTGTATCGGTACTATTTTTCCCTGTTAAGGGTAATCTTACACACTACCTATTCATTGTAAAGAGTGATTACAGGAAGGATTGCCTCTGAATAATGCAAGAACTCTGCAGTCTTAGAAAATGGAAAACTGTTGATAAATCTGTTGTAGCTGAAACAAAATTGAAACAAACCTAAAAATATTACTCTGGTCTTTTACCCAAGGTGAGTAAATAATTTTTATTGGAGGCCAGCTCACATGGTGACTGTATTCCCACTGAATGCCTGAGTTAATTTATACAAAGGCTGCTGTTCGAGACGAATGGGCGAAGGCGCGGTGGCCTGACTTTGTGCTGGAGCGGCAGGAGAGAGCGCGCCGGCTCCGACCCCGCGCTGGGAGCTGGATGCCGGTGGGCTGGAGGGGGCGGGATTCACCAGCTCCTGCCATGTCCAGCCCATGGTTGATAGTGCTCTGGTTGGATGCTATACATAATTCTCTTCAGTAAGAGCTTAAAACATAACTAAATCTTGTCGTTTAAGTTAGATGTGTGCTGAAAATCTGGTAACCAAAATGTTCCTGGAAAAACTTAAAATAGAGTTCTAAGGAAGAGTTTTAGTGTTTTGCAAATGTGGCAAAGATTTTGCAGGTTGTTAGATTCATCTGGAAATGCAGAAATATACAGATGAAGCAATAAACCAATAAATGAAGAAAATTCAGTTATTTGTCATAGGTTTCTTTCTCCCTTTTACATTATACACACATGCAGAAAACCACATGTGCTTGTTGATTAAGATTGAAACGCAAAAGCTCTTATTGCCAATTGGAAAATTATAATTTTAATCTAGTAACAATGAAAAAAGTGCTCAACATTACTTATCAATCAGCACAGGGTGTCTAATTAGTACATAAGTGGGTAGGGTGCTAGACATCAGTTAGGTGTTGACTGGAGAGGAAGGTGAGTTTGGCTATTCTCTTTCTCCAGCAATATAGCATTATGTCACTAGTAATAATTGCTACTGTTCTGCATAAGCATTGCCACTCGAAAGAGACATTAATATTCATTGTGTGGTTGTGGCGTGCTGCACGGCTTGCATTTCACGGCAGAGTGGTGAGTGCTCCTGAGCTGCTCAAAAGCTTCAGGAGCACGCTGAGACTTGGGCAAACCTCCTGAAGATCCCTGACATTAGCGAGGTACATATAAAAATTACTTTCTGTGGGACCTTTGTCTTGACCTGGGAGTGTGTGACTGCTGAGAAGTTCAGAGAGTCTTGGAGGTGCTTTGGGTCATGGTCATTGTGTGCCTTGAAGATGGAGACCAATGTATTTTTTTTTAATGTATGCCAAGACCAGAAATATAAATGAGCTTTAGGTCTTAAGGGTGTGAGAGCTTGTCCGCTGATCACCCTCACTTGCTACATCGTGGGGGTGGTGAAGTGACCCTGGTATCCTCCTGTGATTCAGTTTTTATGGTCCCCCTTTGACCTGGGGGTCGAGGACGTTTCCAGACCACACGGCTGTGAGTGTTGGCTTTGTCCCTCAGGCTGCAGGTGATGTGCGCAGACAGGAGCCATGGCTTCCCCTCTTGCACCTGAGGCTTTGATGGCCCTATGCCGATCTCCAGCACTTGTGCCCACCTCCACAAGGTGCAAGGTCCACCTTCCCTGCTTGACCCTGTCCAGCTGCAGTGGGTCCAGAGCAATGGCCATGCTGGGGGAGTCAGCTGGTGACAGCCTCGTGCGGCTGTGAAAAATGCTGATGTTGAAATTAAGTGTTTTAAACTTATTTGTTGCACTTTGGCAAGGTATTAGAGAATCCACTTTTATATGCATTTTGGTGTGCTTTTGGTTCAAGATGTGAGTTTTTATTGGTTCACTGTATAAAGATTGGTTCTTTAGATACTAATGCCTCAGCAAAATCTGTCTGCAGTGATTTGCTGCCCGAAGGGACCATTCCCTGGGCAGAAACGCCGTCTTGGGGGAACCGGGAGCTGATTGCTGAGTCTCCGGCAGTGAGTCAGCTCTGCAGGAGAGGCAGAGTAGTCAAAAGCTTGGTCTTTAGGGCAAATGTGGCATCTTTAGCCTTCACCATTCTAATTACATGCCTGTAATTGCTGTACGGGATTATATACCCGTATGTTAACAAAAACTGAACGGTTAAATATGAACCAATAACCTGAAGCTGGCATAGCCCACAGGGGAGCAGGGATGTTACAGCTCCTGTGGGCTGTTGGAGACCTGCTCCACTGCTCCATGGCAGGAGCTGGCAGGACCTCTTGCACTTCAACCTGTTTTTTTTCTAACACTGCCAATGCAAGCTTAGGGTTTGTTGTTTTTTTTTTTTTTTTTTTTAACCAGGGTGTGTCAGTAACTCCAGCAGTACCACTGAGTGCTGTCCTGTTGCTCTCCTCTGCTGCCTTGCGCTCCCAAACCGGGAAAATAGGAGCTGCTCTGTGTAAATCACAATGGCGTAAAAGCAATTAAATGATCTCAGAGTGGTGCCTCAGTCTCCGGGCTCTGCTCTCCTGTGCCCTTGTGAATGGGAAAGCAGAAATCTTCATGGGAAGGGAAGAGGAGGCACAAAAGGGATGCTCCTTTTACTTATAACTCTAATAGAGTTTTATCAATGTATTTGAATCTGTTTTATTGATGACAAATGCACGGGCAAAACAGCTAATACCAACATCTAAATTGTCATAATTGCACTGCGAAGTAAACATGCTCTTCTGATTAATAGAAGTGGTTTGTTTCTCTGGGAATTATTATTTTTAGGCTCTGCAGTCTTTGTCAGTCTGCAGTACTAGATATCGCTGGGTTTCATTTGGAAGGTTTCTGAGAACAGTTTAAGAGAAAAAGGTTTGTTTTCATTTTAAAAGATGGATCTTATTTCTGGGAAGACCTCATGTGGCTGGAAGAACGGGCCACAAAGCAAAATGCAAAGCCTCTGAATTTAAGTAACTGCACAACAATTTTCTGTATCTTTCAATTTATAGAGCTTATTTAATGCTAGCTTTCTGCTTCATAGCCAGCACACCGTGAGATAAAAATCTCTCTTCAGTGGCACCAAAGAACAAATCTGCCTTCAATTGGGGTTGTCATTCAATACCGTAATCTTCATCTTATTTCAGTGTATGTATGTATCTATATACACACACATTTACATATCACACAATCACCGAACAGCCCGAGTAGGAAGGGACCCCGATAAGGATCACAGAGTCCCCTCAACTGTGGCGTCACCAACTGCAAGCGCCGCACAATCCAGCCCCCCGTGCGCCCCGCGCCCGCCCCTCCCGAAGAGCCTGTGAACCCTCCACCACGGCACAGCAGGCACCGCACTATCCCACTGTCACAGCGGGAATTTTGAAAGATGGTGTCACCTCAGGCATTAGGCGTTGTCAGAGAAACCATAAAGGAACAGATACTTCTCACAAGAACGAGGGAACCAGCTGAAACCAGGTAGCACTAGAAGAGAAGACCTTCAAACTACCCCAAACGAACGACGAGCCAAGACAAGATCATATACGGAAGAACCCAGATCCTCCAGATCTGGTTTAAAGCTCTTTTGGGGCCCTGCCGCCTCCCGCGCAGAGGGCCTTCTCCCCCTCTGCGAGAGGCCCACCCCGACTGCCACCAGCAGGCCCGGTTCTGTGCGGGCTGACTGGTGACCACAAACCCCCAGAGCTGCGCCGCGGGAGGTTCGGGCACGACGCGCGCTCCCGATGCCTCGACCGGCCGTCGTCCTCGGCCGCCCTGGCACCTCTCACTGC
>NW_009647692.1:472889-524901 GCF_000708025.1 Charadrius vociferus
GGGAATGGCACGGGGATGGCACGGCGTGAGGGGCCACGGGAATGGCACGGCGTGAGGGGCCACAGGGATGGCACGGGGATGGCACGGTGTGAGGGGCCACGGGGATGGCACGGTGTGCTCGGGCTGGCGGCAGGAGCAGCAGGAGCGGGGCCGGGCTGAGGGTGCCGGGGACGGCAGCCTGGGGTGGCCCTGTCTGGCCAAAATGGGTTTGTGGCTGAGTGAAGATGTTCTTGGCCTCTCTGGCACCATCTGTTCGAGGAGGTTCCCAGAAAACAACGTGCTTCTCCCAAATCTGTGGCTGATGTAGGTTAACTGGGAATTTGGCCTTGAACACTGCATTCGGCTGAGTCCAGCGGAGCTTGCAGTGTGTCTGAGGATGGCAATTGTCCTGACACCATTGAGTTTGGGTGTGCTGGGGTCGCCCTGAGCTGTCGGCAGGGTGAGGACGCCCACGGCTCCACGGGGCTTCTCCATAGATGGTTCCTCTCCTGCCTCCGCCACGCAGATCCTCTGGGCTCACGCTCAGCCCAAAGCATTGCAGTATTTGTGTGCTTCCTTTGGTGGGGTTTGGTGAGGTTTTCGTTGTTTGTGAAAGCCCAGCTCGTCTCTGTTGAGCTGACGATGCTCAGCTGTTTCACTGGTTCAGGTGCCAACACCTTCTCAATCCCATCCTGTGACTGGCCAAAATAGCACTATGAGGGTGACCTAGTCTGTGCTGAATATTAAAACAAAGCGGTTACAAATTCTTCTTCCTTAGTCTGGGGGTTGTTTTGGCAGTCATTATGCTATTAATCCCAACAGAGATAGAAGCCAGTGGATATTAATAGACCATAGTTTCATCATTTGAGGCTTTTCCATGTAAAACTGCATCTCCGTGTTTGCCAGCCTTTTGACAATGCTGCTCAAACGTGAGGCTGACAGGACAGCATCTCCCGATCAGCTGGTGCCAAAGACGCTGGTGTCTGTAGCACAGAGCTGTGTTCTGTGGTGCGGATATGCCCTCCGTCTTGGGGAGAACTGGCATTTATGAGACCAAATGCTAAGCACTTGTGAGGACCTTATTGTATGACAACATATTCATAAAAGGACAAAGTGGATTGTTTTCATCAGTGTTCTTCTATCACTGCTGGCGGTTTCTGACTTGGTGACTTCTCACGGCAGGCCAGAAGGGGCGAGTGGTTTGGGGAGTTTTATACCAACAAACTTATAAACTGAATGGGAACAGCAAGTATTTACTCTGAAAAACAGTCACGAAAAAAACAGAGTCTGGAGAAGCATAAGTGCTATCTTAAAGTAGATGTGTAACGTGCATCAAAGGAATGGTGCAGCAATGGTGCCCATTGCTCTTGACTGACCACAAAGGGTGCGGAGCTGCTGAGGCTGAAAGGTGGGTGCCGATGCTGTAGCCGTCGTGGTCCAGACAGACAAACCCGGCCCAGGTCTGCTGGCAGAAAATCAGAACTGTGTTAATCCACAGCAGAGGAACAAGGTAGGCTGATCCTGTATGATCCCTTGAGGTACCCATGGAGAACCTTAACAGACGCATGGGAGCTTTTGAATTGAGCAAAACTCAGCTCACAGGACACAGACTATTTGTTTTGCAGTAACTCAGGTATTGGATGGTGCAAAGCCCTTGCAATTTAAAAATGTGAAACCTATGGCATCCGTGCCACAAGCAGAAAAAATAGTCTAATGTTACTGCTCTGGATATTTTTCCAAAGCTGAAGGAAAACGGTGTCTTTGAACCTTGCCCACTGCCAATACGTAATCCTTGCAAAATGAAAACGACCATCTCTCCCTCTCATCAGTGACTGGCATGTGGGTCTAACTGCTCTGGTGGGTTGGGATGGGATATTGGACAAAGTACATGAACACATGTCATTTCCATGAACATTTGGTTTGTGTTCCTCCACAATATTATTAGGTATGACATCTGGCATATATAGTAATTTAACACAGCCTTTTTAATTCTCATTTCTGTTTCACATAGAGCCTCAAATGTAGGTCCCCCACTTCCTTCTGTTTGACCCTCCTGGAAGAGGTAGTGACTATAATGACTGTGATACTGTGTTCCTCTTGCTAATCTCATTATCATGAAAATCTTGTGAAATCTATGCTACTTAAGTGCAGCACTTTCCCCTCTATTTGCCCTTTTGTGTATGCAAAACCAAGTCACTTCATGACTCCCTCGTCTGTTTTATTGCACAGAGAGCAATATAAAAATATCACTGAGGTATCTCTTCAGACTTACAACTTGCACTTAGAAATCTTTTTTTAATGTTTTCTTGCATGGACTGTTTATCAGTCGTAATGGGTTTTTTAAACAACCTTTTTATTACCCTGAAATGGCTGAAGGAGATGGTCCTCAGCAGTTGATAAACCAAAAAAAAAGTCTGTTTGAAGTTGACAGAATGATGCTAACTTTTACCAGCTCAAGAAATGGTCCTTGACTGCACTAGAACAGCAGGATGAGTGACTCCTGAGCCATATAACTTTATGGCAAAACTCAGGTGAATTCAGTGGGGGTGAGAGCAGAGAATGAGATGCTTTTTTTCTGGTCTTGAAAGCAACAAAAGCTCTCCGAACTTACTGGCGTGCTTTTTCTTTAAAATGTGGTTTATTTGAGCGCCATTTGCTGATAATTTAAATACCCATTTTTTTAGTCTTGTCCCAGATTGAAAGGTTGCTCTGCTGTCCCTTTTGGGGTTTGGATTTAATAGCCTGGATGACAGGAGGAGTTTCTGGGAAAAGGGGTCTTTGAGGGCTCTGTGGCACAAACTTACTCATCCTCCCGACAGAAATGGAGTAAGTTTTATCTTTTAACGTGCCTGATCTTTGCCATAACACATGTAGTTTTGTCTTTAATAGCACCTTTAGTGGTGAGTAGGAATGTGCGTGGATAACAGACCTCCCTGCATGATGAGGGGGACTACTGCTTCCTAAGGAGATGCAGCATCGCGGCTTCCTCCCCCCTTCCCTTTCACTTCCGTTTGCTATAAAGCCCATAAAGTAAAACTACAAGAGGATGGAACCCCGAACCAAACAGTCCCATTCCGAAGGTTAAAAAAGTTGCTGTGTAATTTGCTTCCCTAGTAGGTGATACTGTACCGTGGTTTGTGAGATTCATCCTAGAGACAGATGTAAAAAAAAACCCAAAATCTTTTTGGCCTGCAGAGACTTTTGATGAAGCCCTACTGCTGTCTGCTCCTTCAGGGATGCCCTGTGTGTCACAGAGACGCCAGCTCTCCTTGCAGTGACAGCAAAGTGCTGCCAAAGCAATGACTGGGGTTGCACGGGATGGGGTTCCCCTCCACCACTCTCCTCTGTTCCTGCCCAATTGGGCTGGGAGTGAAATGCTTGCTGAGCACTTCTGCCCCAAAGGTTGCTGGTCTTTGACAATGATGGTGGCCTTCCTGCTTGTCACCGGCAATTTGGCACAAGTTTCCCGAAGAAGAGCTGCAGGCAGAGCTGCAGTCGGTGAGGGTGGGCAGCCCGAGAGCTGCCGCAGTGGCCCCGTGCCCTGGACCCCGCGTTGGGAGCAGCAGTCAGTCCTCCGCACCATGCAGGGACCAGAGCCCCTGGGGGCTGGTGTCCTCGAAGGTGACGGGAGGCAGTGGCCCCTCTCTGTTACCCCTCATCATCTGTCCTGTGTGGTGCCCTCCATGGGTGCTCGCCTGCTGGGAATCCCGGGTGCGTTGCTGGGAAGAGGGTAGAAATGGGAAGAAGGGAGCAGTGATGTCCCCCACAGTCCCAGGGACTGCATGGGCAGCATCCAGCGTCCACAGAGCAGTCAGGGCTCTCTGTAAAACCTTATTTTGTAGGTGAAAAGACTGCCCTTATTTCATTGATTGTGAAGTTAAGGGGCAGGCTTTCTAAACCCCTGCCAGCTTGGCACATCCCAGCCGTGCCGTGCCGGGCTTTTTCCTGCTTTGCAGAATCCCAGCACCTCTGGTTGCTCCTGGTCTCGTCCTGCAGCATCTTGCTGCCAGGCAGATGTTCACAAGCTGGGGGGGCAGGTTGGAGCCAGCGACCCCAGTGATCCCAGCCTGTGTGGCATCCTTTGAAAGCGCAGCATCCCGAGGAAGGTTTTGTTACCCTTGCCCGTCTACTGCAGCCCTGGTTCTGCAGTCTTTCAACTTCTGCATCAAACTGTTCCCTTGCAGAAGCTGCTGATAGGATTCATTGTGAAAAGTGCACTAAGATGTAAGGTGACAGCCAAGTAAAGTTTAAAATTGCTAGATGCAGAATCTGGAGAACAAAAAGCCTGTAGAAGCTGAAGGGGAGCTCACAATGTGCTTTTAGTTTAAAGTCAAGTTCAGAGGAAACCAAAGAGACCATTTTTGGTCCCAGGAAGGTCAGGCTGTGTTGTTTCTTCTTTAATGTGGCCTCTTAATGGCTGTTAGGTTAGTTTAGTTCCATTAATGTCTCAGCACAGCTCTTGAGCTGGAGACCTTTTTCTGCAGCAGCATTCTTCGAATGTTTTCCCAAATGCCGCATTTACCCTCTGATGATCCTTGGTTGCACCCTTTCCTTACCTCGGTGAATATGGAGTATACGGCACCTTTGTGTTACCTTTGGACTAATGGAGTCATCCTTTTGTAAGCTTTCTGGCTTCTTCCCAAAGTCTGTCTGCAGACCACATGATGCTCAAAGCGCAGTGCCGAACTCGAAGGGAATCCAGCCTGATCATCTCCTGTGTTTGGAGTCTTTCCATGGTTACAACAAGCTTGTTTTATCGATTGCTGGAGACATGCTCATGACTTTTAAAAACCATTTATGGCTTTTGTTAAAAGTTATTTAATTCAGGTGTTGACAGGATGGCTCCTGGCAGTATTCCCCAAGTCTAAGCAGACTGTACAGATGGGGAATAATGGACATGTTGGTAATGAAAAGCATCCTGCAAAGGTTTGCGTGTGTGTGACTCGCACACTCTGAACAGTCCATGTGCTTCTGTGTTGATATTTAGCAGGAAAGTGAAGGTGATAGAAATCAGGAGATGTTTATCTGGAGAGAAAGTCCCCGCTCTCCCCCACCAGCACTGCCAGGTACAGCTCTGGCAGCCGCCTGCGGCAGCAGCTCGCGGTGGTGACAGCCCCTCCTGCACAGGTTTGGGTCCCAGTTCTTACCAAAAGAAAATACCAAATTGTCCTAAAACTGCTAATTGATGCGGAGAGTTAATTCATACCCCTTTTCACATTGACATAAAATTAAGAGGTATAAAAATAAAGATTTCACAGAGGAAAAATATGATTTCTTTAAAGCAGCTTTCGCAACTGTGTGGTGAATTATGGTTTCACAATAAAAAGAAATGATTATGTTTGAAGCTGAAGAGGACAAGCATAGTCTTTTTTGTACAATCTTTTTTTCTTTATTTTAGTCAATAAACAGACCCTAGGAAGATACAGAGCACTACTCTATGCGGAAAACAGCAGGGAAGAAATCTGAATGAAGCGCAGATACAGGGGATTAATGAATTAGTAGCACAAAGGAGAAATGCAAAGCGTGTACCAATGCCGGAAAGACACCAAACGGTCCCTTATCTTTAAGCCTGTCAGATAGCAGAGCAGTTATTTCTAGGCTGGCTTCTTAGAAAGGAATCACCGTTCAGTGACAAAAAAAATCACAAGGCTGTTTTTAATTTGGGAGAAAGTGAGGCAATATGAGAAAGCTCTGCTTGGCCTAATTAACTAAATTGATGTGTTTTCTTTGCTGAGGCTGGGGCTCTATTCTGTTTGCATTGCTGCTGAAAACAGGCTGAAAGTTGTATTTTGAGTTCGGCGCCCGGGTCAGCATGGTCGCGGTGGTTTTCACTGTGCGTGAGCCTCCCTCTGCTCCCCTGGCATGAGATGGTTTCTTGGCTGTTGAGCACAGCCACTGGGTTGGGAGGACACCGGTCCTTGCTCACGGTGCTGACAAGCGCAGTGTCGCTGGCTTTGGGGGGGCAGAGAGGTCCCTCGAGCCGAGTCCCCGGCGTCCCCTCGGCACAGCCCCTTCCCTGGGAGCTGCTCTGGTGTCACCATCTCGTCCTGTCTTCATGTGAGACCGAACGCAACGGCTCTGCTTAAACGTGCCACAGGTGTCGCTTCCGCAGAAAAATCTGTGCTTTTTATGTGTGTTCTGGTGTTAGCCCTGCTGATGGTGGTGTGTTGAAAGAACAGGAAATGTGTTTGTTTGGTTAATATTGTATGTTCTCCTTTAAAACGACGAACCCAACAAGAATAAGGCACTGTGCAGCTGGGGCATTATTTCAATCTGTTTGGAAGCCTCATGCTAATATTTAAATTGCTTCTCATTTTAATTGCAATATTTACTTCTGGGAAGGTGGAAGATAGAGGCGTTGCTTGCAAACCTTCATGGCGTTGACACAGCCACAGTGGGTGATAAATACCAACTTGCAGAAAAAATAAGTATGTAGAAGCATTTTCTCTAGAGGCTCAGCAATGAGAAAATAGTGAGTTAAAGTGTTTTAGTTATGCGTTGGAAAAATTAGCAAGAGCCTGCATTAATTGGAATTCAGTTCTTTATGTATATCAGTTCCTTATCCTTCTGGGATTCTTAGCAGTAAGAAAGAGACAGAGCAACAGATTAAGCTAAATGTTGGCAACGACAGAGATAAATCGAGGGTTTAAAGCCTGCGTTGAGACAAATTACTACTAAAAACCTGCTTGCTCCTTTTTCTTGACTTCTTGTAAGACCAAATACTCAGTAATACAGCAGACCTGCTGTTTGTAAACCTGGCTATGGCAGGTACAGAAGGGAATTTAAGCTCTGCGGATGTGATCACGTTAATGTTTTTTCTTCTATGACTTGAAAGGGGATGCTGTGGCGCCCTTCCACCGCCTCTGCTCGACACCTTTCCTCAGAGTTCCTCTTTGCCGTGTTGTCTTCTACAAACAGAGACCCGATAGCGTGGAGGGAGCCAGCAGGCAGAGCCGGCGGCCGGTGCTCCCCGCTCTCCCGGGGCGCGCTGCCCCTCCTGCCGGCCCTTCCAGCCTCCACGGCGGCGTGGCTAGATTGAAATCGGGAGAAAGTTTTTTGTCGGCTTTGGGTCAAGCCAGTCTTAATGTCTTTCTGGTGTGTTTGAAAAAAAACATGTATTTTATGCGTAGCTCATGTGGAATAAGCCAATTTGGTATTTTGTGGTATTGTTCTATTACTTTCCATCCCCTTCTATCTTGCGGGTACTTCTTTAATTTAGAAGTCTGCAATCAGGCTTGGTAATATTAGTAAATTTTAAATAGGCATAGATAATACAGAAATTAAACCCTAAGAAAGCAGGAAGGATTTGAATACAGGCGCTATCGGAGGCTTTAGTCTCCTCCTGAGCTTTCTGCATGTTGCTGACACATTGAAAATTATTTATAGAGCGTGTGTGTGCTATTGTTTCTAATTTAAATATGTGCACTGCCTGTTTTAAGAGCTGGAGACAGCCCTACTGTGCTGTTAGTAATGCTGATGAAAGTGGACATGTAGACCAAATTGTGCTGTTGTGGCAAATGACAGCTCTCCAGGGTCAGTGCTGAAATGTTTCATGTTGCACACTCAGAAGCAGATGGGATTTTTTCTCCTGCTGGGTGTGATTTCCCCCCAGCAAGCTGGTTGAAAAGTGTTTTATTGAATTAGGATAGTCAAAAGGTTATAGCCCAGAGACCTCGGCACCCGTTAATTTGTAGCTGTGGAATCTGGAAATGTAAGTCCCAGGTGCAGGGATTCAGTAGCCACAAGGGAGGGCAGCTCCTCTCTGGATATTGTCGTGGTTTCTGCGTGTTTCTCTGGTACCAGCTTGGCACCGTGGCAGCTCTCGGTGGACCAGTCTTTGTGCGTAGCAGGTTGTTTGTGACTCGCTTCATGAAATACGCGATGCTGGAGGCAGTGTTGGGAGCAAACAGCGAGGTTCAGGTCTGCTTCTGTCTGGGCGCTGCGGAGGGGCCGGAGCCCCGGGGCGAGATCCGAGGGGTTCCCGGGACGGAGCGCGCTGGGGCGGCGGTGCCGTGCCCTGGGTGCAGCCCCGCTCGCAGCACGCGTGACGCTGCGGGGCTGAAGGATCGACGAAAGCCCCGGCCGGCACAGCCCGGGGTGGGACGGCGGGTTTGGGGAAGCCTTTGCGCAGTGCAGGCGTAACCACTTGCACCCGGGGCTGCACCAGAGCCTCTTTGCAGCTCTAGAACTTGCCTACGGACTCATTTCACATTAAGGAAAAAGCATCTGCGTTTGTAAATAAACAGTTGTTAAACTTGCTCAGATATTCAATTTGTTCCATCCCGAGGATTTCCAATCAATATTGCATTCTAGCAGAAAAATAATGTAGTAAGCCATTATTAGAATAATGTTGTGTTCGTTTGTTGATGCTCAAAACTGACGGCAAATCTTTATTTTAATTAATTCTTAGATGAGTTAAATAAAAGCCATTCTAATTTTTCATTCCGCTCTTCTTTTTCAGTTTTATTGTGCTCCTAGTACAGATAAAATTGGCGGGATTGACCAGAATTTTATATTCTGATACTATGTAACTTTTTGTTTCTCAGCACTCTTGATGCAGGCCTATTTTTATTTTTGGAAGTTAGTTGAGTACAAATAGCAATATCAGTTTTCATAAAATGCTGTGGAAACAAGTTGTTTTGGAAGTTCCACTCTGCATGGTTCTGATTAAAGGTATTTTGCATATATGCCAATGCTTTAGCAATTTCCAACTTGGCTATATTTACGCTTGGCATATATCTCGCCGGGTGTGATAAAATGAAGCATTTTAGCTTTTCTAACTTGAAAGAAGTGGGCTGATGCCAGGTTATGGTTATCCTATAAACCAAGAATACTTCTCATGCAACTCCAGAGAGTATCAGCGCATGGCTTGCATCTTCTGTGTTAGTTATGACTGGCCATATATTTAGAGCAATAGCCAATAAAACATCATTAACAATCCTCGGTCAAATAACACAGAAAGTACATTAAAAAGAATTTCGTTGTGCCTACTGTACATGGAGAGTCAGTAGAGGTTGTGTAAGTGTTTGTAATAAACCTCTATGTTTAAAAAAAGCTCAGAACTTAATTTTAACACTGCTGTAGATGTGAGCAGAAGATTTTGTTTCCTGTCCCAGAAGAAATTTGAGATTTCAATTTATTTATCCTCTTTACTCTCTCATATTGCTGCCACTTTAAATGAGAGATGAAAGGACAATTTCTGTGTGCACGAATGTAATTAGTCTGAGGAAGAAAACAGGCCCAGAAAGGATGTTGCTTTGCCTTCAATTGCTTAAAAAACAACCAACCATAAACTGAATTGTAAAGCTGCTGTACTCTGAACTAAAACAAAGCTTTTTCAATGAATGCTGCTTTGGCAGTTGCAATTTTTTTTTTCCGCCCAAGTCTGTTTTCTTAATTTGGGACACTGAACACGGCCTTTTTCCATAAGCAGTTTTTGTCAGAGCAGGAAGAGGACGCAGGATGTTCTTGTCGGCATCTAATAGTTGGTACCTCACCACTCCCTTAGTTTGCCTAAGTGACCTGAATTGGAGAACTGAAGAGTCCCTGAAATTTATTGATCTTTCTTAGCAATGTAATTAACTTGAGAGGAGCTTAGGTACTAGTTATATAGGCATCAACACAAAACTCAAAGACATACTAAACAAAGCACTGGATAATAACTTAGAAGCCCAGGGGAATATTCTGTGCTATCAAATCGCTGGACTGGATAGCCTAACAGGATTTCTGTCCCTGGCAATTAGGATTAATCCTGTTCACAGCTGGTAAAGAGTTGTCAAAGGCAGAACTTTTTGTTGCTCTCCTTTCTGAAGGAACATTAGGAGAAATGAATGCATGCTTAAAGCTCAGGCCTGTTTCACCGTTCAGTAAGGAGATTTAATCATGACAGTGCTGGGTGACATGATATCTTTGACATTGCCCAAAGAGCATGGAATTTGCAGAGGTATGTTGGGTTTAGAGCAGTTTTGGGTTGGTACCTCAAGGTACGAAGAGGACTGATTTACCCTGATGTGTTTTTCTTTGTTTGGTTTGTTTGTTACAATCATATTTGAGAATGCAATTTATTTTAGTTTCCATGAAATTTTGATGACTTTTTCCCCACTGCATAACTATTTATCATTGGGAATCGCTCCACCCACGTGCATGCCGGGGTCTTTAGGGACTCGGCAAGTTGTGCAGCCTGTCATTATTACTTTGTTCCCCTCTCTTTCTCCTGGCTTGCTTGTGTATAGCAGGGAATGTGGACTCTCACATTCAGCACTTTTATACATATTCTCCCTTGCAGACCATGAAGGTTTAATAGCAAGCTGTTACTGTCTCTTTTGTGTGCTTTGCATGCTTTTCTTGTACGCGTGTTGGAGACAGCCAGGGGAGAACCAAGTTGCCATAGACAAAATGGGTGAGAAAATGCCCACGCTCTTCTCTCGCTCTCTTGACTCGGGTTACTCAGCTGACTTCTCCTGCAGTTACTCTGATTTACACAAGCACGAGCAGACAGAGAATCTGGTCCTGGCTTTTCAGACTCCTCACAAACCAGGGAAGTCGCCGTGATCCAACAGCTGTTGAAGTGAGTGAATAATTAAGACTGTCCCTTTTTTGGAAAAGGTCCTTCATCAAAAAAAAAGCAGGAAATGTTTGTGCTTTCCACATCTCTCTTTGCTTGTAGCATAATCTGTTTCAAATAAATAATGTCTGTTGCTGCTCTATCGGTTACGATGCTTGCTGCAAAGAGTGGGGATGCTAACGTGGTTCCTGTGCCTCCAGCCGCTGCTGCTGGAGCACAATTTCCAGCGCTCTCCGGCGACACGTAGCATTTCAAGCAATCAGGACTGTGCCCTCGGCTGCGTTGCTTGTCGTGCAGAAGCCGTCCATCAGCGCGATGTCGGGATACCCGCCAGCGGTGTGACAACAGCAGTCGCAGCGTCACTGTGCTCTGACCACCGCTCCCAACGGCCCTGGAAGGCAGAGCGGTGCGTGGGGGCAGCACGCCGTGGCTCTGGGCTGCTGTGCCGGGGGTCTGCGGAGCCGTGAGCCCCCCGTGGGCGTGTGGACGCACCAGTGGGTGCACAGGCCAGGGAGCACCCCCTGGTCCTCCTGCCCCTCCTCGCACTGTGCTGGGGCAATGGGCTGAACCGGACTGGGATTATTGTACCAGAAGAGTTTTCCAGGAGGGGAGGGGAAAAAGAGCCAAAATATGTGGGTCTTTCATAATGAGACCTAATAATAAGTAAAAAAAGATTGCTTCATCAGCTGATCTGCTCCTTGAGACAAGTATTTTTTCTAAACTTTACAGCATCTCCAGGTTTTCCTCTGGTACATAGCTGTATGCAAGTTCTGCAATAGAGGAGGACAGAGGCTTAAATTAGTCCAGACTAGTGTATACTAGGTACGCTCCAGGTGCATCCTATTTATTGTTGTAGTAATCAAATACAAACAATTTGTCTTCTAACTGGGACTAAATTGTCATTATTATTCCTGAAAACCGAAATAATACTACTGCTTGATCTCCTAAGACTATTACTATGCCAGGAAAATCCTTGCAAGTAGACATTTTGACAGGCTACATACTTAGTCAATGGCAAACTGACAGCTACACAGTTTTATGCAAAATTAAAATGCTTAAGTCTTCCCTCTTTTTTGGAAAACCTTATACACATTTGTAGTCTGCCAGTTTTCTGAGCAATGTGTAGATGTTCCGTACTGAGGAGAAAAGTACATGCTCGTTTTAGGTCACTTTTTCCCCTATCTGCTGTTTAATATTAATGATGTAAGTTGCTATGTCAAAAATATTAAATAATTGTAACCTGTATAGAAAAGGAGTTTTATTTTAACCTTTGGAAACTATTTACATGTTTTAGTATATATGAATAATGCATAAAGTCAGGCGCAAAGGTTATTTTCAAAGTCAGTCATTTCAGGATCAAGCTGTAGAAAACAATAAAGCGGTTTCTTCTCTTGCTCTCCCCCTTTCTTTAATTCCCCAGGATTCAGGAAATAGCCTTGAAGTCTTATGCCACTGGGATTTCTCGCTAAACTACAAAGCTTAATTTAGTCTCTGCTGGAATGAAGAGAGGCATAAAGCACGCACAGTGGAATCCATTTAAATGAGTGACTGTGAAAGAAATACAGTTTCTAAGAAAACAAACGTTCTGCACAGTCTTTTAACAAAAAATACTCTATCGGAGCGGGGTGGTGAAACCACGGCCGTGCCCCCGTCCTCCGCGGCGGTGGGCACTGTGCCCTCCAGCTGGGGGGGTCCCAGCCCTGCGCACCCCGGGGCGGCACGGCGGCTCCCGGGGACTGGAGGCAGGGACGAACCTCCCGGTCCCTTTGCACGGGACGCGGAACCAACTGCCCGTGCGGTCACACGTGCACGTACTTGCGTGCCTTTGACAATTTTCCAGAACATCATTTTAATAGGGTAAGTCAGCATGGAAGATTTGGTTTATTTTCCAGCGTATTTGATGCTTCATGAAGGATGTAGTTTTACTTCAGAGTGCTCCTTTATAACCCTACTCGTCAAAGAAATGTTCTTGTCATTAGCAAGGTGTTTCCTTTAAATCATTTCCCTATCTGTATTTTTTATCCATTGTGACATGAATTTTCTTCTATGAAATGAGCTGTATAATTTTGCTAAGGCAGCGCTAAGTGCTTTATTTTAGAAGCATTATAGGTTAATGCAGACTTTCGACATAGCTTAAACCAAAGGCTATGATCGTTTGTTCTGCCTCTGCAGTGGTTTTACGATAATTGCTTGTAATCCAGTCAAGGCATATCTGCAGGAAATGCTCCAGCTACGCAGTATTTCTTCTGACCCACCCCACTGATGCAGAACTGACCTTGAAAGATCTCTCCACCATGGTCCACGAGAGAAAATTATTCTCCTTTTCAATAATTGTAGGAGCTTGCAGTTCCATAGCACGTCCCGTCTGCAAGCCCCAGGGCTGGGCGCTTGGCGCTGCTGAAGGGCAGCAGCGATCGCCGGGTGGGCAGCAGGCGTTACTCACTGCACTGGGGCAGGACCTGACGTAGCTCTGCCAAGGCTTTGGTGAGCCTTGAACCTCGGAACAATCCCGCCTGGTGTCCCCAGGGTGGGCAGGGGGCAGGAGCCAGGTTGGTAGCTGCAGACCACCCTCCCCTGGGCCGGGAGGGGATGAGCGGGTCCCAAAATAGGGGAGACACAGCTCTGCGGTAAATGGGTGGGCAGGGGGGGAAGACCGGCTTGATGAAACGAGATAGCATTAATTAGAATTGATTTCATTTAAAAATCTTTGGGCTTATCACATCATCTTGACTATTGCATAAAACATTTCATTTTAATAATGCACTTTAATCGTATCTCTTTTCATTTATGGGAGTGCTTGGCACCGGTTCACGTGACTCAGAGCTGCTGCTCTTACAGAGAGCCTGGTCAAAAACGCGCACCTGTGAACGATGACCGTGCCCCATGTGCAGAAGTTATATACTTTCTGCTATGTTTCTTGGATTTCCTTGGACACGCACATGAGTTGCGGTGTGTGCAGGAAAAATAGCATTACGTTGCCCCATGAGAGGGCCTGCGGGTCGGAACTGGACCGCGGTGTTCTGGTGGGAGGCTGAATACTGCAACAGGAAAAACTTCTGACCTGAGAACAATTAATTGAAAACAAATAGGAGCTGTGAGGAGCGAGAACAAATGCTGAGAGATAGGCATGTTTGCTGGTCTAAGTATGAAGGAGGATAAAAAATGTCTTCCTAAGAGACACTGCAGTTCAAAGGGCAAGAGCTGATTTACAGTCCATTATAATTTGTACATCTGGAAATTTGTTAGAGTAATTAAATGCTAATATAAAAAGGAGATTCAAAGGGATAGCTTCCTTAAAGATTACTCTCAACTACCAGGGTCAAAAGTAAATTATAAGTAATACAGTTGAGAAGTTGGATCTTTCTGGCTGAATAAATGTCACAACTGAGAAAAGCGGTAACTCAACTTTCTATATTTGAACATCTCATTATATTCTAGGCCATTGAAAGACACATTAGGTTCCAGAGAGGTGACACGTAAGGTCTCATGCTGATAATCCATCCTTTAATTATTTTATGGAGGTTAATGTTGCTGTAGTAGAGTAGTAGCTTGGTCTTACCAGTGAATAATAGTTTTAGTAGAAATGAGTTTAATGGAAAATTAATAAAGCGGTGCAGAATGGCTGAATTGCATATGAAGGCTGGTGATGACGTTCACGTTTTTTTTTAGTACTGCTTTAGAGGCTTTATTTTGCAGTTGGTTTCCAGGAAGCAAACCCTTTTTCTCTCCTATTATGTCCTCTGCTCCTAGTAAGGTTTATCAGCTTTTTTTTTTTCTTTTTTTAATTCTCCCCTTCCCCCCTGCCCCATCCCCAAGAGTGCAAGTGCACCTGAGGAGTACGTGGCTCGCTAATTGAGATGCCCACCCAGTCTCTCTCTAGGAAGAGGTTGTCTCCCACCTGCATGAGGAGCTTTCCGGGACCTCGGCTTGGGCACAGGGAGAGGGCTCACTGCTGCTGTCTTCAGCCAAGTCTGGCAAAAGTTGTTTTCGGTTTTGGGCCGTTATGGTGTGTGTCTGCAGTAAGCTCACGTGTGTACGGCAGTTTTGTATCTGCCCTGGTTTGTGGGGAGTGTGGCCACCCGCACCGTTACTGCCTGTTGTCTTTGGGGATGTTAGCTTCAGGGACCAGGTTTTTCGGTATTGGAGCACCTGGGGAAGGTTGCTCATTGACGCGATGGACCTCACACAGGTTGCAGAGCGCTGCGGAGTGTGTCTGCAAATGTTTCATCCTGCGGGTCTCAGCAGTGGCTGTTCTGGAAGGAGAGGTGAGATACAAAGCGTGAGCAACTTCTATCTGTAAGGGAAAAGCCGGTCAAAGTCGGTGTGCCTGGAGGTGCCTTTGAGCTCTTGAGTCAACAGCATCGGTCGGGCTCAAACAGGAGAGTGGTCGGGGTAACCTGAATCCAGATGTGCAGCAGGGCAAAATGTAGCTGCAATTTAATGAAGAATCTTGTTTCCAACTCGTTTATTGTGACGGTTGTTCGCTTCAAAAAATTCAAGTGTTGAACTCTTCTCCTTTTTTCAAATGTAGCATCTCTGTTTTGTTCTAGTTGTCTGCTTGTGACTCATCACAGCCTTAACTTCCTGAAGAAAACTGAAAGCTTGAGGGAATTGCATGCATGTTTCCATGTCTAATATGCTGCTATCGAATGCAAAATAAGAAGGAAAATGTACGTGGAGTGAACATCAACATGGCTTTTAATGGCATGATAGCTTATTTTTTTTGACTAAAACATCCTGGTTAATTAAAGCTCAGTGTGATAAGCATAAAGCTTAGAGCTTGTTGAGCGTAGGAAAACCTGCCTTGCAGGGAAATTGCTTGGGTTTTTTTTAGTAGTTTGCTTCATCCGCCCCTATGTTTCATTAAAATGGATGCAGGGGGAGAAATAATTCAATAAAACCTAACATTCGCTAATAGGCTTCTCCTGCGTGACAGTCCCAAACGCAACTTAATTTGGCTGACTTTAGTAGATTTATTGCTAGTGTTACTCCCTGACCTGGCATGAAGCAGAGGAGTCCCAGTAAAATTTGGTCCAAAATCTGTACTGGCTATAACAATCTGCTTCTTCAGAGTCTTCTGTCCTCTTGATCCTGGTGGCAGGTTTTGGACTCTGACTATTGCTTCACCTGTCCAGACACGTGGAGAGGTTTACCTGGCAGCTTGCAATGTATGAGGGTCTACGGTATGGGACTTTGGGATATTCTCTATTTACAGAGAACCCCATGAAGAGTGGGAAAGATGAGTGATCTCTAAACCAACTTCTGGGGGAATGGGACAAATATAGCTACTTGAGTCAAGTTCTGGGCGTCTTAATCTGCCAGAAGTCCTCTGTGGTCAGAGGGAGGTGACGTTCCAGGAGAGGAGAGCAGACAAAAGCTTTCCTCTCTGACCTGGACAGCGCGAGCCACACGTGGTGGTGGTTCACTCTTCGTCTTCGGTGCGGCTGACCCGAGTGCGTGCACCCAGCAGTGACACGAGTGAAGCCTGCATGCTGTTTTTGTAAGAAATGCATATTTTCATAGTCCATGAATGGGTATAATGTCTGTGCAAGATTCTTATGGCGCAGTTCAGCACGCCAGCGGTGTCTGCTGTGCAAACTACTGCATGCAGGGCTTAGGTCAGCTGTGGCAGAGCGCTCGGTCCTTCCAAATGCCATTGAATCGCTGACTTAGGATACATGGCTAAAGCAACACAGATCATTTGCTCATGCAAGAAGGAGCTTGAGAGAGAATATGATCAATGTCTGTGAGCACATCTGGGGGCAAATAGGAAGGACTACTTAAGCGGAAAAAAAAAAAGGTAGGGCAGCATGAGCTACAAATATGTTCAGGCTGTTGGTTTGGAGATTGTTCCTAAGCATTAAAGTTTCTGCATCCTTCTTCCAAGGAGAGTAAGGCGTCAAAATACTGCAACTGTGTTTAAGGTAGAAGTCAATGTATTTGTGTGAGTAACTTGCACGTGGCGCGCAGGCAGTAGCAGGGATTGTGTGCAGTGGCCCAAGAAGCCCTTGTCTATTCCTGCAGTCTGAAATGAACCTTGCAGAACATATAGCAAGCTGGTATGTACATGTGTCTGTACATATATGTATAGTGTATATCATGTGTGTATTTTATACAAAATATATATAAATAAGTAGGCAGTCCCTCTACATCATCTGTTAAGAATTGGTTAGCTACGTTTTTTTTTTTGTTTGTTTGTTTTGTTTTAAATGAGCTGATTTTTGGCATGCACAGAGCTAATGAACATCCATAACTTTTGCCAATTCTAATTTTAGCTACCTAGAATCTTCATTACAGGACACACACATAATTAAACAGCCTTCTTGAGAGTTCGCAAACTGTCCTTACTCTCACCATTTACAGGTTTGAAATTACCAAATATTCTGCAAATGATCCTATAAAGCTATACCAGACTAGAAAGGCAATGTAATAAAATGACATTCTGATAATCTCCATGTGTAGTGGTGGACGCAATTGTGGTGATCTCATGCATATGATTCAGCGAGGCCGAGAGCAATTTCTGTACGTGAAGTATTTGTGCGCCTGGCATAGGCTGGGCTCAGATTCCACGGGACATGACCCACATCCATCAACAGCAACTGGTGCCCAAATGGAACTGCAAAGTGTTTCAATGCCTAATCTCAAAAAGAATCTGCTCTTTACTAAGTCACAGTAAAGATGATGATAGTCCTGTTTTGTAGCATCCTAATTTATCCACTTTATGCTTATGTTTCTATACCTGTGAGTTTGTATATTGTCTGTGGTGTTTGTTATATCTGTCTAGCTCAATGTTATTTGGTTTTGAGGGTAGTAGGGGACTGGTGGAGACAATATTAAAACCAGACTAATGCGCACAGTGGGGTAGCAGTCGCAGGCAGAACAAGCCTGGGTGGTTGGCTTCTCCCTGGCAGCCGCGCTCATGGCTGTGTTTGCACCCTGTTCCGTCTCTGACTCCCTCATCCCCAGCCTGGCCCAGCGCAGCCGTGCTCCCGCGGGGTGCGTGTCTCTGTGCGCTCTGCTCCCGCAAGTACACGCAAACAGCGGCCAAGTGCAAGGGCAGGGCAGGTTCCAGCTCACTGAAATCAGGATTTGCTGATTTGAAGGAATGTACAGTGCACTGTGTGTATTGTTTTAGAAATATGACCATTTTTGCTATTTAAAGAAAGTACTTTTTAAAAATTCTTCCCACTTGTCTTTCTGTGGACTTGCCGCATCCTCACTCAGTTGCTTTTCTTCAAGCTGTGCCACTTGTGTAAGCAAAAGGAGATCGCGGCTTTTCTTGTGCACCAACTCAGTCGACCGCAGTCCCGCACTGCTTCCGCACGGCCGCTGGGCTTTTGCCGCCGTGGGAGGAATTGGGGAGCGGAGATGGAGCAGGAGAGCCCCGCAGCAAGGTCCGCACCCGCCGGGTGCTCCAGAGCACAATGAGGAGCCGCGTGCGGAGCACAAACAGGGAGACACTCAGGCCAAAGTCTGGTCCATGTTCTGTGTTTTCTTCTACAGCGTCAATGAAACACATGTAGAAGGAGTCCAGCTCCATTTATATTATAGAATGGTTTGGGTTGGATAAACTTCTTGTTTTATTAAAACTAGTATTTTCACTCATGTTTTTAAGGAATCCTTTATTTCATATGAACAAAAGCATCTCACAGCAGGGTGCTCCCTCCGCACCGCACGCGCAGCCCAGCACGGGATGAAACAAATGGCAGGGAACTGCGGTGAGTTAGAAATAAAACACGCACCACTGCTGTGGGTGGCTGCGGAGAGCAGCAACAGGTAGCTTAACTTTTTTTGGGTTGGACTGCCTCAGCCTTCCTCCATGGCTGGGAGGGGAGGTGGGATCCTGCCCGGGCTGGGACTCATCCCCTTTGCTCCCCACGTGGTCGGGGCTTATGTCAGTGCTGCCCGGCTGGGGCCGCTTCGAGCACCCAGCACAGCGACATTTGGCCCTGGTGTGTCCCCGGCCCCACTGTGACTCAGCGGGTGCAGGGATGGAGGCACAGGAACCTGTGCTGAGCTCCTGGCACAGGCAGCAGCCCCTTCTCTCCCACCCCTCCGGGGCCTCATCCACAGCCCTGGGGCCGGGTCATGGGACTGGTGGCACCCAGGGATTTCCATCCCTGACCATGCTGAATTTCTGCTTCCTTCTATGGATCCCTGGCTGTGCACCTCACCGTGGGGGGACGACCCTCCTCCCTGTGCAGCTCGCGTGGCCCCAGGCTGTGCCGTTCCTGCAGGGATGCCTGGGGTTGGTCCTGAGGCATCTCTGCCAGGCATCTGGGGCACCTTCACCCATCGGTGCTTTTCTCCCCCTGCACCTCGGACACCACTGTGGCAGGTGACCTGCCCAGCAAACCTGGGAGAAGGAAGCAAGTGGGCTATACTAAGAAGAAAGGAACTGATTTTCTGAAATGCTTAGGTGAAAATTGTTTATCAGTGTTAAGACTTTTTTTTTTCCCCTCCCTCCCCCTTTACGTGTGTCCATTTCCACCAGAGTTGCTGTGAAAGCCCAAGCAGCCCCTGGCAGGTCTGTGATAGCAGCGGGGGCAAGAAGGCGCTGCAGAAGCAGGGATGCTCTGTTGGGAAGGTCTGAGCCGTTTGTGCAGGGAGGGGCACGCACAGGTAGACACTAATAGCTTTTTGCCTCCGTTTATAACCCCATTTCCATCCTTCGTTGCTTGCCATCTGGAGCACTTAGTGCCCTGAAGAACACCCGAGAGTGGAGAGAATTTGCACTGCTCAGCAGACTCCACAAGTATCTTTGCTTTAACTGCTATAAAGCTCTGGTCTTTTTTTTTCTTTTTTTTTTTTTAAGAAAAAAATATTTTATTTTTAAACACAGCAGAGTGCTACCAGGCTATCATCTTGGCACATACTCTCTGGGCAGCCCTGTGAAGTTTCTTCTCCTCAGGGCTTCATCCACTGTCAGGATGTATCTGTTGATAAGATCTTTCATTTCCTGGGTGAATGGCTCAAAATCCTTTTGCTTAGCACCAGACCGCTTGAAATTCCCATCCCTGTTGTTCTCCACGCAGAGCAGTCGGTCCTCTGTCACGGTCATATTCAGAAACTCCACCATTTCCTTCAGCTTGGGGATGAGGCTCTGCTTCAGGTCCTCGTAGTGGACGACGAGGAGGCGCTTCCCGAACTTCAGCCAGTCCAGGACGTGGGAGGCCCACCAGGAGGCATAGCTGTTCACGAAATCGGGCCACTCTAGAGGACAGGAGAACCAGGAAAATGAGACAATGTTAGCCATGCTGTGTTTCAGCCGTTTCCAAACGTTATCTTTTGCAGCAAGAGCGGGGCGGCTGGGAGCGCTCTGATGGTGCCGGATGGGCACACGCTGGAGCAGCGCAGCGTGGCCGGGGTACGGCAGCTCGGCTCTGCAGCTCCTGGCATGGAGACAGATGATGCTTAGCCCTGCTGCCCCCGCTCGCCGGGACGGCACATGCCTGGTGGCTCTTAACGGGGCTGGGAGCGTGGCCGAGCTGCTGCGGAGGGACAGGCCATGGCAGCGCCGCGGTGGGCAGAGCTGCGCCTCTGCGTCTCCACTGGGCCTCCTCTGTGGGAGCTGAGCTCTCGTACCCACCAGCGGCGTCTGCGCCGGGCAGGCGGCTCTGCGCAGGGGCTGGGGGCGACGGGAGAGTTGGGCTGAACGCCCGTGGAGCGGTATGAGCAGGGAAGGCAGCGGGTCCTGCTCGGCTCGTGGCTTAACCAAAGCTTTGCCATGTAACTTCAAGCAGATTCTTTTACTTTTGTGTTTTTTTGACCCTTTTATCTCCATTTCAAATGTAGGCTGAGAAGGAGACAGGCTTATTTTTTAATATATATGTAAACTAATAATATATAATAATATATTAACTTTTTAATCAAGACACTGATCTTGGCTGGGGCCCAAGGTGTTCTTGATTTCCAGATCTGTCAAGTAACATATCTTTCTGCATGCTTACCAGCCTGCTTGTGGGGAGACTGGATGAGGAAATAGGATTAATAGGGAAGATTCTTCTGTTGCTGGCTCATGGGAGGACTTTAGGGTCACCCGCCAGGATCACTGGGACAAAATTTACTGAATTATTTTCCCACCTTTGCCTTGGGCATTAATGACACCTCAATCTATATTTGCTGTCTCTGATAATTTAATGTTCTGAGGGTCAAGATAATCCTGGCTAAAGCTTTTGGGCTGGACAAAGAGCATAGGTGGCTGAAATGTAACAATTTGCAGTTTGCAGTACAGGAAAGCAATTCCCTCCAGACTTTTTCTCTTTTTAAAGTGCTATTTTGTCTGTTTTTTTGATGAATATGTTCTTGAGTTGTGGCTGATGAAAGGTCATACATGAACTTGGGAAAGAAATGTGGTGTGAAAGAGGAGACTTCCCCCAGCCCTGTGCTTTGCCAAGCCACAGCTGTAATACCTAAAATACACACGAGGAGAAACGCAGAGCCCATCTCTTCGCTGCTGCAGAGCCTTAATGCAGCAGTGCAGTCAGTGGGGAAATTGTAGTCCAGCTTGCCAGTCAAATGCAGGAAGCGTGGCAGGCATATTCTGAACTCTTCTCATGCGTTCAAGGAACACTGAATCTCAAGTCCCCTTATTGCTATTATCCTTATTTATCTGCAGTGCAGTAGCACCTGTGCAGTGCTGTAAAATTTCCTTCAGGAAATGTCACGCTCCATTGAATCCTCCAAATCTTAAGTTAGATTTCTCATGGTTATTACATGCTGCAGGGGCAAATTTTCTTCACCTCACATAGCTTGGCAAATGGGCTGTACGCAGCAGTGTTGTACCTGGACACGTTTTCTCTGCCAAACGGCACAGTGGCAGCAATGTTGCTACATGCCTGTGGCCACAGGACTGGAGCTGCTCTACCCTCCTTGCCGTGGTGGTGGATGTACGGCAAGAGCACAACCCCTCCCAAAGAGCAGGTCTGAGTGATTTTGGCACTGATCTCAGCTGTGGTGGGACTCAGGTCCCGCTGAATTTGTTTGCAGTGTTCACTCCGGTCCCAGTGCGTTACACCCTCCCAGTGTGCCGAGAAGACAGGCTTCACATTCTGTCCAAAGCGGCTGCGGGCACCCTGTCCCGCGCCGGGGCGGCACCTTACCTTTGCTCTTCCAGTTGCGGTCGGTGGCGTAGCCCAGGTGCCCGGCGTACTTCCTGTTGAACTCCGCCATCAGAGACTTGTACGGGTTCCTTATCAACAGGATGGCAGAGTCGAACATTTCAATCTCCATCTTGCCGCTTTCGTGCGTTTTCACACAGATGGTCCTTCTGCTTCTCCAGTGGTCTTTTTCTCCTTTGAAACCTGTTTGACAAGAAGGATTGTTGGCTTTTTCACTTGATTATATGTCTGTGCCTTTTCACACTCTAAATCATTCCCTACAGTGGTGTAAAACTGTTGTGAAAGTACCAGTCAGTGAAACCCATCAGCCCAGGACATGGGGCGAGGGCTGAATTTTATTCTTGGCCTGCCCCTGACCTGCAAGGCGCATTGACTTTATTAGGTTGGGTACCACCTCCTTGTGTGCTTCTCCACGCCCGTCCCCACTGGAGCCCTCGCCGCAGAGCAGGGTGTGCGCTGGGCGCCGGGCTCTCCTCCGCTGAGGAGGACTCGTCGGCACCTCGCTGCAAAAGGGCTGATTCTCACAGGGCCAGTACTTGGCGCTTGCCAAATATCATGCCCCGTCAGGATACTGTCCTCCCAGAATAGTTAGTAACATTTAAAATTTAACTCTTGTGTCACATCATGTGCTGCTGAAGGCTCTTACCCTCAGGGTTTAGTCATTTTTTTTTTTGGCAACTGGTCTTTTGGACCAGTCTTTTCAATGGGAGCTGCATGCGTGCGTGCGCACAGCAGCACCAATGCAGGCGACGCGCAGACTTTGCAAACGGAGAGCCTGGCTGTTGTCTGCTCAGGCAGCCGCCTCTCGGGCTCAGGGCGCTGCTTGGAGCAGTCCCTGCTGCTGTCCGCACCGTGTGAGACCACAGGTCTCAGGCACGTCTTTAAATTTTGCCAAACATGCTGACAGTGCCAGCCTTTGCTGGCTCCGAGCAGACGGACGCTCGAGCGAGTGAACAGAGCTTCATGCCTCAGAAGGGCTTTGCGTGTCCCATCCTTCTGGATATGGTACCTTTGTTGTAGAGGGCTCCATCGAAGTAATAGCTTCCCGTGTAGTATCCTGTGGCGTGCTCTATCAAATGGCGAGCCCACGTATTCCCAGCCCCGGGAAAGCTCGACAAAGCAACAAACACTTTGGATTTGGTAGTTAAGAATTTCCTGTCCGTGCAGCGGGTGTCTGCGAGTACAGAAGATATTTCATTGTTAGCATTGTAGCTTTTTAATAATTCCACTGACAGCTCTTGATTACAGGGTTTATTGCTTCTTTTCCTCTCTCCTATGAATATAGGATATCAATTTGAGTCCAGTTGTGAGTCAGCGACTTCCCAAAATTAATTCAGCCATAAGAGGCCAAAGAGATTATCCTCAGAAGAGGTTTTTGCTGGTTTTGTGTTAGGCAATGCTATTTTATAGAGCTGCGGCAAACCATTGTACTTGCCAGCAAGTTGTGATAAAAGCCCTTTGATGCTTGTTTGAGAAGGGCTATTTGCCTGGCAGGTTGGCTCTTCAGTGAAACCCTAAATGTACCACTCTACCTGGAAATTGCGAGTTTTGTAACGCAAGAGAAACCCCTCCTACTGAAAGGAGCTGGCGTTCAGTCAAACCTCTAGCCTGCGATTCCTTTCCGAAGGGCCCAAGGCAGGGACGAGCCCCCATTGCGTTCATCACCATAGGGGCTGGACACCTGGTTTCCATACGTGCTTTTTGTAAATCCTAACCGTATTTCTCAGCATGCCAATAAAAGCAAGGATAGGATAAGAACCAGTCTTGACCCTCTGGGATGATTCAACAAGAAGCCAGGAAATAAATTAGAAATCACTCTCTTCATTCTTCAAAGCAGCCTCTAGATGTAGCCCTGGCTAGAACGTGCCAGCACAGTCGAGAGGCGGCTGTCCTCGCCTACTACTGATCTACAGAGATGTGGGAAGTACTAGCAATTTCATGAACGCAAGCGTTCTTCTTGCATGATCTGTTTACGTACAGTGTCTGCAGTCTACCTCTGAACGGGAGGCGCGGAGAAAAAAAGGGTGTTGGGTTGAAAAAAGCCCCACATCAATCCAGAAAAGCACTTAATTTGTTTAATTTTAAGATTGTGAGAAGTTTCACTGAACTCGGTGCAAATCACTGCATGGATAAAGCTGCTGGTGCCACCTAAATGGTTTACCGTATTGGAGCCTTACTCTCTGCTTTATTTTCCAACTTTGAAACATGTATGCAGATGAATATCTTAGAGGAAGATGGGTAGGACAAAACTAGCGTCTGCAGAGCTGCCTTGGTGGCTGCATAACAGGGCTGGGTGTGCGTTTAAGGAGCAGGGCTGGAACCAGAGTATGGGGTCCTTGTCCCCGGCCGCACGGGGTGCAGCATGGCTCAGGGAATGCCTTCCCAGGCTCTGCCTTGTTCTCCCCATCTGCAAAATAATTGTTTTTTGGGGGGAAGGCGGGAGGCTGTGCTGCTTAATGAGAGAATGGAAAGATGCATATCTATGAGCGCGATTGCAAGGAGGGATTATAGATAAGGGGTGTTTCCTAAATTCCTGCCTGTATTGTGATACCAACCGTTGAGGCTAAGACTGCCACGAACTTTTACCCTTTTACCCTTTTACCCACCGGAGAAGGGGCACGGGGGCTATTTCCAGCACTGGTGGGTCTGCAGCTCGTACCTTGCACCGGTGTCTGATAGACCAGGCAGTATTTTCCCTCGGCGTTGTGCGTCCCGCTGCAGAGCAGCCCATCTGCGCCGTCGTGCAGCGAGAAGCGCCCAGTGGGGTAGCCGCAGTAGCACTCCTGCCCTCGGATGACTGCCAAGGGAAACTCCTACGAAAGAGAAAAAATAGATCAGTGCGTAAATGCTACGGCATCAACAGCCTGCGGGAAATGCTGCTGCTATACAAAGAAAAATAAATCTTCACAAGGCCGCTGTCAAGATCAAAGCAGCGTTTGATATATCATTGTAAAGCTCATGCTTCTTATACTACTGTCTTTCATATGGCAATTCCTTAATAATTGGTTTTCGGGCACAAGCTTTGTAAAGCTTGAAAATGTTACAATATTCCTGCAGCACCTAGTGTTTAATTCCACCTGCAAAACACATCAGTGTGGGAAAGGTTGCTCTTACTTACCCCCAAAATAAGCATTTTTAATTGGAGAACCTTTAAACTTCCATTTATATTTCTCCCAAACTGAGGAGTCTGCTGGTAAAAGGTTTGCCTTATTCACTTGATTTTCCCAGAGTTTATGTGGAGGAAACTTGCTCTTAAACTTAAAGAATTTAAGTGACGAAGGAAATTTAGACCCAGTAACTGCTGCAATCATGTTCAAAAACAGAAAGAAAAAAGTGAAGCCATAAAAAAGTATGCGTCTTAGTCTGACTTCTTCACAGTTTGCAAAAAATGAATGTGCACAGAGGGTGCTGGAGCGAGCTCTGGGCACGCACTGCTCTGCCCACTGTCTTCAGGCATGGACGCGTCTCGGTGTCTGTTACCTTGCTTCCAGAGAGGGAAACCTCCTGCGAAACGCAGACTGAGCGCTGCAAAGGACACCTGGTGTGTCGGCAGAGTGTAAAATGTGCCACTACAAGACAGTTATAGGTAGTGTTCATTGCAAGGAAACAATTCCCAAGGAAAATTTCTGGCTGTAAAAAATTTCTTTTCAATGGATTTGATGAAAAGTGATTCAGGTTTTGGTTTACCAGTCTTGCCCAAAACAGGCAACAGGCGGCAAAGCAGCGCTGCAGTATGGTGGCAGCGCAGTGAGGCTGGGCTGCTGGGCAACTGTTGATGAGAATTAAGAGAAGTTTGAGCGAAACGTGTGCTAATTATTTGCTGAAGAAATTAGCAGTTGCTTATGTGCTCAATAGGAAAAGCACACTTACTACTTTGCTGAAACTCCCCCTAAAATTCAGTCCTTCTCCTCTTTCCCGGGAGGAGTGGGGTTGTTTATCCCTGGGTTCCCGAAGCCCCCGGGGGCTCGCGCAGCGGCGTGGGGGACGTGGCGTGCAGGGGTGGGCTCGGCGCGGCCACAGAGTGGCTGAAGGAAGGTCAGGGGTTATTCGAGTGCTGGGAGTTCCATTCCACCTATTCCATATCAACACTTCTTGCCTTTTAAAAGGCTTTTGGCATCTGGGAGTGCGTGACAGGACTGCTGAGCAGCTTATCTCTGGCTCTTCCCCACGTGTTCATCCTCTGATAAGGAGTCCAACACAACACATGTGCCATCTGTGCCCAAACAGCCAACATTTGCTTAGCGAATGAGATATGACATTGTCAAAAACTATTTACTGATTGGATCCAAGGGCAAACTAGTTCTGTTTCTGCCTGCAAACAGAAATTTTTCCTTTAGAGTCAAGTAGTGTTTTTCAGTTTGAGAAATTAATAAGCGTCCCGGCCCTCAAACACAGCATAGCATAAAAATGTACCTTGTACCTCGTGCCAAGTGCCACCTGCAAGCGACTGACTTTTCTGGAAGGCTGGAGGTTTTGTGAAGAGACCTAAGCAAACGCTTCTCCATACGTGTGCGTCCGCAGAAGCGCTGGTGCGTACGGCGCTGTTCTGCAGCGTTCCTGCTGCTGGGGCTGGCGGTGGGTGAGGATGGGGAGAAGGAGGGGGTGGGCTCCACTGGTGGAGGTTTGCAGAGTTTCCATGGTGGCAGCACAGACGTGGAAAGGAGCACGGCAGTAGTTCTGGGAGTCGCAGCAGGATCCGCAGCACCGGTACCAAGTGCTGTAATCAGCCGCTGATTATTGGGACTGTGCAGCTATCTGATGCAGCGCACAAAGTGATTGCAAAGTAACCTATTCAGTCTCGACTTCCCATCACTGTTTAATCAAAACTACAAGGCGTCCACTTTGCTCAACTGTGTTCTTGTGTATGCTCCGCGCTGCGGTTATGGCTTTAAGCAACCGTGTAACCTTTAAGTGCAGGACTAGTCCTCAGCGTGCACAGATCTGTGATGCTTCACTCCAGCCAAACACCAGCGTACTGCCAGAGAAATCTGCGGGTCTGTGAGTAAGTGTTTTTCTGGATTGAGCTTTCGAGCATGCACTGACGGGCTCAGGTGTCACTGCAAGCTGTGAGTCCGGGAGGGCTGATGTCAAGGGGACTATTTACAGAAGAACTTGCTAGAGGAAGCCTCAACAGGTAGTTTTAAGCACTGTGAGGAAAGCAATCATTCTTCAATAGCAACACAGGTGATGTGATGATTCAATCACTAATTGGTTTTTATTAGATTGTATTCAAATTAAGAATTATGACTAGATTAAAAATACACTTAATGGTTCTACTCTGATTACTCTGCTAAATTACTTTCTTTTCCAACTTCCTATACTAATGTTCCTATCTGACACAGTTAAAAATTTGCTCTCGATCAACCAAAAAGAATAAGAGATGGGGGGCTGGCTAGTCATGGAAGGAAATTTCTCTCCTAAGTAAAAATGATGGATTTGGTTTATTTAAAAATGGGCATGTTCACTTTGCAACAAACCTAGAAGTAATTCGTCAAGTTTTCATTGAACTGGATATGTTAAGAGCAAAGAATAAATTCCATAAAGCCAATCGCGCCCTTGCATAAAAATCTGGCTTGTTTCACACTGTGATTTGTTGAGGGGAGGAGACATTTCCTTCATGCACTGTTATACCCAATGTGACCCTGATTTGAAATACTCCCTTCTCACTGTCCGCAATAAAGTCAAGAGAGGCTGTGCTTATCTGTGTCAGTTGAGGTGGTCTACTTGTCTTTGTTTTATTGTGTTTAGGAAAAAATATCTAAATGAAGCTATGGAAACACTCTGCATGACTTCTACAGAGGCATTTGGATCAAAATCCTGGGAGTCTTTTGTTTATGGATAAATAATGGCATGTAGTTACATCTGGAATCCAAAATAGCAGATCTATTTTTAAAATAATAAGATTGCTGTATTCTGTATATTGCTATATAAAGAAAATAAAAAGCATCTTAGAGTTGGTAATGTTCAAGTAAGCAAACTTGCTGGCATGGCTTTTGGATGCATTGAGATACTGAGGTTCTCTCCTCAAGACTTAGTGTTCTCCCAGCTTTTATTCACGTCACCATATTAACTGCATTCAGCAGCTGAGTGGTAAAAGGAGTGTTTATTTAAAAATATAAATTCAAATGGAGACGGCTCATTTAGTATGCAGGTTGGCTTATAGAGGAGCATATATGAAAACTATGGCTTCTGGCCAAGGGACCTAGCACAGAAACACATGCCTAGATCTGCGTTACGGGGCGATAATGGGCTGCTATTAAGCCATGTCATCACTCTGTTAATTAAGAAATTGATAATTAAAGGTATTTAGCAGGTTTCATCTGAAGTTGTTGCCTCAAATTCGTATCTCAAATCCTTCCAAGGGCTGGAGCTACCATTTCAGCTGCACAAAGCAACTCGAGTGGTTAGCAAATAAATATGGTATGCCGCAATTTGGTTTTCTTCGAAGTCCCAAAGAGCAAGAGACTTATGCATGTGTTTAACTTTAAGCATCCAACTAGTTCCATTTAAAAGCCCACTAGCTTATCCCGCTGGCGGGGTAATTCCTTTCAGCATAACAGGCTGGACCAAAACGACAGCGCCATTTGTTACTGCACCATTTTAGGGAGGGAATAAACGAGAGAGATACCAAGCCTTTTCTTCACCTTCCTTCCATACCTTTTCCTCTTAATGTTGTCATTCTTCAGCCCCCTCCATGCCCTCTGTGCAGAAAGAGTCTGTTTAGATACTCCTTTAGGATTTCTGGTTTGCTGATGGCTTTCCCACGCAAGCCTCCCCAAGCAAACCTGCATTGACTCCAACTCTGTTCTGCAGAGATGGACAGTTTCCTCTGTCCTGCTGCTCTCCTCTATCCTAGTCCTGTTCAAATGTCACACCAATGTGGTACGTTTTGGTTGTGGTCTTTTTCCTGGCCTTTTCACTCACCAGTAGTTTCTGATGCTTCCACTTTTCAGCTGCATGGCCAGAAAACCCTCCAGGAACTATACTTCTGAAACCCCACTTATTTAGAAAAGTCACCTCCCAAAACCAGAATGGCATGACTGTGCTTAAAAACATTGACCTCATATTTAGGCACATCTGAAAATAACTTCTCCAGATATTTCATACCATTCTCCCACATAGAGAAGCAATAATTAATTGCGCTTCATAAGAAAATATTAATAAAATTATGTTACGTGTGGGTAAACTGAGACAGAAAGATTAAGATTTTTTCCACCATTAAACAATAGATTAATGGCAGAGCTTGAAATGAATTGCTCGTGAAGTCCCGCTTTACTGAACATTTATATGCATAGAGGATGTGAGAGCACATTTGTGTGCATGTTTGTATGCTACTGTGTACGGGGTACACGGGTGATTCACTGCAATTCGCTGCACAGAGTTAATTCCATGATGCATTCTTAAACCACTGATGAGCTGGTATAGAGGATATGTTGACTGGGAAAAGCTTTCCCACTCTACCTAGTAATTAAGAAGATTTGTTGTTCATGCCTTAATAGTTTTAATCAATTCTGTGATGCTAGAAGACAAAGTAATTGAATGTTCAGTGTAGTGCATGAGGCTGAATGTGGCTGTGGGCTAAATCTGACCAGACAGTGAACCCTCCTCTGTGGGAGGAAGGGAAGGGGGAAGGGAACCAACCGCTGCAACAGCCACTAAAGCAGAGGGTGCCCCAGGACAGATGTTCCCTCTCGTGAGGATACCCGAGTCCATCAAAGTCAAACTCCTTCACTTCTTAAATCCGTGGTCTCACTCTGGGGTAAGCGTGGCGGATGCGTCAGGCCAAGAGTGTGCACCAGGACAGCGGATGTTAGTGTGTCCCTTCTCACCGTCTGTCCAAGAGCCAGTAAGTGCACAGCTGACCTTATTCGTTGCTTTCTTGTAGTCTTGTATATTGGCATGAAGTTCTACAATGGTTCCATTTTAAATTATGATAGATTAGATTTAAATTACATAGGTTATAGGGAAAGTGGTATAAATTCTTCTAGTGTGGAAAGAGACACGTTTGTATAAAAGTACCAGGAAAGTCCACTTGCTTTCAGTGTGCTTATCTGCTAAAATTTTTATCTGGAAGCTTTTTTTTTTTCCCCCTAATATTTAAGATTGTATCACGTTCCTAGCCAGCACAGTTACGTGCTGGTATAAAACCTGTGTGTAGTACCTCAGCATTAAATCCTCTTGTTCGCCACGGCAGTGCCTGCTGCTGCACTGTCAAGGACCCTGGGACCAAAAGGACCAGCCTGGAGGGGAGCAGACGGGGCCGCACGCCGTGGAGGGCGCTGGGGATCGGTGTCCCTGCCCTGCCCACGCTCTGCCCGTGGCTCCCGGAGGGCCGAGTGGGGACCAGCTCCCCGGCGGGCACCGCAGCCGCCTTTCGGGCGCTGCTCAGCCCACCTCCACCCGTCGGCAGCGTGTCTCCCCGAGAGCCGCAGCCACCGAGACCTCCCCGAGGGTCCGACCTGGCTCTGGGCTTGGTTTGAATGTGACACGGAAATGGTATTGATTTCCTCAGGGTCGATACTCGTCACTTAGAATGGCTTTTCTGTGCGTCATGTTTAGTGGCATCCCTCTGATGGCTTTCCCTCCCGCCTTCCCCACTCCAGAGAGCGGCTGGACCAGATGCATCACTGGGTATTTACTCGAATGAGTTTTGGCCTTTAGAAACTCATTTACAAATTCAAAGCTCTAAGGCACTAATCTCTGCTATTCCCTTAGTAGATTAAAATTTAAAATAACAAAAAAGAAGAAAGGATGTGAAATGAGAACTGTTCTTACTTTCTTGGAGCAAAATTCAGAGCACATCTCCACCGTCAAATTGGGCTGTATCAAAGAGGCTGGAAAGGTGTCTGTTAAATTTTCTGGAGCTCTAAAACATCCTCGATAGATAACATTCCTCCCTGCAGGGATATGAAATAGGTTTCTCTTGAGAAAACAATGTCCGTAGTATCCTGCCTCTTCACAAAGAACAGTATTAGGTTCAGAAGCTAAAAATAATAAAATAAATTCTATATTCCAAATGCTGTAGAAATAAGAGAAACCATGATATACACTAGAAAAATGTGTTGCAAATCCTGTGGTATTGAAAGGAGCACATGCCCTTCGCTTTGTACTAACCACTGAAAGTAGGGCTGCAGCGAAGAGTTTAAATTAAATTCCGCCAGTGGAGGGCATTGCTATTGTTTGCAAGCCCAGTTTCTTTTGAAGACATGCCTTCCCCTGAAAGACTTAAAAGCCCCGATAAAAATCTACAAAGCTTCCCATGATCTGCACCAGAAAAGGAAAGGAATTTAAATGAATCCTGGGAGCATTCCCAGGGCCGCACCTTCCTGCGCATCTGCTCAGCTGCTGAGCTGTCCCTCTCCTCTTCCCACTCCTGCTCTCCAGGGCAAGGAGTGTGCCGCAGCCCTCGCACTCTGAGCCAGGCTGCGGTTCGCTCTTCAGGGAGAGCAGCTTGCTGCAAGTCTTTAGCGTCAGCCTCTGATCTCACCTGCTCCTGTGTAAATGCCACAGAGCTTGGCAGAATTGCTCCATTGTTTTGCATCACTGTGATTGAAGTCAGGATTTGGCCCAAAGAGTTGTTACAAGCAGTAAAACAATTCTCCCTCCCGCTTAAAAGAGAAATATCCCCTTACAGAACCAAAGACCCAAAGCTGTCACAAAACTCACTACCGCAGGTGAGGCTGTGCATTTGCCCAGAGGAACTAATGGTGATGAAGAAAATAACATTGGGTGGCTGCTTAGAAAAAGAAAAAGGTCTGAGTGTTGTACAACACTGCTGCAATTCTTAGGCTTTACAAAGGTGGAAAATGCATTTACTTCATCGCTCTGCACTGAGTTTGCCTGGCATGACTCAATAGGGAGAAATGTGGATTTGGGAATAAGTTTGGGTCGTCTGAGTCCTGGTCCACACCCACTGGCTGCCTTAAACAATACTCACTAGAACCCATGTGGGAAATGTGTTGGATGACAGGAGAGATGCAGCACAGTTTTGGAGGAAAAATTTGGTTCTGCATGAGTTTCCTGGCAGAAGGGCCCAGATTCTCCAGCTTGAGCCAAGAGCTATCTAAGGAGAAACTGCTTAAATATTGTCCTAATAACTGTTCAAACTAGTTACCAGAAGCAATGTTATATCTTTGGGATCACTCAGGAGATGTGAAAATAAAATAACTCTATGCATGTCGTGGGGAAGTGGGAGTCTCCCTGGGGCCAGATCACTGCAAGCACAGCACCAGAGAATAAAGGAACAGACGTTTTTTGGCTTCTCAGGATGTTCTTGAAAGAATTCCTACTAAATCTCACGCTAATATTTAATTCCTGAAACAAAATGTTTATGAACATGTTTAGGGTTGTCTCAGTGGGTCAGGAAGAAAGCCTGAACTGCCCACGCCGGCACGCAGGAGGGAGCAGGGTTTGGAGGGAGCAGGGTTTGGGAAGAACCCATGGAGCACACTGGAAATGTGCTGTATTTCCATCGCCTGCCTGCTCTCCCGGGAAGGACGGCTGAATCCTGCCCTGAGGAGAGTGGCACTCTGTGCCAGAGCGATCCCCAGGCTGCAGTAGCTGCAGACTTTGAGCTTCATTGCGTTTAATGTGACGTGAGGGCACGAGTCCTGCGGCACAGGAGCTGCCAGGGTGGGAAGGGGGAGGCGAGGGATGGAGAGGGGTGCCAGCAAACCCATGTCTAGGAGGGGTTAAATGGAGATGCCACTGGATCTGCGCTGCATAAGGAGAAGCCTTATGCTAAGTCTGTTCTCTACATTGCACAGTGTAAATCACGGATGCCGTAACAGTTTCAGAGTTACTTTCCAATATACTTGTTCATCATGATTAATACTTCTGTTGGCCCCTCAGCTATCTTGTGTCAGTGGGATTCTTCAAACAGTGAAATATCAGGTATTACTAAGGGCAAACAAAATACAAATCTAGCTCCAGGCTAGACTAATTTGATGACTAATTCATTAATACCTTAGAAAAAAATAGATGCCGCCTTTTCCAGTGAAATATGTATATATATTTTATGCTGAGGATTCAAACAGTGATGCATGTCCTGGGAAACCTGCCAATGTGCCTGTCAGCCTGACACTAGCAATTTAGGTCTATGTACCTTTGATATATAATTTATATGTAGCTGGGTGGATTATTGTACAAACCTTGACTTGTCTTTAAGAAGAAATGAAGTACCATCAATACCGGCACAACCTAAGGTCGTGGTGCTGCTTCTCAGCAAATAACATCCCTTAAGATCTTGTGAGCTTGCCAGAAGTAACGACTGCTCAGCTGTTTAGATATTTTATGCACTTTGTGTTGGCCCAAAGGTTTATCTATCGTATCTCCTGTGGTAGCTAATTGAATGACAAGTAGAGCAAGTGTCATCCAACGATGAAACAACAATCCCAACCACCGCTAAAACAGAAGTCCTTGGAAGAGCGAAACTCTGTGGTCTCATTTCTCTCGCTTAGGAGAGAGACTGGTGTGCCCCTCTCTCTGGCCCCTACTTATTCTCCTGCTGCTGTCACATGGCACTTTGTTCGAGATCGTTCCTGAGCTTAGGGTGGCATTGGTACAACTATTTTTCTGCCCTTCTGCTATAAGGTGCCCACTTTACGGTTGTTTCTTAAACACACGTGGGTTTGTCCCTCAGCAATGGATGCGAGAGGGAGTAGTTTTTCCTCAGCTGAAATTCTGCTGCTGTTGCAGTCACTCTGCACTGTATTTTGTTTCCTCCCCGGTGACACTAACTTTCTGTGTGGCAGCCCTGAGGCAGCGTGCCAGGCATGTCTGGCCGCTCCGAGGCGGTGAGCAGCACTGCTATTCCAGGGAGGGAGCCAGGGACCGGACCAGCAGCAAATGGACACCGGGCCCCGCGGGCACCTTTGTCCTTTGCTGTTTGGAACTCTAGTGACAAATGGAGCGAGACGAGCAGCAGGGACAGCCCACACGTCCCCCCCCTGGGGCAAGCGGCCGCCTCTCTCGGGTCGCACACCCACTTACGTCGTCTCGCTCCTGCCCGCAGCTCCTCCACCCTGTAGACGGAGAGCCGGTTCACCCCTCCGCAGACGGAGCCCTTCTCCCCCTTGCACTCGCTGTTGCACTCCTCGGGCTTCGAGGCGGTTGCCGGGAGCTTGTTCCCGCAGTAGCACTCTGCCCCGTATGCCAGGCCCGCGTAGGTGTAAGCCCTGTGGGGAACAAAACCAGGCACTGTCAGTACTGGCATCCCGTCTGTTCCCGAGTTTGTACCTAACGAAGGCGGGAGCCTGTCCCTGTGTGCGGCGTACACCTCTGCTGCCCGGCTCCGGAGGCGCTGCCGGCCCCGGGGACCAGCGCGGCCTCTTCAGGGTGGGCAGCCATCTCGTACCGCATGCAGTGGCGGTGGCCAGAGTCGGCCCAGCGCAGCCGGCCTGGGCCCCGGGGCAGTCCTGGGGAGGGCGAGGTGGTTTTTGCCTCCCAGTGTGGGTGTCTGAGCGACAGCCCCGTCCCCGGCTGCGCGGATGTGCTCATTCCCGTGTTCCCGCGGGAGCACAGCGTGCCTTTGCCCTCCCAGCACCGCGGATGTCATGGCCTCACCGCCGGGGCGACGCCACCCCAACCCAGAGCTACTACTTCAGGTTTTGACCAGAAATGTTTAGCATGGTTTCGAGTGACAGAGAAGACAATCCCCTCTCAGAGGTTCTGTTACACAGCGTTTTGGATCCCGTCAGGCAATTCTCAGTGCTCAGACCAAGGCAAGGCCGTTGCTGGAGCAGCAGGCCCGGGGCTCGGTGCCTCTGCCGCACTGACCGCTCCGCTGGCCGCACCGCGCCCGGGCCTGGCTCCGCGTCCTCCACAACCCGTCTGATGGGGCCTGGCGGTCCGTCCATCCGAGGGGAGAGTGCCATTTCCTTCACCCAAGGGACAGCTCCGTCTGGAGCATCGTTGTGTGTCCGCAGGGCACTGGGCTGGAATGGGGGTCTGAGAGCCCCTCATGGGCTACAATAGATGGGGTTAAGCTGCAGTTTGGGCACCCCTAAAGCAACGGGATCCACGTGCACTGCACTGCCCTACGGACCAAGGGAAGCAAATTTCACAGGAATAGCTCTAAATTGCATTGTTTCTTCTGCTTTCTCTAGTGCTTAGGAACAATGGGAAGTCTTTTTCATAGTTTCATATCATCCTGCCCCAGGTACTAGTGATCGCCCCCGGCCCATGCCCTGCCTTGGCTGAGCAGGGCGGGCAGAGCGGTGCAGGAGCTGCCCCTGCCCGTTCCCCGACCAGCACCAGCTCCGCTCCCCGCCGGGCACCCGGTCGTCTTGCTCTCTCCTGGTTCTGGGAGGGCTTGCTTGTCTGTAGGTTTTTATATTTTAGATCAAAGATTTGGGCTAGAGGGCAGATATCTCCAGAGGTCCCTTCCAACCCTGACCATTCTGTCATTCTGTGATTCTGTGATCTAACAAAGATTATCTAACAAACCAGTAATTTTTGACCAGGACAATAGAAAATATATTTTAAGTAGCTATGCTATAATAAAGCGGATAGGCAACAATGAAATAGTCTACTTTAAGCAAGGTAGCAGAGCTACGCCATGCCTGAAGGTATGAGATAATCACAGTTTTCACAGATGCTATATATTTAACATATGCATGCTTTTCCCATTTCAAATTCAGTTCCACTTATTGTCAGAAAAGAGCAAACTTGCAGTGAAAAGGTACCACTCACCTCTCAGCACAAGCTTCCTGACAGTGAGATACCGTCATCTTTCTTAAGTCATAAAACACAGCTCCCTTCAGCGTCCTGTCCCTCGAATCATCGCTGAAGCATCCCACGTAGGTGCCTGTGTGCATGCAAGACCGGAGTTAGGCGGCGTGCACGGGATGGAGACGGGGGAGAGGGTAAAAACCAGCCAGCGGCCATCCAGCGCCCTAAGTTGCAAGCAGGGCTGTGCTGGATCCAGTCCCTGCCTGTGCTGCAGCCCTGCCTGTGGGGACCGAACCTTTGTAGCTGCTATTAAAGGGTAAGCTCGCGTGTCGAGTGGAAATGAACCGAAGGGAAATTGGACTTTCCCCTTCCCCTGCCTTTGCAGACCCGGGGTGTGCCACCGCCCCGGAGCCTGGGTTCCCGCGGGCGGCTGCCACCAGCTCGACTCCCTCCCGTCGGTGACAGAGCATGGCGAATCGCTGAAGTGCAGAAGGCAGTCTTCAAAATGGCATAAACTTTGAGAAATCTTGTTGGATTTCTCTCAAGTTTTCTTGCAAATCTCTAGTTGAGAATAAGATGTTGCAAGAGAAATATTAAGAAAATCAATTTTCTTTGGGTACATAGAGTTCTATTAAAGCTATAATAGAAAGATAACTTCAGTCTTAACAAGGCAGCACTGTCTAGCTATCGCATTGAACTATCTCTTTTTCTCCAGTGCAAACGAATCTTTTAAAATACGTCTTGCTTTACTTAGCATATGAAAGATAAATATTTCTTTTAGACTGCATTCTATGTTAGGCCTCATTTTGTTGTCACGAGCAGAACACTATTAAAATCCAGCCCGTGTTTTAATATATATTGGAAGGATGATGTAGAGTCCCACTGTTATACAACAATTGCGTATATATAAGTACATTTTATCGTTAAAATATGAAGGAAAAAAGGAAATTTGATTTTAGAAGTAGCAGTATTGAGATGATAACACAGGGAAATTAAATAACATGAGCTGTGGATAGGAAGAGAATATATGATGAAAAATGGAACTAAAAAGCATTATATTAACAATAAAATAATCCACAAGAAAAAGAAAGTTCAGGCCACTAATGGAGATTTTTGGAGCTAGGAATAATAAATCAAACATTTAAATGTTACAAACACAACAACAGATGTGAAGACCTGTACATTGGTAATTTGCAAACATGCAATTAGACAATTCACAAGCTGTGAATATACACCCACAGCACGCTGTGAACGAGGTGGGAGTCACACACCTGCAATGAAGATGTTCTATGTTTCACCGGAGACTTTTGATTTGGGTACTTTGATTCAAACCAGTAGCAGCAGCAAACTCGGTGTGCGGGGCCCAAGAGCCCGAGCCGGGAGGCACGGGAAGCCGGCGGCACAGGCGGCGCCTGCCCTCCTCCCTGCGTCCCCCCAATATCGCATTCATGTCCTCCTATGAATGAGGCACGGGGAGACTGCGCGGTCTCAGAGCCAAACGTCACGTCACATCAGTGACCCGGTCCCTGTCACCTCTGCACCTGTGCAATGGCCTGACCGGGCCAGGGGAAACGGTATGAAACACCCCATCCACTGGAAGCGCTCCTAACAGAAAACTTTCATTTTTTACCTAACAAATTCCTGTTTCCATTTGTGGCACTAATAGTATTTGCCAGTCTCCCTGGCAGAAGACGTGACCCCCGCCCTGAGCCACTTGCAATGTAAGCAGGCAAGGTAGCTTGAGGTGGGGTAGGAAAAAAATAAAGCCTTGAATTTTCTCACTTCGTAGTGGACACAGAGCAAGGCAGAGCGAGCCGAGGTGTTCGCAATATGCTGGAGCAGATGCCATCGGTTTTCTATCAGGTTGAGGGTCTGCCCGGGAAGCACACTGAGGATGGCTTGCCATCCTTGTGCATGGGCAGAGCGGCCGTGCCGCGCCAGCACGCCGGGGTGTTGTTGGGATGGCACCAATGAGGACGGCACTAACACAGCCTCCGCGGTACAGCAATGTGCTGCTTTGCGGAGCGGGAGCCGCAGGGCAACCCTGAGACTTTAACAAGCATTATAACCATGGAGGAGTTCGTTACATCTTGGAAGGGATCCATAATGAAATAACAAGCCGGGAAGTTTACTAGGATAAGTGTGTGCGGGGGGAAGATAACATGCTCTACATAGGTAGTTAAAGTTTTAATTGATAATTTCCAAAGGCATTCCAATGCTTGTTAACAATACTGTTATTAATAATGGCACTTTGTGTTCAGTCAGATGTTCAAACAATGCATATTTGAATTAACGTAATTCGGTGGGCTGTAGCAATAAATAGTCCTTCTGGCTCCTCTCAGTCAGCAGTTAGAGCTTGAGCAAGGCACTGGCCTTAACTAACTTTATGGATAATTTTCAAAATTTATCTTTTTGGGTTTAATTTGGTGTTAAGTTGTTAAAGAACAGGTTTATACTCGGCCTGGTATTAGAGTGGCTCACAAAGCCTCACCACATTTCTCTACTTTTTATCTATTGTTTTGTTCACCTGGGGAAAAAAAATCCCCGCACACCAGAGGGACTGGAGCAGCCCAAGCGGCTGCAGTGGGTGGAGGGAGGACCGGTGCTGGCTACACGCAGTCGGGGCTGGGGAAAAGGCAAAGCCAAAGGGCTCGTGGGCCCTTGCTGAGTTCAGGGAGCCGAGTTTACATCATTGAACCCACCGAAACCAGCCATGCAGCGTGAAAGTACAAATCACAGGGCATCCGGGGCAAGGGAACGTAATGTGCCCTCTTTTTGTGTGCTCTCTTTCCTCCCCATCCTGGAACAGCAAACCTGCCCAGGCAGCAGCCAGCCTGAGCCCCTCCTGGATACAGCCACAGCCTCCACCGACCAGCTGAGAGCTGGATGTCTGCTGCTCGCAGAAGAGTGAAAAAGTAATACTCATGAATGTTAAATACTGGTTTTATGAGGTACAGGAACTACAGTGGTAGCCCAGAGGGTTCGTGTCATTCTTTTCTGCAACTGTCGCTGAAGAGCTTATCAGAGTCTGTGGTGACCAAGGTCAGCAAAAGACATATTTGCTGACGGTGAAGGTCCATCCCCCTCCCGCAGAGCCAGCGGTGTCTGCGTCCTTCCCGATGGGGACAGGGATGGGGACAGCTTTCTGCACCCCTGCGCCAGGCTTGGTCACTGGTGCGCCGGACGGAGCAGCTGCACCCTCGTGTTCCAGGGCAGCCCCTGAGCACACAGGCCACGGGCTCAGGGCACGTCACGAAACGCAGTGGGGTTCTCTGGGAGACTTCTGTGCTTTGCAGCCTCTGCGCTGCCACCAGAGCCTGCCAGCAACGGGATGTTACGAAGCGCCTGTGGAGCACTCCTGGAAGCTCCAGCTTGGTGCTCCAGGTAACTCCGGCGGTTACAGTTTGCCTGACTCACGCTGTGTGACTCATCTCCCGTACACCATCGCTATCGCCTTCGTGTTACCATTTCCAACAATTCACTCAGGAGGAGTCATGAGGCAGCACCCATTTTGCGGGATTTTTGCAGAAGATACCCTTTTGTTTGGGGAAATTTATTCAAAGAACTAAAGAGCAGTTGAGTAATGTGGTGTCTCGTCATTCAGACCCCCTTGCTTTTGTTACTATCAGTGAAACACCTCCAAGAACAACTAGGTCTTCTAAATGTCAGTGCATCAAAGATCGCAAAGTCATAGTTTGATGCTGCAGCCTCGAGAGCATGGTCAGTCCCCTCTCTTGAATCCCGGTGCTCCCCACGGGGGCTGCTCTGCTCCCAGCCGGCGGTGGCTGTGGAGTCGGGGCTGCAGCCCCGCTGCAGCTCAGCTGTGCAACAGCCCCCGGCCGCGCGCACCCAGCTGTGCTCCCCCCGCGCGCCCTGGGCTGGGGGCTGCCGGCCCCAGCTCGCCTGGGGGTCCCTGGGGTGTAAAGCCATGCAGGTGAACATCTACAGATTCCTTTTGGCTTCTTTGCTTGCTCTGGATAATAGTTTCTCAAAAGCTTTGCTGCTGGATAAACCGAAGCAGTCTGTGCAGGTATTTATCAGCAGCAGTTAGGGCAGTAGAATCAGGCTCACCTGAAGTGAACTCAGATTTCTGTCAAACCTGAACAGCTTTCCATTTGGGTTGGAAAACAATGAGTTTTGTACCCTCTGCTCTGGCCGCTGATGCACTGCAGCGGTGTGAATTCCCCTTGCACTCCCCTTGGCCTGTTGTTAATTTCCAGCAAACTTGCCAAACACTGGGAGTTTGTCTCCAATCCTGGAGCTCTCGTTTCCTTGCGGTGCTGGTTTGGCACTCAGTAAGGGAAGAAGTGTTTTGCAGCCCACGTCTTGTGCCCCTAAGAACAGTGTTTGCAGGGATGGTCACAGAGGGCAGGTCAGGAACAGCGACAGTGTCTGCAATAGCAGGATTTGGTATATGCTAGCAGCAAGGAGGCACTTCTAGGCTTCAGGTATTGTGTGGTTTTGGGTAGTTAATTTAATAAAACCCGTTTTTAACGTGTTCCCTGTTCTGAGAAAGAAAATCAATTAAACAGGGTTCATCCCTGCCTGCTTGAAGAAAAAAGAATTTAAATTATGGAAGAATATTTCACTGCCTGGGCTTCCATTCGATCAATAAAAATACATTTTTGGAGGAAGTTGCAGCTCAGCATGACCAGGGACGTCAGGATCATGCTTTGGCCTGTGCGTATGCTCAAGAACTGGTTTGAACGTGGTGATGAGCCATAAAGAAGGCGCTCCTGCAGGGACGCTTTGTGGTGCTCACCACCCTGCCTGGGACAGTCCCAGGAGGAGATGCGGTTTACGTGCGTGCCAGAAAACGGGGTGGGGGGTGCATCCCTTACCTTTGTGTTCAGCAGTGGGCTTCATCGCTTTCAATCCCGCTGTTTGCATGGGCTCCTGGTCGCTGATGAACCGGTGAAACCACCGTCTTCTCAGCTGCCTGAGCTCCGAGTTGCGGGACACAAGCCACCCTGGGCTGTGCCGCTGGTCCAGGGCCGGCTCCTGCATCGCGTCCATGCCCACCAGCAGCCTGGGGCTGGGATTTTGCAGCGTCCTGGGGTCCACGATCCCGACCCCGGCCACCCCGTCCGGCACTGGCAGGGCCTGGTTAGCAGAGGTCCCACGCGAACCTTGCTGGATAACCAAGCGGGTCCGCTGCAGCAGCAGGAGGCTGCCAGCCATCAGGTAAGCTGCTGTGAGGAAGAAGAGCAGAAACTGGGTCCGACGGAGAAACTTCTGTAGCCTGAAGAAAGCTTTGGCCATGCCCTTACTGAAGCCGGGCCCTTCACGCCTCCCGATGGGCCCCCGAATCTCCGCCTGGCCGGGTGCTGGTGCCTCCCATAAGTTCAGCCCATCACTTCGGTGCCTTCTCCCGGCAAAAAGCCTTCTCCTCCGGTGGCCCCGGCAGGGGGAGCAGCGGGGGGCGGCAGAGCCGCAGCCTCAGGCGCCTGGCTGGCCGAGGGGCTGCGCACACACCCGGGGCGATGCCATCGTCGCGCTCCGCCAAGCTGCCTAACAGCCCATGCTGAACCCTGAAATACCGAGGGGAAAGGGTTGGTTCACACCCAAATAAAAAATACCTGTCATCAGGGTGACTTTCCCCCACCCACCCCCTTTTTTTCAGCTGAGCCTTTCTCCATCTGTTGGTTATAATTAATGCACTTTAAAAGCTATAATCCAATGAGGATTGATTAAGCAGAAGCTAGTTTCAGATCTTCAGCCTTACTTTTTTTTTTCTTTCTTTTTTTTTAACTTGGAATGAACAAGAAATACCTTTATGATGAGGTTATTTTTCTTGGGATGTTTGGCAAAAAAAGTTCTGTATTTTCTTTTGTCAATAGGCGACATCTCCATTCTTTGTCACTGGCTGGAACAGGCAGCCACACTATAGGCATCTTCTTAGGAAGGTGTTATCGAATTCCTTCCTTTCAGCAAAGCAGTAGCTAAGCTACAAATGCAGATCAGAGGGAAACAGCAGTGTGGGTGTGTGGGGAGAAGAAAGAAATGGCATCAACTCACAATAGATAAGATAATTATTAATCTCTTTGCATCACAATAAAGTCAGGCGTTATGCTGGAAGGATATCTGGGAGTTCTGTAGTTACAGACACAGCTATGCGAGTGGCTGTGCGTGTCCCTTTAAAAGAAACCAGAGATCCTGCTATTTTTTTAGTGGATTTCTGTTGCCAAACATTGATGTGTGGCTGCATGGACAAAAACTAGTGAATGTTTGAAAAAAAATCGTTTCAAGTTTCACCAGATATCTCTTGACTGCTTCTGAGCTTTGCAGGCTTTAGCCGTGCTGATGTACACCATAATGGGATTGTCTGGGCAAGAAAAGCTCCTTTGTGCTCTAGGGAACCTTTAACCTCCTGTAGCAAATAAAAGCTGGCATCTCCCCATAAGTTCCTGTTTTCCCAGTCTGTCCCTTCGCTGTGGAGCCAGGCAAGTGCTGAGAAAAGATGCAGTGTTTTCCGGAAAAGAAAATATTATGGCTTTTGCTTAACTTGCATTTGGGGCACACTCTTGAATTCCACAGTCGTGGCAAAGAAACATCGTTCACTGTATTTCTCGTTTCAGTACCTGATTTCAAGTTTTGTGGATATTCATTTATGCATCTCTCTTAAATAGATGCTACCAATTAAGTTGCCACCCATTCCCTTTTTCATTTAGTTGTGCAACTTATTTCTATCTTAAGCAGCAATCAAAAACAAAGCTCAAAAACTTCTAGGCCAAAAATATTAAAGATCAGCCGAATCTTTTGTCAGTTGAGCCCGAATTCTTTTTGCATGACCTTTCAGCCTCGATTACTAAAGAGGGTTGGCCCATGGCAGGAATCCCCGTCTTCTCGTCCTACGTGTCGGGTGGTCTTGAGCACCTGATTTAGATGCTTGGTTTTCAAAATTATTTTTTTTAAAGTTTGTGCACACTGGTCTCAACTGTATAAGGCTGAGTAATATCCAAAAATGTTCTATGTGTTTATCTCTACACTTTCTCCAAGAGCTCAGTCTGGGAAGGACTTACTGCTCTCTTCCCCTCAGTCCCTGTGGATCCGTTGGCAGCCAGTGCGCTGGAGGGAGCGAGGAGCTGCAGAGGGCTGCGAGGCAGCACCACGCTGCAGTCAATTAAGACCACTTTCTCCACTGTTAAAGTTACCACAAGTCCCTCCTGATCAGCTCCAAAGCCAAAGAAAATGCATTGATTTACACCAGCTGAAGAGCTGACCCTTAAAGTTAAATTATTGAAAATCTCTGATCAACGTTGTGAGTGCTCAAGAATTACAGTAAAAAGGTCAGAAGTGCCGGGACAGATGAGCAGGAAATTAGCCATAATCAGGTACTGCAGATTGTTACTGTGCTAATTTATCTGAAGAAATACTGTCTATCAGCATAGGTATGATTTGATGTCCTAGTTGTTCCCAACATGGGGCTACTGGAAACTTGAGCTATTCCCAAAAGAGGCTGTCTAATCTAAAAGAAAGGGGTGTCTATTAGCCGGTTGAGATTCTGGCTGGGAATTTACCATGCTCCGTGCGGCAAACACTATTCTGAGGGAAGGCTTGGCCAAGGAGGAGGCAGCCGAACGCCTTGGTGGCTGGTGGCGGAGCAGACAGCACACTGCTCGAGCTGCTGTTGAGCATGCAAAGGGATGGCCCTTCGTAATAAAAAGCTGCCGCAAAGCCTCATCAGTGAGATGGTAGCGGCTGCAATCACATAGGTATTCAAAAGGCTTAAGATTTTATTTTTGCCCCTAGCAGAAGATGAGGCTAGATACATCTCTCAGACTTGCAATCATTTTTGCCCAACAGTAATTCAGGGTTTCAGAGCTCTTTTGGTTTACTCACAAAGTGATCAAGTTACAATATCAAGAAATGCTTCGAGCCAAAGTTCTCAAGTGCGTCCAAGTCACGTGCGGGGGAAAGGCGGGCTGCGGCAGCCGGGAGCCGTTAGGCGTTGCTAATAAGCGATGCCGAGTGTGGCCGCGTGGCCGGAGAAGGACCATCGAAGCTGTCTACTCAGGAATATTATGCCGTCAGGAATGTTATGCCTGAAACTGCATCAGTGGCACAATGTAGTCCCTTTTACTGCCACTGTGTGCTCAAGTCTTTCAGCGAATTTCGGTTGAGTTTCTCCATGTTTGCAGCAATGTAAAGTCCAGCAGGTGGACACTGCATCATCCCCATGGCGAGAGGATCTGCCGCCGCTCTGGGCAGCATGCGGCGATGCCGAGGGGAGACGAGTCCGGCCACCTCCTGCCCAAACAGCGCCTGTGCGGGGCGATCGCTGCCCCATGCTAGCAGGATGAAAAGCCTGCTGTGCACCAGCACAGCCACGTCACCGCCCCGCGTATCGGACCTAATTTAAGTGTGCAGCAAGCTCTGCAGCCAAACACCAGAAACGTTTAGCTCCTGTTGACCTGCCTCGTTTTATTTATTTATTTGTTTACTAAGGAGAAGCTGCTTTTTGGTGTCAAAAGGCTAACTTTGCCTTTGCCCAGTGGTTGAAAAAGTTTAAATGGTAATAGCCAATTCTACTGCAGTCAATATGACATATATAAATTACCTCCAGATGCATTCGCCCTCAGTACAGTTGCCATGACAGTACATTGTAGTAAAAACCCAACCAAATAAATAAGCAGACTCTCCGCCCACAGCAACTGCTGCAAATGTGCAACTCAAAAATTAAATGTTGCTTTTTAGTGGGGAAACAGCAGAGTGCTGCTGACATAAAAAAAAAGTCATTTGATTTTTCCATAAACTGCATATTGCAATATCATCAAAGTATGCCTAAAAGAATTGAAGTGCATCACTTTTGATGATGATATTAAAAAGGAAAGAGTAAGGAGGATATGAACTAGTATCTGGTAATAGAAAATGTATCATTTGTCTTTTTCATACATGTTTCACTTAAAATGAATGAAGTGAAATGGAAGAAAAATAGAGTCTTCTGTTCCTATTTATCAGTTCTCACAGCCAAAGGGGTTTTAGGACCATATTAATTGAGAGTTGAGTTATTCAGTAAAATCATAAAATGATAATTGAAAGGACTCCGAGACGGGCAATGAGAACTGTTGAACAGCAGAGAAGACCTCTAGGTGACGAGAACAATGAAAGGGTTAATGCTGCAACAAGAAAGAGGGAAATAATTAGCCCTGGCAAGGATCAGCTTTGGGGGTGGTGCGTGGCAGCTGCAGGAGATGTGCGGGGTGCTGTGCCTTCAGCAGGGAGAGCACCTCCTGCACTGCTGACGGGGTGGTGCGGCTGGTCACATTAGAGAAATAGAAAAAAATTTGTAAAGTTCTTGGCAATTCTACTCTCCTAGCTAAAGGAGAAGTTACAGAATTTTTCAGGGAAGACTGAATACTTTCCATGATGCCATGAAAGCCGGTAAAGGCTGAAGAAAGTAAAGAGCAGCCCCAGACTTGTAGATGAAGAGTTGCTCAGTTGAGGACTCTCCCTTAATAGGTTGCTCAGTGCAGAAACTTCGGTCAATACAACATTGATGGTTGCAGCTCATCAATAGTTGATCTTGTCTAAAGACCAGCAGGATTTTGCAAATTCAGAGTTCTTGGCACGGAAGCAAGACTATGTTTTCTGTTGTAAACTGAAGGGAATTGGACTCATGAACACTATTTTTAGAAAAATCCATCCCTCTTCCACGTTTCTCCTTTCTTTCATCAGCTTTCTTTGAGGACAAATGTAGTCGGTTAGGACCTAGCTGAAGGATTCTGGCTCGCAGCCCGTCTTTTGGATACATGCTGCCACTTTCTTGAGGCTGTTTGGGAAGTCAAGGCCAATATCATACTGCGTGAGTGCACGTAGGAAGGAAAACTCTTGAGAAGCCGCAAATTGAATGTTGGGATCCTGTCAAATATTTGCAGTTCCCTTTCTTCCGATAGCTAAAAGCACCCTGAGTAACCCCAATGTCTGCCAGTGTCGGTCCCGAGGTGGCGGACAGCAAGTGCCTCTCGCAGCCGTGCTGTCATACGTGGGCAGAGCTGTCTCTTGAGTTTTGAGAAGGGGTTACAAAGATGACAAAGGTGAGCTGTCTGAGCTCTCCCCTCACACCTCGAGTGGAATCAAGGGAGAAATTCCACGTTATCCCACTGTCCAAATCATGGAATAAGAGAAAAATCAAACCATGGCTCACATTTGTGTGGAAAGCAGCACGTGCTAACAGTAAAGCTTAGAAGAAATCTGGTACTCTACTGTCTTAAGCCAAAATCCACTCGGATCAAGATATAGGTTGATGCTGATGGATTTTGGCTCAGGTCCATTGTTACTTTTTCTAGCGCCTCAAAAAAGTGTCATGCGGGCTCCTCTCACTAACTTAACAATGTAATTTAGGAATTTATGCAAAGGAAGGAAAAAGAGGTGATTTTGTAATTCACCTTTCCTAGGATATTCTTTCACCAAAAAGAAAGGAAAATTTTGATGAAGAGTTACTCTGATACTGATTTCCTTCACCAATTTAAACACACACTTTTCTATGCGATAAGGTCTGTGGAATATAACCTGACCTTTCTGGCAGTTACAGTGCAACGCTCAAACGAGACCCGTCTGGAGCCTTCCCGGAGCGTTCCCCTGCAGACGGAGAGGCCGCGGCACCCTCCCTCCCTGGCCTGGGCCGGCGCTCCCCCCGCGCCCCCCCCATAACCCTGCGCACCAGCCGTTTATCACAGGCCCCGCAGTGACAGCAGCCACCGTCCCAGCCACGCGAGCTGTCCCGCGCGAGCTGTCCTGCGCGGGCAGGGCCGGGGGACGGCCCTGGCGTGGCTCAAGCCTGGCACGGCGGCGTGCCACACTGCTCCAGCGGCCGCTGCAGCTCACGCCGGTCCCGTGCTCTCCAGCTTCCTCATCCCTGCCCTTCCTCTAAGGCAAGTGGCAAACTCAAGTTGCCCGTCTCCTTTGCTCAAGGCAGGAGGTCCAGCCCCGGCACGCGAGGCTGAGGGTGAGTTAGTGCCCGTCCTTCGCTCGTGCACACCCCGCATCTCCCTCCATGTGAAACGCCCCACGTCATTCATTTCTCCTCCTGCAGAACTTGCTGAGGGTTGGTATTGAAATACAATAAAAGGGTTTCTACCACATCTCTTCCCAAGCCACTTCCCAAGCCACCAATAATTTGGCTTGTAAATATTTCTAGAAACTAACTCTTCCACCCCTTTCCCATCACAATGAAGCTTATCACCGAGGGATTTTCAGTAAAGTAATGAGGTGCGTAATGAGACAGAAGTGAGGGGACCTTCAGCCTGTCCTGACCACTGAAGCTCCAACGTCTCATGCCAGCTCCTCTACCAAAGGATCTGCCCTTACTACCCAGGCTTTCAGAAGCAAGAAGCGCTTCTTTCAACTTACAGAGTTTTACTTGCAAGAGGATGGATCTGTGCTGACTCTACGCCCATGCCCGGCTCAGGAGCAGTTCTTTCCTGACACAATGCTGCTTTGAGTGTTGCTTTAAGCACAACATAAGGTCTGTCAACAAACTAGAAACGAGGTAGAAGCACCAAAATTCCTCCACATGCTGTAGTGGCAAACGTTGCAGCTTGAGAGGATCTCTAGCAAGTTTACCATTTCCTCCCTCACCTGCCCTCCCTTCCCACACTCTGTTGAAACTGCGTTTGCTACAAGACGTAATCAGATTGCAGAGTTATCTTTGATGCTGGTATCGGGTTAAATCTGTTAAATAATGATGAAGTGTGATAAAGCAGAAAACAATCTTTATGCAGAGGTAGCAGAAAGATGGAACAAAACTCTATAGTCCATAAACTAGTCAAATCAAGTTGAAAATGCACAAGTGAAAAATATACACAATATCTACTGTAAACAATATGGGAGGTGTTTTACAGTTGACAGATAATTCAGCTCTGGAAGTGAAATGCAATGTCACAGAACAGAGCTGCAGGCTGGAGAGTCAGCGCTAACTTGTGCAAATGTGGTCACAGCAGCTCCTTCACTAGATATTCCACTTTTTTGAGACCCGTTTTGTAGCACAGGTAGGTGTAAATCTAGGTAATAATTTTGGTGGTGACCGCAGCAGCCTGTGGTGAGGGATGCAGAGGAGCCTGCAGGAGGCAGCTGGTCCAGCACGGCTTGTTGTGAGACAGAGCGCTGACTGGGAAAGTGTTCAGTGACAGCTTGTAACAGACAGCATACCATGGCGATACGGCATTTCTGCCATTAATCCAATACTTTTTACCTAGCTCAGTGATGAAGTAATAATCAGGAGCACTGATTCCATGCCAGTATGGAAGAGCTGCAGACGTAGACATGCCCACGGTTTATATGTACACAGACACATGCATCTGTATGCGTGTGTGTATACATTCCGTACATAGAGGGATGTGTACTCAAACGATAACATACAATCTGCTGTCACCATTTGCTGATAAACTGAGACCTATCAGCAAACAGTATTCTTAAACCTAGAAAGTATTGATCAACAATAGACCATTCATGCATAATGCACATCCCTTTGATACTAAGAACTCGAGCACCCAGCAAATGATACTTTATCTGCAATTTCAAAAACCCCCAATATGATTCTGTGGCTACAGGCTGAAGTTTTGCAAGAGATTGTTGTAAAAAATATACCATATATTTTTTTGCCTCATCCCACAGTAGCTAGAGATGAGATCTTTTCCTGTGTGCAAGGAAATCTGCTGGAATTAAAACAACATGCAGATCTGTAACTAAACTAAAATGTATTTAAAAAGCGTCTTTCATAAACCTCTCAACATCCGAATTCCTGCAACATCCACCTACTAAAAATTGTTAGGGTGTATTTATTTAGCACAATGATGCTTCAGAAACTGTTCAGAGAAGCCGAGCGTTCCAGCCTGCCTCCCCAGGCTGTGTGACACACACACACTCGCGTTATCCGTGCCTACTTTTCAAGTATAATGTTTTGTGGATGCTCAGAGAAGGGCATCTCGAGAGCAAACTGCAATCTTTATAAATAATGCAGCTGAGCCTCGTGTGCTTAGATGCCATAGATAAATTTAATAAATCAAAGAGCCGTTCAGACCGCAATGAATGTTAATACCTCAGCCCCTGCAAAAAGTTGTCTGGTTATTACTTGTGTCAAGGCCAGCTGACAGACAGCTCACAGAAGCAGATAATGCAACTGTGCAAGAAAAGGAGGAAAAAAACTCACCTTTCTTTTCTGGTCGGGGAACTCCTGTTGTAGCCAGGCAAAGTCCTAGACAATCCAGTGAAATATTATAAAAAGCTGTAATGCATATCTGAAAAGCTGACAAATCCTGCTCCCTCTGCCCTTCCCCTCTAATCCCTCCCCGCCTCCCCCTTCCAGCGCGCCGAGCCGTAATCCTCCCGAGCACCCCTCCGCGCTCTGCCCGTCTCTGCGCGGCACTCCGCTCCCTCCAGATGTTTATACCCGTGACTAACGCAGCCGCCGCGCAGCCCCGCACATGCTCGCTGCTCACCGCCGCCCGTGGCGGTCCCTCGCCGGGGTCCCTGCGGCTCACCGGGCCGGGGGGCCGGGGTCCTGTGCCCCGCGGGGGCTGGCGGCGGCGGCACGCTCCATGGCCTCCTGCGCCTTTACGTCTGCTTCACGGAGGAGCTCTGCAGCCCTCCGCAGCCACAGACGTTTCCAGACCTCCCCATACGCTCTATCTGTCTGTGTATTTGCCTAAACGCGCGGATGGCTGCATAGGCAGAGATCTAAGTGGCGGCGGGAGCAGCGGGAAGACCTAATGCGATCAGCTGAACGGATGCTCCGGTGTTTGTTTCTCGGTGCCTCTTCCCACTAGGGGCAGATCCCTCTGGAGACCCAGACCCCTTCCCAACAGGTCCAGAGGGTCCCGGGAAAGCGAGTCCCCGGCAGCTGCCGGCACCAGCTCGGAGATTTCAGGCAGCAAATTGTTATTCCGGGCACAGGTGGATAGGAGTAAATTATTTATAAATGTGAGAGCTGAAAGGCAGTTTGCTCGGTGTCCTTAGGAGTGCCTGCTCTGCTCTGCCATCCTCACTGCGCGTACCGACTCCTTTCTGCTACTGGTTCGCAGGGAGATTGATCAATTTATAATTATTCTTTAAGCATCTGCATTTAAATGGGAGTAGGCTGCAGGCTTGTAACTGCGTGTGCTTTTGGAGCGCCCCGTAGTCTTTGCATATTTAAGTCAAACCTGTGGGGATTTGTCTCGGGGGGGCCCAAATGGGATGCAGTCATGGGGACCCTTGTTGTTCCTCCGCAGAGGAGCGCGGGTCAGTCGTGTTGGACTGAACGCTGGCTTGGCTGCGCGAAAGCAACACTCAGGGCTTTTCTTGGATCTGAGAGGAAAGAGGGAATTCGGATGCCATGTGGGGACGGACCCTGTTGCCCTCCCGTATGCTGCCCAGCGCCACGGGGTCGGTGACGCTGCGTGCGTGCATCTCTCTCCGTAGCATGCCCCGCACGTGGGATCTGCCCCTGCCACTGCCGTGCTAACGCTGCGTGATGACGCTTGGCTTCCAATCCGCACACAGTTTTGAGCAGAGGCACCTGCCTGTTGGGTTGGGATCTCTGCACACGTGCTGGCTGCTTTCAGAGTACTCTGGTTGGGACGCCGGCCGGGATTAGAAATGCACACAAGGATGGGAGCTACAGGCTACAAAGATGGGAGCCACAGACTAACCTCACTTGGTCACCGCCTTGTGAAAAATAGCGCAGTGGTGTCGGAAAGGTTCAATCTTTAGTTGGCGCCAGCATCAAGGGATGAATTTTACCACCGTTGTGTTTGCACTGGGTTAGTGACATGTGTGTTTCTTGCCTTAGACCTGTGTAAGCAAACTGTGCTGTGCCTGGCTACTGCAGTTCGTCAGTTTACTTTTCCTTTCCTTTTTTGAAGGCTGTTTTGCCTTCTTGTGTTTTGTCTTAAAAGCAAACAAATCCAGGAACTTCTGTCCCTGGCTACAGAACGTGGGAAATAGTTTGCAGTCCTGGCAGGCCAAAAAGAAGGACCTTGTATTTCTGCTTGTTGCCTTTCCAGGGCCAGACCCTTGACCCCCCCAAATTCCCGGGTGGGAAGCCTCAGCTGGGCGGGCGGCAGAGCCCCTTGGGTGGGCGGTGAGCCCCCGCAGGCACTGCGCAGTGGGAGCAGAGCCTACGGTGCTGCCGCCGGCACACAGCAGCGCCCCTCCAAACGCGACCACAGCGCTTTGTGCCTGCACGTTCCTGGGGGGTGAGGGGTACCGGCGCCGTGGGGGACCGCTGGGACAGGGGGCCTCCTTCCAGCTCTGCCCCCGAGGGCCCGGCGACCACGGGCAAGCTGCGTGCCTCGCTGCACTGCACGCATCCTCCCGCTCTTCGCGCCCCTCGTCCCACTCTTCGCGCCCCTCGCTGCATCCGGCCCCGCACCGCAGTGCTGTGAGCGTGTACTTTGGGGCTCCTGTGGTAGAATTTAAAAAATCACGACAACTGCAAATCCATTTAGCCACAAGATATGCCTATCCTTCTCTATGAGAAAAAAATTGCAGTTGCTGGCAGAAGAGCCTTCTATGAACAAATCTGCAGTAGTTGCAAATAGTTTTCATATACAGAAATCCAGGAAGGAAATATAAAGAGTTTGAAGCTGTTACGGCATTCACATAAATCTGGTGATCTTTCAGACTTGGTAAGATGTGAAAATGAACAGCTAAAATGTTTTTGCTCTTAACAAAGATTTTCTGGGACTTAATGTATTTAGAGGGCTGCAATTGTACGCTGATTTTGTGAATTTTGATTAATGGAGAACCCTGAGACTTGGCAATGTAACATTCAAATTTTGAAATACTGATGTCTGGAGATGTATTCTCACCCCGAGAAGTTGTGCATCCGTTAGACTGCAACCCATCCAACCTTTATGTGTGCGTACAGCTTTAAGGCTGCAAGAGTACGAAATTAAGTTAATTTTACTGAAATTAAATTGATCAAATGTTTAATGTAATGCCATTTTTAAATGTTATGCTGGGTTGGGGCCTAAATCAATAGAATTACAGGAATCTGCCCAGGTGAAGCAGTGGCAGGAAATGAAGTTCAGCATTATCAGTGAGAAAAATGATGCTGAAAATGTACCAAACTCCCAATTTGCAGTGCAGCGTACCGGCAGCATGACATGTGCCCCCGCGCCGTGGCGCTGCTCGGAGCGGTGAAGGCAGACCCCCCCACACACCTACAGCGGCGAAGGAGCCCTGTCCCCGCGGTGCGACCCGGGGGTGGCTGCGCTCGGCCGGGAGCTGTCGGGAGCCAAGCGGCGCTGGAGCAGTTGCGCGAGAGGGCACGGCAGCGCGGTCAGCGCAGGTCTGTGGGGGCGCGGGGGGCAGGAACGGCCACTCGGGACCTTTGCCGCGGGAGCGAGCGGCAGGTCGGGTCTGTGTCTGTCTGGCGCGCGTGCGAAGGCGTTGGCGAGATCTGCTTGGCACGGCGAGCGGGTCCCAGGGACGTGCTGTCGCTTTGACGTATGGTCTGTTGGCACAGATTTGACATGAAAACAACCCGCTGCTGTCGGGGGTCTTGCAGCTGCTCTGCCTCCAGTCCTGAGTTCGGGGAAAGCCCGGACAAACGGCCAGGTTTTATAAAACATCAGCCCCGCTGCACTGAGCCCTGGTTAGAGCCGGCTCGTTTGCAGGGGTTGTGTACAAAATGCCACGTGGGGACTGTCAAGGCTCGGTGCCCCCATGGGCACCCGCGGGGTCACCTCCGCAG
>NW_009647692.1:525003-537576 GCF_000708025.1 Charadrius vociferus
CGGCGTCCCGCTGCGGCGCGTAGCGCTGTGTGGAGCCGCGCTGGGAGTGTGCCGGCGGGGCACGGCAGCACCGCAGAGCGCCCTGCGTGCTGAGGCACCGGAGGTCTTCTGTACACAAAGTCTCATTGGTTTAATTTAACTTAGTTAAAGCAAGCCAAAGTCAGTTTTAAAGCTTGCTTTATTATTTTGGTTTAGTTTCCCTAGTGAGACTAGTTGAGAAGTCAGTAAACCCTTTGGACCGGGTGATGCTAACAGTCACGGGGAGCCGAGGAAACTCAGTTCTGTGACGATGGGCATTATCACGTAGCGTCAGTAGACAAAACAAGGCATTCGTAAATTGAAGTAAGGTTGTCCCCATAAGGTTTGCAAAGGCTTAATTAAGCCACCTGAATTAAATTGGAATATACTTTTGCAAGGCCACCAGGGGAGATGCCGTAGGAAAGTGTTTTCCTGTCACCACACTCGGCACTGGCAAGACCTGCAGCATGTTGGACAGTCTTCTTTCAAAGAAAAAGAGTTATTATTTTGTTATTAGATAATTAACAAATCTCTAGTAGTACCATCTGGCAACTATTAAGTTTCGTCTCTTCTTACCAAAGAGTAAGAAATAGGGATTACATCCATGGTAGCTTTGGGGGGGGCATTTTAGCAAGTACGCTTTTCATCTCGTACAAAATATCTATACATCGAATCCATGAGGTCTCCTCCACCCTTTGGTGTGCTGGTACTTCATTTGTTCTGTACGTTGCAATTATCTCTCATTCCAAAGCGCTCATGTCAGCTCTGTTTTGTTACTAATATGCTATTACATGGAAAAAATAATAATCAATAGAGTGTTCCAGTTGAGAAAATAGGAGGCCAAACTCTGCTTTTTCTGTGCCCTGGTGTAAATCTGAAGTGATTCCCGTAACGGCAGTAGGAACCACTCCAGAGCTGCACCTCTGTTAGATGAGAGCAGGACGCTGCCTGGTGAGCCCGGGAACGTGGAGGTGGATGACAAATAACATGACATTGTTAAAAAAAAATAATCAGAAGGTTAAATGTAACGAAAGCTTCTGTGAAAATGCTGCATTTTTGGTAAATGGAAATGCAGCTGAGATAATTGACCTCTATATAGAAACTGTGATGGGAAAACCAGGGGTGGTCGCAAGAATCTGAAGGTCTTTTGCAAATGCTCGTCAATAGCACTTTGGTTTTTCTAATCCAACTATATGCAGGATACCGATTCACCAACATCTGGATTTCAATTAAATCCTGAGAGGCAGTCTGGTCTCAGCACCGCACCCTCCTGTGCGTCTGGCCCAATACCTTATTTCACATGGCCTCAATACAAAGCAAGAGAGGACGGGGAATCGAGCTCTGACCACAGAAAAGTAACTGCAGAAACCCTCTGAACCAGGAAAAGCATTTGAATTTGAGAAGGCGGCTGACGGGGGGGTGGGGGGCGTTTCTGCTGTTGGTTATGCCAAAGTCTACTCACACTTGGATGAAAAAGAGAAATGCAGCATTTTGTCTAAGCCAGCGGCCAGTAACTGGAGGGACCCGGGCTCAGTTCCTTCCTGTGCCACACTCACCATGTCATCTTGAGACACAGGGGTCTGAAAGCCTTGACAGGGAGACTTGTGGTGCCCTTTACAGATTTCAGAGAGCAATGGGAGCCTAAATACCCTCACAGTCCTGGCCGTAATCCCTCCACTCTCACATTTCCCACCTGGTTAATAATACTATGATTTCCCCGGGGAACTTTTCCGTCCCCCACAAGGAGCAGAGGTCGATCTTGCGAAGCGCACTCTGCCTCAAAGCTGCGGGATGAGCAGCTCTAGTTAATCCGGCCAGACTGGAGGGGTGCTGCTTTTAATAATTTGTTCACAGTTTCGCTTTGAATGCCTTAAAGAGAAATACCTGTTCTGCGTTTGAAGCGCTAACGCAGCCCTGAGTGCGGCAAAGCAAAGCCATGGCTCTGCAGGGTGGGCACCGAAAGGTGGTTGTGAGCAGTGGGGCTTCGGCATCCTTCTGCCCGAGCTCTCGTGCCGCCCCCTCCGTCCCCTCCACCGGCACCGCTGAGCACCGCGCTCGTTGCGGCACAGGGTGGAAGGACGATGCGCCGTATGGGAAGAGGCATGAGCGGTGCTGGTTATGAAGAGTGATGTGAGAGGTGGTTTCACGTGTTTTCAGACTCGGACCTGCAGGACACTATTCTTGTTTTACTCCCTCTGTTGTCTCGTCTGTGTCATCCCGTTGTCGACAGAGAGGTTGTGCCGTTACAAGGCCCATGTAAGTGCCTCTCACAGCTCCTGTTAAATGAAGAAGGATCAGATTGTACATTCAAAGGATAATCTGATGTTTTACATGGCAAAAGTAGTGTAAGAATGAGCTAAGAAAAGGAAAACTGGGTACAAAGCTGAGCAGGATGCAGACATGGAAAAATGATATATAATAACACTAAGAGAAAAGGGGCAGAACTAGGAAAATAAAGCATGTGTGCACTGCGGTCATGTTGTAAAATCAGTCATTTGACGGAATGAGTGGCAGCTGGAGGCATTCTGCATCTGAGTAAAATCCTAAGCACTTTCTTTCTCTGCTTGATGGTTCTGTTTGGTTGTTGCACAGAAATTTTGAAATGAGTGGCATTACTTTTAGAACCCTGTTGTGGGAGCAGTTCTTGTGCTAAATGACTCAAACTTTCAGTCACTTCAGAAAATAGGCACAATTGTAAAAGTAAGGATCAGTTCAGGAAAGTGACAGTTTTTGCTAGTGTGGTTTCAAGAAGAAACATCTAAAAGACTGTGTGGTTTCATAAATGAGTGTAATATAGCAAATAGCTTTCTTGTCCTTTTTATTTAATAATCCTAAATACTCAGGGATTAGGCATTCCATGTAATGCCTACCTACAATTTTCAGTTATTTCATGAAACGACTGAGCAAAACGGCTGTTTAGTGCAGTGGTTGACAACGTCATTCTTGTTTTCAGAATGACTGGTTTCATAACATAAATGCCATATTGTGCATAACGTAGGGAAAACTATCAGGTCTGATACAGTTATTGGCAAAACTCCCAATGAATTTGGAGTACCTGATATGTCAAATGCCACACACAGAGCGTTTATTGAAGATTGTACAGATCAGCGAAGAATCTTCATTCCAAAGACATCTCAGGGTTTGCTTTAGCTGTGGAAATGAAGTTAGATGCCAAACTGGTGCTAATCTGTATAGCGATACTGTGTGCTTCGGAGCAAGTGACGCTGCAGTCGGGGTGTTTTGCTGTTGCGTCTGGTTCGGGTGACGATGGAGTGTGGTTCGGACTGGTGGGGAGAGGTGCGGGAAGGCGCAGCAGAAATCAGCCCGTCTGGGTCTGGAGCCACCAGCTCCGGAGTTCCCTCTTTCCCCTATCACTGCTGCTGAGGCGGGTCGTAGTTTTCGAAGCAGCTGATACCACTTTACACTTTTTGGGGGTCTGAAAGGAGAGCTGTGGTTCCCAATAACGAGTGCTTGAAGAAACAACCCCTTAAAAGATAAATGAACAAAAAGGATGACATAGATGAGGGTCTTGAACACGTTCCTAGTGTCTAAGTGGAAGAGAAGTAACATTCGAAAAAATAAGAAATGTAATAAAGGAAAGCCAAGTTAATTTCCCAATTCAGGAGGGATTTGAAAGGTGAAGGTAAACTTTCAGCACAGATCAGAATTGCGGTAACTAAAGCTGTTCCTGTTGCTCAGCTTCCAGTTGATGAGAGGCTGGGGCATGCTGTGGACAAGGAACAGGTAAATATGATGAGTTTTGGTCAGGATGTTGCTGGCCTAAAGGTTGTTAAGATTTTGTTTCTCACCTTTAACACAGCATCACGTAAAATGGTGAGGGGAAGCTTCAAAATAAACAAAAAGTGGGGGTGGTTCTTTGCCTCGTGTGTAATTAAGCTGCGCAGCTCCGTACTGCCTCAGTACCCGTCGCCTAGCACAGAAACGCGGGACAGGTTTGGTTCCTCTGCAAATGGAAAAGGTTTTCGGAAAGCAGCTGCTGTGTGCGCGGTGCGGGAGCAGGAGCGAGCGAGGGAACGCTGGGGCAGGGCGCCCGTTCCGAACCCCCGGAACGCGATGATGTTCCCTTACTCCAGGCGTACATTATGTCGTGTTGTGGTTTTTGTCATGTTTCATTTACACTCCTATAAGTTCCACAGTTATTTAAATATTTTTTGAAGAAGTGCCAATGACACAGATGGCAATTGCACACACCGCTGCACACGACAGCACCGGTGGTGCGGTTAGGGTCCCTGGGAAAAGAAATGCAACTGGTGGAACAAAAATCAGATGACGACGTGGCTTTTCTGTCCTGTTGATGAGGAATGAGGCAGCGAGGTGTTGTCAGTGGACAGGATGGCATTCAAGGGAATCAGCCGCCGGCAATGAGCAGAGTAGATGGGTGTGTGAATGTGAGGTTTGGGGTAGAATTTATTGTTAGTTTTGCAGTAAAAATCAACATTTTGCTGATCTCTTCTGGTCTTTGTGCTTCTGATTTCATGCAAAAGTAACTAAATTGAGGGTATTGTTTGACCTGATCGTTAAGAGATGGTGTTGATGCAAATGAATTGTTTCTAAGTACTAAGTTCTAGTTGCTGCTAAAGGTAAATTTGCTAAAAGCACCACTCAAAGATTCGGACCTAAAGAACACAGTAGTACTTCTGGCCGGTAATGTACTGAGCATATTGCAGTACGTGTGCAGCAATGGTTTTATGTACCGGTAATCTTTGAGGTGATTGGATTATGATTTGGGGAGTAAGAACCTTAGTCACAAGCGATGATCTCTGGTCTAGCACAACCATGGGGCACGGCCGGGCATTTCATGGACTGTATTCCATGGGAAGCCGGACTAAACGGTCTTCATTCCTTTTGGCCTCAAAATCTGTTCAACGCTTCTGGCCACATCTCCTGTAGTCCCCTCTGTTCTGCCCACACATTCCTGTTGATTTGTGATGTCCACCTGCCTTTGCTGCTGTAGAAGTACTTTGACCGCCTGGGGTGGCCACGTGTCGGGGGACCCGGGGGGCAGGTGGTCTTTGTTCTGCAGTGTCTCTCCACTGGGGCCACCAGCACCAACAGTGCCCGAGCCCGACAGGGTGCACCACGGCTCTGCTCCAAGGAACGGAGCGGGGAGCAGTGGCAAAATGCGGAGTGTCCCAGTTCCGAGTGCGTAAACACTAAGGCTTGTGATGGTAGCGACTAGAAGAAAACAGTGTGTTTGCAATCGCCAAGTGAAGCGGAGCACTTCCTGCTATACAAGTGCCTTCAAATGTAACTTGAATGTGTATTCCTTCCTGGTATTGTGTGTCTTAACTGTGCGATCCCTTTGTGCTGAGCTCAAGGGAGACTGACAGTCCTTGCCCAAATCAGCTTACTATCTTTGTCCTTCCTATTTGAGTGTTTTCAGCATCAGAAAACACATTTAGCTTAAAGTACTGGTATTTTTCTGAGTGGTGCCTTTTGATGTTCTTCACTGGTATTATCTTTTAAATGCAGCTGTTTGTTGAAGAGAAGAAAGGCCGATGTACCTGCAGTTTCCACAGCACCTTTCATCCTGGCTGTCTCAGGTAGGTACGCACCGCGTCCTGCACCGCACCGCGTCCTGCACCGCATCGCACCGTGTCCTGACGTGTTGCCTCCCCCCTCCCATTCAGACCCAGAGATGGGTTTCAGGGGGTGCTTCACGGGAGCTGCTCAGCCAGACCGTGTGAAGGAGTAACATGGATAACACCTTACACTGCGCTAATCACAAAGCAACACCAGCTAAAGTCTTCAATCAAATAAGACTGCTTTTGTTTTTTTGCTTGAAGGCTTGCTCTTTAGACAGGTGCAAGTAATGTCTTGTTCTTTATTTTTAGTGGACCATAATAAACCCGAGTAGATAGAAAGTCACCTGTGCCATAAACATGTGAATGTTTTCAGTGTCTGCCCGTTTCACAAACTAGCAGCAGCAGCACCGCTCAGAGAGCTCCGGAGCCTCCCCCTCGGATGCTGTGGAGACAAGGGAGGTGGTTGGAGCGTTAGATCAGGGGTTTGTCCCATGCTGGCTCAATCATTCGTTATCAGGAACCGACAGCAACAATTAGTGAGCCCTGAACACCCAGCACAACAAAGATCACGCCGATTCAGAGTTTAAATGAGAGTCGGGATAGCGTACAGTGCTCTTTGCGAGCTGGCCTTGCAGTAACACTCACCACCTTTTCCCAGCTTTGAAAGGAGAAACAGTTGAGTCATGGCAATTAGGCTGCTGTCTTCGGCGCCCACAAATTAGGTTGCTCTCTGGCAGCACTATCCAGTTGGCCAATTAGGTTTTCTATGGCAAAAGCTGCCCCCTCCCTCCAGTTTTGAGTGCATCACAAACAACGAACATGGCAAATCATCAGAGGGGAATCTAAAGAGTCAGGGATCGCAACGCAAGGACAAGGGCAACATCACAGAGAATGCAGGAAGATGAATGGTAGAGAAATAATTAACTGGAGGTGCTAAGTTAATTTATCTTGTCACATCGGAACAATCAGGTGTTCAGCAATGCTCAACGTGAGTTTCAAGACTTAAAAACCTGTTTGCGCAGTTGCCTGGTGGCACGCAAGGAGAGGGAAATACATTTCTGTAAGGAAATAACAGTCCCATTAGTGATAGTTAAACAGAATGAAGTAGAGGAGTGCAGCAAAACATTTCTTTTCTCAGTTATCCACAAAATAATTTTCCTGTGCACTCACAAAGTATGTGCCAGTAGTTGGCATCAGTGACGGGACGCTGAATTGTGTGGACAACTGGTTTCTGTCCCCAGTCCTAATTTTTTATGTGATGAACAGAGCAGATGTAGATTGGCATTTCTGGTATTGGCATCCTCAGCCGTCTCGCACGGCATTTAATCACTGTCTTTCTCTTAACGTTTCACGCTGGGGTGTTTGAACCCAGACCTCAGCCCCAGACAGCTCGGGGCGCGTGGGGGTGCGTGCTGCCGGGAGGTGTGAAGTTTCGGGGACAGTTCCCTTCGCCAAATGGGTGGAAATAAAATCCCTCAGCTCTTTGTACAGCTTGGATATAAGCTTAGATTTTTGCCAGCTCAACTCATAGCCTAAATTAAGCACATGTTGTGCCTAATTTTCATTTAGAACCGTAACAGAGATAACAAAACAGCTCGTGGATACGCGTAATGATATCCTTGTCTGGAGGTACTGGGACGCAGCACCACGGAGCTCTGCACCCAGCCAGAGATGTGGGTTTCAGCTGCTCACAGAACCAGCCTTGGAACATTCGGTCTCAGGAGCATTTGTTTGCTTCCTTGCACGGTTAGATCCCTGAGCCATACAAAATCCTGCAGAATACTTCAGTGCGTCCAATGCATGAGAGAACTCTTAACTTCATTTAGAGTTTTGTTTGCTGTTTCCCTTAGTTTTAGTAAAATGCGTCAAATAATGCTCATAGTTACACCCACATAAACCCAGAGCTCTGCTGCTGCAGTTACTGGGTTTATTCCAGATTCTCCTCTCCTCCCTGTTCCTCCCTCAGGCTCTGTCAAATCGGTTTTCCGCCCCGGCTGCGCCAGCTCCCGGGCCGTCCCCGGGGGGAGAGCTGCGGGGTTCGCCCCCAACCCTCCCCGAATTCGGAGGCGCTGCTGGCGGCGCAGGGGCTCAGCCGTTGCTTGGTAACCGCAGCCACATTTCAAAAATGTACCCTTTTACAGCCAGCTTCCCAAACTAATGGCTTTGAAAGGAACAGTTGTTCTTTCAGGATCATTTTCATTTTGTTCTTTCTTAAAAAGAAAAAAAAAAAAAAAAGGAGTCTTTCAGCTCCAGCTTTGCTTTTCTTCTCCACTCTCTCTCCTCGCATCTGGTCCCACAAAGGGGAGCAGTGTCACATGCCCGGGGGCGAAGCCCTTTCATCCTCCTCTCCTCAGGGTTTAGCCGTTATCATTGCGGAATTTAAGTCTGAGCGGAAGCAAGCAAGCGCTTCCCGTAACGTCTATGTTTGTCTTACCTCTACTCTTCCCTGAGCATAGTTTTCCTTTTCTAAGGGTTATATATTTCACTCTCTTGAGGGAGGATGACTTAGTGTGGTAGGGAGGACCGGTGCCATCAAAGTGCTCCGTGTCTGCTCTCCGCTCCCGTCGGGGTTTGCTGGATGTCCCTCCTGGACACTGCAACTGAACTGCTGCTCCTCACCCAGTGGTGGCCCTCTGCTCCTGCTTAGCCTGAGGGACTGCCGTCTCAGCGCTGCCGGGGCGGCTGCCGCAGTCCCTCCATCGCTGACTGAGGCCAGCAGAATGGCACGTGGACCTCCCCAGCAGCATCAGTTGGCTTGGCTGGAATCTTCGCGTTCCTGCCCACGCAGCACCTCTCTCATGGATGATGCAAGTGCTTGGATCTAGTGGGAAGCTGAGCAGCCCTCGTATGGCACTCGCATTGCAATCATTCCCAATGACACAGCACAGAACTGTTGTTAGTAATTCATTTCTATCCAATCTTAAGTTTTTGTGTGGCATCAATATTGGGACATCTTCCACATAATTACTTTTACAATGCTGGTAATAAATACCAGGAAGACAATTGCTCTATCCTGATCCCTTGATTAGCAAAGTAGAAACTTTCCAAATTGGACGCACAAGGGCGCAAATTCTCACACCCGTTAAATTGCTGGGGATGGAGAAGCGGCTCTGCAAAATAACCAGAGTTCACTGGTGTAATGAAATATAAACCTTTATCATCAGAGCGGTGAGAAGGTCTGCTTGGTATTTTCATGCCAAGGCAGGTTTTTCAGGTTTTAATGATAGTTCCGCAAGCTTTAATGTTCCTTGGCTGTCCAAATGGCACTCTTCCTACCTCTGAAAACATCAAGCGCTGTTCCTGTTGTTTTGAATTTCAGTCCAGCCTTTAGAACAGGATGTCACAGCAGCAGATGAGAAGACCAGCCACACTGCCAGCAAAAGCAAGTCATGGTGAGGCACTTTCTATGCCACTAGCAGTATAACATTTAATTGTTTTGGCAAAATTCAAAGAGAGACAAAGCAGGTTGGAAGCATCCTGATGACCTACAAGTGCTGTAGGACTCTGTGATGAAGGCGTTAGCGGTGCGATCATACGGTATAGGATACCAAGACAATTTTGTCTTGGTCCCTGTTGCTGTAGGCTCTCAAACACAGTGAGTGAGCCCCCGTAGGGATGGGTACGGGTCAGGTTCTTCACGCATATTCAATGCTGGTGGTCTGAGGAGGCTGGTGGAAGAGCCCAAGGTCATTCTTTGTGTACAGCACCATGCACTTTGCCAGAATGTGCAGTGGTTCCAGTATCAGCGCAGGTGCACCATCCCGTTCCAGCAGGACCCAGATCACTGCTGACTGGCAGCGGCAGCGATAGGAACCGTTAGGTCATCCCTTGTGTTTTAAACGACAGTACTTCGTCTTGGGCTCAGAGGTCGGTCCCACCAATCAAGCTAAAGCCATTTAGTCTGTCTGAAGAGCTACATTCAATTTGTGCCAACTCCATCTGTTTAAAAATTGAAATGACAGTGTCTTAACAACGCCGGACGTGGACTGTCACTTTTTATTTCACCACTGCTGTCCCATCACCTAGAAGCACACACAGCTGCAGAAGAAATGGCTAACAGTGCAGAGAACACACCTCTGAGCCACAGCCCAAATCTACAGTGGCATAGCAAATGCAACAAGCTGGGCACCACCTTCAGTTTGGTGCTGGAGGCAGGGATGCATCCAGCCCGCTGCTGGAACCGGAGATAAGGCTCACTTCAGATGTCTTTGTGCCTTCGAATCTGAGCACCGAGGTAGGTCCTGAAGGATCTCCTTCATGGCTCAGGACTACCTGTGAGCTCTTTCAAGTGCCTGGAGCTGCCTTGGCTCTTTGGGGACCATTTCAGGGATGTGTGAGAGAGCACGTGGTGCCCCAGCTGTCCTGCAGGGTCATGGGCCGCCTTTGGGAACACCAGGCTCAGTGCTTTGGTACGTGGCTGCGTTGTGGTGGATCGGGTTTCTGTCGTGTTAGTGGGCAACTGTCCATTGTCTGTTCATTGCTTTTCGTTGCCCTGTTCCCCTCTTAGGAGATAGTCTGCTAATGTGTTTGCTTGTGAATCTGCCTGAAACTCTCAAATAAGGTGAAGTGGGATAAGGGAAAAGAGATGTTTCTAGAATAAATTGTAGGAGAAGAAAAATTTCCTTGGTAGTTTCTTTTCTTTTTTTTCTGCAGGGGGGACTTTCACTGTGATGAACAACAGATCTATAAAAAGTCTCTATGCATCAAAAAAATGCCAATATGTAAAACAAGAACACTGTTCCATAACACAATTAAAAACAGGTATAACTCCAGCAACGTCAATATTCTTTCAGAAGGTAGTGCTGCATTACAGAAGTAAGCACTACTCACACATTTATAAACATCTGTCAGAATTATTTCCTGAGGCAAGGGAAAGTGACATCCAACACAATCTCTTTACTGAATTTATCCTAATTTTCACAGCTGCGTATGTAAAAAAAAAGTGCTTACAGCAAATACCATCTCGTGCTGTAATGCTTGGGTGGGAATTGGGCTGGAGGAAGGAGAGTGCTCACTTGGTCTTCACCCGTGCCAGGAACTGTGGTTAACACCTTGTAGACCACCTGCCAAATGTGTCTTCCTTCATCCACGGCTGTTTTCTTGTGTCCCCCTCAGCTCCCACTGAAGTCCCCAAGCCCCTTCTGCACTGGCCCCTCTGTGCTTCGCCAGCAGACCCGGCTGGGGTGGGATTCTTGAGGCAGAGGTGGTCTTTGCGTATGGCCCGAGCAGCAGCACACCCATCCCTCAGATCATTATTCTTGGTAATAATCATAATCGATGTCATCATTTAGGTACCCTCGCTTGGTTTTATATTACAGGATGGGACAGAAGAATTGAAGCGCTCTGTACCCTTGGCACTGTTACGCAGTCGTGTTCCCACAGCAATAACGGCTCTCCCAGAGCCGGCGTTCAGGGCTCTGCTCATAGTCCACACTTCGCAGCTACCTTTTGTTCATGTGAGGATTAACCATGATCAGTCGGGTGTGGAAAGAAAAATCTCAGTCGGTATTAGTCATGTATTGCTGATGTCAAACCAAGCAAATATTCAGAATGTTTCAGAAGAATAAGACAAGAAAATCGCCCATCTTATTTTTAGACTAGCAATTAGAAACACCCCGAGAAACGGGCTGTTTGCACAGTGAGAGTGTGACACAGAAAGAGCCCTGGAAGAAGGCGAGCGGGACAAGCGGGGCAATATATGGGCACCGTGACAGCCGGGCACAGACTCGGAAGAGCGGTGATGGAGGGCACTGTGTGAAAACAGAGCTCGCAGAAATCACACGGAGGGGAGTCAGTGCTAATAAATATTGCATTAATAACAAAAAAGGATCACTCGCATCTCAAGCTGAATGTATGCGCACCTCCTTTTTTAACAGCAAGTTCGGCACCAAGCGTTTGTTACCGGGTTTTGCTCTGCCCATTTGCTTTTAATTTCTGAATCTCTGTTCTGGATGGTTGCAGCCATCGGAACCTTTGGGCGCATTAATATTTTAGCGAGATGGGCAACAGGAGGCTGTGAAACGTCAGTCATCCTGGAAAAGCAAAAATGAGTTGGAAATAGATGGTTGGTGGTTGTCTTAATTCAGCATTATAACAGCAGAGATAACACTGACTCCCCCCCGTTTGCCCCCCCCCCCCCCCCAAAAAAAAAGGAAAATAAAGGACATTTGCATGCATTGGCAAGCTGGGGATGTGCTCAAAAGGCTCTTTATCCAGCCTGAAAAGAATCACCATTCCCTCCCCTTCCCCAAATTCTGGGTTGATGACTAGTTTCCCTTTGCTTCTCAGATGGATACGGCTCTTCAAAACATGAGCATTGATGTAATAAATCAGAGAAAGAAAAAAAGTAGCGCGCACGTACTTCTGTCTGTGCAAAGGGTTTGCTGAAGACAAGCAAAAGGGAAGTCAAATGGCACACTACTCAAAGCCGGCGCTTTCAGAAAACCGGAGTTAGACCTTCCAAGTCCACACTTAGTGTCCTTTTAGGAACTATTCATTCATCAGAGTATTTCATATAATCTGACAGGAAATTATATTTACGATGCTTTTAGCTCCATTTGGGACATTTTTTTAATACTGCTTCTGGGATGTAAATTATTTAAAAATCATCAATTTAGTTCTTCACATGAAGAGATGAAAGCTTAACCAAAAAGCTTTCCTATTCATGGCAGTCTTAAATTCTGCGGGAGATCTATGTGTTTTTGCTTAATTGAACACCTAAAGAAAAAAAAGAGCTTGGCCTCATAACATTTTTAGTGGAAGTAAATGTTAGATTTATTTAGCCCCATTGACTTTTGAAATACAACCACTAATAGCATCTGTTTAAATATTGTCCTCCAGAATGGATAAAACGTTTTATCACCGGGCATTAAATTCACTAACGGAGCATTTTATATACCTCTCTGTGCCTTGCACGGCTCTCCTGGCGGCTCCGGCCGTGTACCCCCAGCGATGGCTGCGGACGCGCTCCCGGCACTGGCGGCGCAGCCACCGGGCGTAGGAGGGGAGG
>NW_009647692.1:537627-575353 GCF_000708025.1 Charadrius vociferus
AGGGGCTCCAGCAGAGCCCGGTGCGCGCGGCCTCCCGTGCGGTGCGTGGCGCTGGGCGCAGTGCTGCGTGCCAGCTCTCCCTGCTCCCCGCCATCCCTCCCTGCCGCCGGCACTGCTTGTCCCGTGCCGTAGCCTTCTGTCCGTGGGAACCGATGTTCTTCCTTAGGTGATTTTTTTGGTCGCGTATGATTCTTCTGTTTTGGTTATTCTTTTAGAGAAATAACGGGAGCCGTGTTTAAGAAATAGGTGAACTCGTGGCAGATACACAGCAGATGTAAACAACCTCAAAGACCAAAGACAAATGTAGTTGAAAAGTCTCCAAATAAAAGATGTCTGTACGGATACCATTTTCCTCTCTGAACAGTTCCAACCCCAAACTAATCCTCAGGAGGCCGGTATGGGATGGAGCCATAAAACCGACTGCTCCTGGAAAAGGGACGGCTCTAACTGCACAAGGGAATTGCAGTGAATGGTTTTGACAGTCTTTTAAATCCAAAACACATCTGTCATGAATAAGAGTGTGAGAACTCGCTAAATATTCATGAATCTGGGTTTTCTTTTGTTCCAGCTATGCATGGGGGTATGGGATGCTTTCCCCCCAGCAGTTATTGGCTGTCTGATCCCTGTCAGCCCAAATCTGAGGGCAGAAGGACACATTGCACATCAAGGTGCTGTGCCTGATCCTGACCTGAAAATCAGTGTGTGAAAAGTTGGTGGTTGCAGGTGAGTGTCAACTACAGATGCACTAGAGACACTGGGATTCCCCGCTGTAATTAGCATTGATTCCCCTTTCATTTGGGGGCTTTGTTGTCTGTGAACTCATTAAATTGTGACCTGCATGTGTAAGACTTGCTTTTATGCTCTAGAAAGGTCAGCGTATTTGCTATAGGTTATTATACTCCTGAGGCTGGAGTTGTTTAAATGCATGTGATGAGAGGACTGTTTAGAAATATTTCAAGTAAGAACTATAAAAGCAGGTTCCAAGGGTACTTTTTTACAGCCAGAATCTGTTCTCTTGCCTAAATGTGCCATACTGAAAAGGCAGCACTCTGTTTTTAAACCAGCCTGGAATCTCAATGCCTGCACTCATTGTTCCTGATGAATAGGGGGTGGCAACAGCGCTGATGGAGCTTTCTTGGAGGTTGACTTGGCTCAGTTATTGCTTTCTTAAGGAGGACTTGACTCTTTTTTTTTGTGCTGCATTGACTTCCAAGTGATGCTGGAAAACCCAGATCCAGCACGAGGTGCCACATCCAGCGGCGCTCTGCAGAGTCCCATAGGAGTCTCTGACTGAGCGCGTCCAGTGAGCGCTTCTCCTTGGCATAGGCTGTCCTCAGCCTAAGCTCCTGTGACCAGGTATTCGGGAAGAAGTGCTGCTTGAATATGGCCCAGTGTAAACAGAGGTCTTTGTCTGAAAGGAGTGAGAAAAGAGTAATTTTCATCCAAGAATGAAGGTGAATAAACTCAGTTCTATGGCAAGAATCAACACTCAACAAATCTTTGATTTCCGTGTACATTTACACTGATCTATGAAACAAAAAAAATAGCGTGCTCTCTGTACCATGAAAGTCCCAAGTCACAAGTTGTGTCTGGTAAATGCTTTCATACAACTGATCTATTGGGCTGGACACCTGTATGGCTGTTGATTACCTGCAAAGCTGAAATGGCTTGGATTTAGTTTGGTTTGATGCGTTTGAAGTATTTAGCAGGGCAGTGAGAACCAAGGAGCTATTCACTCTTCCTTGCCAGAGTAGAATACTACCGGTGAACCAGCTAATGGAACTCAGAGTGAGTAACGCACCTTGCAAGACAAAAGAGCTGGAAAGAACTGCTCCATATGCAGTTGGATGCCTTCACCTGTAAACGGCTCTCCTAACAAAGAAAACAGGCTGCAACTTAGGACTAATCCCCCAAAATAATGCATTGTTTGGAGACCTGTCAGCTTAATTTTCCAAGGCAGAATTCTGCAGGCATGGAGATGGAACAGTTCCCTAAGGCCATGTGTATACCTGAAACCCTCTGTTTAGGGGTGACATAGATTTAAAGGTGTGATGAGATCTTTGTTGGCTCTCCGCAAAGAGATAAATGTCTCCCCTATGGGCTGCCCAAAACTTAGAAGCTCTTCTACGTTGTAAGAGACCAGGTGAAATATGATTATTTTTAGACATCATTCTGCCTGGAGAGATACCCTCAAGTGCATGCTGTAAATAAATACATAAAGCAAAAACATGCCTGAATACGTCTAGAGATAGAATAGCACCTATTGGCATTGCGACAAGAAATGTATGGTGTACCCTGAGTATTTTAAGTGATGCAACGGACAGTGAAAACCCTGAGAGTAGCTATGGTAACACACAAAAACTTCCTTTGTAGACAAAAACATTTCTGAATTTTTGTTGCCATCAGACCACTAATCTAAAGAAGGGATCACAATAGAGAGGTTATGCGAATGTAACACAGTTTTCAGCTCTGGGTGAGGTTTGCTTCCACATCTGAAATGTGAAAAATTTGTGCAGTGGCTGTAGGACCAGTTGTGTGCAAAAGATGAAATGTTGTGACGGAAAGCCTGTGGTGTGTCACGGGGCAGGTCCCGTTCCCTGTCTGCTCTGCGCCATCAGAGCCGCCTTGTTTGCCTGCTGGTTGTTCCCCCGGGACTCTGGTCCTGCCCAGGCCACCTGGAGTGGTAGCAGAAGTTTGTGGTTCATCATTTCTAGAGCACGGGCTGCGGGGCAGACGTGGGGGTAGTCAAAGCACCTAATAGGTATCAGGTTAAAAGAGCACGAGTGATAGGAAAAGAGAACAAGTGATAGGAAAAGAGTTGTGGACATCTTCTGGAGGCCCTGAGGCCGCAGGCTGGTACCAGCACAGGTGAGACCCCCTGAGGAGCGCTCATGGACACCTGATGTCCCACCCCATTCCCTGCAGACAGCGTGGAGCCCTGGAGCTGAGATTAGTGCCTGGTGTAGGGGAACAACACGCTTTTCCAAACCAAAGCAGAGCAAAGCTGATGGTGAGCCTGTGTGTTCACCCTGCTCTGGCCACCCTGGGAGCCAGGTGACCCCTAGGGTGGTCAGGACTTGGACAGGAGGTTGACCTGCGATTCTGTGAGGTGAGTTACGAGCACGAGCGTGGTGAGCCCTGAGGCTGGGGCCGTCTCTGTGGGCATCTCCCCGGCGCCACATCGGGTTGTGCGATGAAAGTGCTGAGCGTAGTAATGCAGGTGTTAACTAAAACTCTAAATAGAACAGTGGTGGGTGGAACAAACATGCAAGAGTCCTTGTACTTTAAGAAAAAATTATTTCAGAATTCAGGGGATTTTAAAACTCCATGGGATTTTGTTCCCTGTGTTCAAGGGGCACAAGGAATAAAAAAGAATTAAACTGGGGAAAAAGACAGAACGCACAACAGGAACATCTTAGAGCAGCAAGATGGTGATTAGGCAGTTGAAAAGTCTCCCCCTGAAAATCAATATGATGTGGAAGTATAAATGACTTATGCAGAACCATTTCCTAATCCAAAATAAAAAGAACCCCTTACTAAGAATTGAATCTCGTCCTTACATGTGCTGGGCTCCCGGGATATGACTGTCCTGTGTCTTCATTACCCTCCTGAACATCTTTATGAATATTCTTAACTCTATCAACAGATGCAGTTCCACTGGCACCATAATCGCACTGTACTGGATTATCCTACCCTATTTCTCCTTTACCCTTTTTCCCCCTCTCCTCACTTTTAACCCTGGGTATTATGCTATTCTAGGATGGGTTTTTTTTTTTTCTTCAGAAGTCCTCCAGTTTGTTTCAGTTGATGAATCAAGGACTCAAGCTTCCTTTTAAGCACTAATTGGGAACGTGCTTTGTCCTTAAAATGAAAAATGCACTGCACATCCTTGTGCCGCTGACTGGGCTGAGGATATTTCCATGACTTATGGTTCTGTTCCTTTACGGAGCTGCAGCACAAGTTTCAACCCTGTTGTCAGGGAGAGAAAGCAACAGCTATTACACAACCCAGTGCAACTTTAATTAACCAAGTGAAGTTCTGGTTTTGTTGCAGTTATGGAATCGGTTCGTTTGCTGATGTCAACAAGCGCCACTCCGTTGACTGGCTGGGGTGGGTCTTTGTTGGGTTGTGCTGGCTGTGGATCCCGTCCGTCGTGCTGTTCCGGCAGTGGCCTGGTGCTTTCCCGCATGATGCTCTCACTCTGCCTCCAGCAAATAAACAGCCTTTGTAGAAGCTAAAGTAATATGCTTTCCGAAAGTTACCGATGTACAAACACTGGACTATTTCAGTCTTGAGCTCCAGTACTCGATCACTGCTGCGTTCTTTGGCTGCTGAGGCCACTGGAGATTGCCTGCTCATCACTGTGTGGCAGTTCCTAGATACACTGTGTGTACCGAGACACACAGTTGACTTTAAAGAACTGGTCCCATTTTCCGTGTGGCTCTGCTAAATATTCTATTTTTTAAATTAATTCTGAGTTGCAGAGCTGGTACGGACTTACCTGGTAGATCTCAGGTAGCTCCTGGTAGCACTGTTCAGAGGGACACGGGTTCTGTCCCACACCACAGGAATGAAGTTGCATAGAAAATATAACCCTGCAGTGACTGCACCAGCATTGCAAAAGGTGTAAGAGCAGAAAGCGTTAATGTACCTGCGTGTGAAAAGTGAGACTATATCTGTGTTCATGACCGGAGTCACCTTCCACCTGAACGCCCATTCTGGACCACACAATCGTCAGCTGCCTTCACCTCCGTCCGCGGGGCTGGGAAGCGCACGGCGGTGCAGCAGGCACTGCCACATCTCGGGGTATTTGGTCCTGCCGTGGATGTTTTCCTGCATACAGGAGGCGTGTGTGCTGGGCTTGTTCTCAAACACTGACGTGCGTAAAGACAACAGTATTTCTACAACTCAGTGGATGCAGCTCCAGAAGTGAAAATGTGAGGAGGATCTAGAATTAGTGTGTAGAACTGGGCTCATGTAAAACTAAAAAACATCCCGAAATCTTACAGAAATCAAAAATAGTAATATTGATTTGTCGTAATAATATTGTAACTCTTAATGAGGAGCTGCCCTACAGATGTGGATTGTTGCAGCACAAGTTGAGTCATTGCTGCCTTGCTGTGCAGACCGATTCATCATCCGCGGCATCGACACAGAAGCCTCATTGGCAGAGGGCGGGTTTTGGTATAGATTAAGCACCTTTGATGGAATTATGTCATTATCACAGTAACACACGTTTTGATGATATTCACTTCCACTGATACCTCAAACTCGTGAGCTTAAATTCAGGTTAGTAGTGCTGGAATGCAGCGGCAGCCGAGTAAAGCACAGATTTGCAACTATGTGGAGCACAGTAGGGCAGTAAATAATTCAGCAGCATTTCTTTTCCTACAGTTTTTACACTCTAACAGCAATTAGCTGAGGTTCTGCTGGGATTTCTCTGTTTGTGTGCTGCCCGTGAACTTTGATCTACGTAAATTTCAGTCGTCTTTGCGAAGTTTCTTATTAAATGCAGTGGTGGGTGAGCGAAGCACCCCCTGCACGGCCAGGGCCCGCAGCCGCCGTTAAACCGCACACCAAAGAGGAACACAGTTATCAGTGACACTCGGGCCAGCGCCGTCCTGCGCTTGGTACTGTCCGATGTGGAACTGAGCTCTTCTGGGTAATTTTAGCTCGAGCAAGGAGTAACTGCAGTGATCTAGTAACAGCAAGGGGGGGTTATTACAGCTGTCCACATGGAAAACTCACACTACGGTATAAACTGTTTCATGCAAACAAATTGGGTTTGATTAATGCCCGGGTCTTGGTGCAGCACCAGGGAACGCCCTCGAATGCCACTTTCTGCTGGAGAAACAGACAGAAGGTTCAAAATAAACATGAGGGCAGCACAACAAAGTGGCCTGCATGAAGCCACGATTTTCAAACTGCTGACAAAATTCTCAGACAGTCCCTAACCGCAGTTTTAGTGGTGTGTATGTAAAGCTGAGCCTTCATTCGGGTGCAAAAATATGAATTAGCATATATTGCAGATCAAAGTTGGAATACGAATATTTGAGATCAACTGCAAAACATAATTTTCTTTTTCTTCCTAAAGTAATCAGGAAACTGAACCAAACATAGTTCAGTCTTCTTTGGTCAAACAGTTCTTTCAGCCTTGAACTCAACTTTGTCAGAACCAAATCTCAAAACAGATCTCAAAAACTGACTCAAGAATAGCATCTCTTCAGCCTCATTCAGGTCCAGCTACCCACTGCATCCAGGGATGTTTGTACCACTACTGATACCATTTTCACAATCAAGATCAGAGATGTTAAGATGTCCTGGAATTATACAATTTCCGATAGCGTTTTCTTCCTTTGATAGCATTGTGTGTCTCTCTCTCCCAATGCCTTCCAGTACAACCCTTACGGACTGCAGCAGACTCCCAGTGTCACTGCGTTCACACATCTTTCAGCAACTTTGTCCCTAATAATTTTAGTTCAGTTTCTTCTGTTGCTAATTTTCTTTAGCTATAGATTGCAGAAAGCATTTTGCCGAACCAATGGCATGGGTGCATGACCTGGATTCACCCCACTGTATACTGGAAGCTGTCCTGATGTGCTCCTCTCCCCTCTCCTCCCTGTCGCTTTACACCTGAGGACAAACCTGGCAAAGGACTGCCCTGTCCCGTGGGCCAGATGTGCTCTGCTGAAAGGGGTGCGATGCCATGCAGAGCGGGGGTCACCCTGGCCGCTGCTCCACGAGTGCAGGGTGCCCCAAGAGGACAACCACTGCCGGCGTGGAAAAAACCCCTTTTACTCACCTGGGCTAGAAAATAAACATTGCTGGTTTGGTGGCACAGAAGTTAGACAGCGCTGGAGTTTTTTGTTTTATTTTGTTTTGGGGGGTTTCTTGGTGAAATTTGAAGCTGAACGTCTTCATCTAAACTGGGGCTCTCAGAAACACTTGAATTAATACCACCTTGCTCAAGAAGCTCTTCCTTTCTAATAGAAAATGATGAACGACTTCGTTTCACTACGTGAGCTGTGAGGGCTGCCCGAGTTGGGCATCGGTGTGTCTGGCAGGCGTCTGAAGAGCTCTTGACAGACCTACTGTCAGCTCTCCCCATGGGCTCGGAGAGAATACTATGCGCTTTGGTGTTTTCTGTGGTTTTGGGGGGCTTTTTTTACTGTTGGATTCAAACCAGAAATTTCACACGGCGAGGCACTTTATTGTCCCCACTCTGAGGCCAGTATTCACCAGGGGGCCAATTAAAACAGTGCAGTGCTTGTTAATAATAATTCAAAGTAACTTTCCAGTTCAGTTTTGGTTTGTTTAGTGATGCACACTGGGACATACCCAGCACGCTTCAAAGGACCCAGCGCATTGCATGGACCAGACGCAGCTCAGGTTCTCTACTCTTTTAACCGTGGCTTACCAGGGCAGCTGAAGGACAGCTTTACTGATTCTCACTGGAAATACCGGTAAGTTAAGGAGAAATTAGCGCAAGGTTTCTGTGTTGTTTGTGTCCCACATAACTCCTGGGCGCTGAAGTGGAATTTCAGTTAAAGCGCCGTTCTGCGTCTTTGCAACTCTGATGGACAGTGTCTCTACATTAGTCATTACACTACATCATAAAACCATGGCATGATTTACATACTTTAGTAAGTAAATGGACACATATCCATAGGTCTCATAAACTAGTGAAGCTCCGGTGATTTCACTCCTACAGTTAATGAGTTGCTGGAATTAATTACAAATTTGGTTGATGATGTCCACCTATATATAGCTCTATTTAAATCTCTCTCCTCCAGAAGGAAAGCGTGTGCTTACATTACTTGTCCTCAAGAAAACTCCGACCTGTGCTTTAATTTAGAGTGCATGATTAAATCTTACCAACCTCAGTGGGGTCCTGTACTGCGAGGAGGTACTGTCTCACCAGAGCTGCATTTTAAGCGCTGCGGCTTCCCAGTGACTGCAATTGTCTGCAGGCGCTGGGGCTCAGGCGTCACCTCTGGAGCTCCCATTGCCAAGGCCGCTCCCAGCTCGTCGGTTGCCCAAGCGGGAGCACCAGGAGCCTGGGAGGGACCCCTGGGCCCAGTGAAGGGGGGCTGGAGGTGGCCGTGCCTGGCTCCTCGGTGGTGGAGTGGCCCATGGGAGCGTGGGGCATCCTCTGCTGAAGGCTCTGAGCTCACCGGAGTGGCTGTAGAGCTCCTGCTCTGGGCAGGGAGGCTTGTTTTGCGTTATTCCTTACTCTGCCGGGTGGTGATCCATTTTCCTCGAGGGTGGTGGGGAGGGAGAGGTGAGCTACATCTTCCTACTGATGCTTTGCATGGAAATCCCCGGTGGTCTCTCGGGGCTTGGAGGGAGCGGTGGGCGCCGAGGGGCCCCTGCGGGTGCGGGGGGCTGTGCTGGGGGGAGGGGGCTGCTGTGCGGTGGGAACTGCGCCTCCGCGTTGGGCCGAAGTCTGTGCCTGCGCTGTGCACAGCCATGTGCCTCTGTGCGGGGAAAGTATCTGTAGGAGAGGAGTTTTGGAGAGATGGGCGCTCCTGCCCGGTGCGCCGCAGTAGGACTGAGATGCACGATCGTTGGGTTCTCTACTTGTGAAACCGTGCGAGAAGACAACCAAGCTGAATATGTACGATCACTGGAGTGTAATAAAGCCAACCTGAATGGGTGCGTTACTGCAAAGCAGACTGTTTAAATGCATAACATTTGTGCGTTGCCTGACAGCACAGTCCTCTGAGAAACACCGGAATCCCAGACAAATACGACTTGCAAAAATGTGAATGGATTCCACTACCCCTCATCTGAAACCTGTAATGATTCCAAAAGCACGTAAGAGCCTCATGGAAGGCGCAGGTCTGTCCTTGGCCAGCACCATGTGGTTGCCCGTGCCGCGGAGCAGGGCCTTGGAGCCGGGTGGCCGTGGGGGACGGCGGCACTGCCCGGCGGCGCGCAGCACCACGGGGCAGGAGCCCTGCGATGGCGGGACACTGCCCGTTTCCAAAGCCAGAGATTGTACCTCTTTTGGATGAAATGTCAGCTTTCTGCTCTCCTGAAAAAGATGTGAGGTACTTCCTTTCCTCCACCAGTCTTGTGTTGTCTCACAGAGCAGAGAAGATCTGTCTTAGGAAGGCTCTGCTCAGCCTGTACCAGTTCTCATGATTTCCTTCCTCCCCAGGACTGAGAAATGCAGAAACACAAAGACAACTGCAGTGCTTCCAGCCTCTCTGGTCCCGCGGAAGCAGCTCGCTGTGAGAGGAGAGCCAGATAACTCCCGAGCACTGAATAAACTCGGACTTAGCGGCACGCCACACCCGGGATGCCGAGTGCTCTGAGACAGCGCGGGCCGTGGTTACAGGGGATGGTCCTTGTGCACTTGCTTTGCTCTACGACTGTTTAAAAAATACTCCCATCTTCGTCTCCTGGACTACTCCCTGCCTTTAGCGTGGATTTGTGAATACTTCAGCTTTTCTTGAAATTCTTTCAGATAGCTTGCATTTGTCACAGTACCAGTTGTGCTGGTCTCTGTAGCCTGGCCTCCCATCCCCGAGGTGACCCGGACCCCCAGAGGCCCGTGTCCGTAAGGCTCGTACGGAATTCTCTGTGAGCTTGTGTTTAGTTAACTCCATAAGGACATATCATAAGCTCTACCATTTTGGTACAATGATAATTTTCTTTAAAAAGTTGCTGTAAGTGTGAATTTAGTCTACTTATTTTTGATGTCCAGCGAAGCTTTAGACAGCAATTTAATCATTATTATTGCTATTGTACAGCTGCTCTCTGGAGGACCTTAAACCATGTCGGAAGGGGAACCAACATAATGAGTCTGACAGAATTTCAGAGGGAACGATTAAACTTAGGATAATGAGTTCTGCTGAATTTTTCATGTTATTGTAACAATTCACACCACTGCAGCCTGTTCATCTCTGGACTCAAAACTCAAATGTGCAGTTGGGAATTGGGCTGTGCAGATATGTCCTTCTCCAAGTCTATTCCTCTTAAGAGAAAAAGAAAAAAACAAAAGGAACCTTACAAGTTCTCCCTTCCCCCCAGTTTTCTGAAACCTTCAGGCCATGCAGCCGGTGGCCATCCTTCCCAAATTCAGTGTCTGCGACATGCAAACCTCCAGCCCCCGGTGAGGCTGTGGGTGTCTCTGTCCCACTTCTTTCCCGTAGCTGCAGAGCAGGTCCCAGACCAGTTTCCAGCTGCATGGATGCTACCATCCTTGATAGCTGGGGACTGAATGAGTAGAGGTGAATCAAACGTCATTAAATTGGCTGTTTTTCAGCGGTTCTTTAGAAATGGGTAGCGGGCATTGGAATGTGATTAGTTGCAGTGAGAGGAGAACAGTGCTGTTTCCCGTGGGTTTTATTTCGCTCTGACGCACGCCGGGGTCTCGCACACCCCACCAGCCGCTGGCGCTCAGGGATTTGCCAGGAGAAGCTCTGACGCCACAGCGCTTACGCCGAGTGTCGTCCAAGTCTCGTTGCGTTTGCTGCTGCAGCTGCGGTGTGAAGCCGGCGGCGGGGTACACTGTGTGGCAGTCCTCTGGTGCTCTTGCAATGCAAAACTGCTGGTGAGAGGGGTTCTGCTCTGGAGGTCAACGGATATTAAAAGATGTATGCTGAAGAGCTGCAAATTAGAGATGTCTTGTGCTGTTTCTGGCTGGTGCTGTAAAAAAAAAAAGAAGCGTTTGTCCAACACGCGAACAAGCAGTTGAATGGGAGGCGGTCATGTTCCCCTCCGCGCTCTGCTGCAGCCGCCGCAGCTGCGCACCCCCGCAGCTCCCTCACTCCCCGCAACGAGACGCGCATTGCGCCCGTGGCGGCGGGTGTTGCAGCACCCCTCGGAGCGGGGCGCCGAGTGCCCCTCAGCCCCAACCCCACCGCGTCTCCCACCCCGCCGACACACCGCGCGTCCTTCCTGCCCCTCTCGCACTGAACCCTTTTTCAGATATATCCCGGTTTCTGTACCTGCTCAGCAGCCTCTGAACAAAACCTTTATCTATTCCGAGTTGGGTTTGACTAAATCCTACCTGTGTATGAGCTGAAACAGTCCATCCTTGCCTTCATGAATCAGACACCAACATACACGTGAACTTCAGCTTTGTGAACTCCTATCTGTGAATTTTTAGAACTCAATGGTGACTTCGGAGAGGGGGAGGCAGTGACAAACGTGTGTGTGTGTCCGTACGCGCACCGGGGAAGTGCCGCGAGAGGAGGGGTGCCGGTGCGGTGGTAGGAATGTGTTATTTTCTTGCCAGGGCTGTAAGCAGAGCTCAGAGCTCAGAAGTGCTGATAAAAGGCATCTTCCACTGGTGAAGCATTACTCCTGGACTTGTTTACTTATTCCTGTCGGCCTCTCCCTCCTGACAGGCACGGCATCTCTGCTTGGCATTGAGAACAGTAATTCCCTTATCTTGGGTGTTGAACAATGCGATATAATTAATAAAAGTAATGACAATTTATTCACTGAATACCAATTAGTGTTCAGCTTTCTAAGGGAACAGAGATTGGGAATGGAAAGCAGATTGGATGATACCACATAAAATTATTTCTTTGTGGTAGAAGACATTAAGAAAGTGTTTCATCCACGACAGGATGAAAAATGAAGCAAGCTTTATGGAAACCATAAATATTTTCATCTGTCAGTGGTTCATTCTTTAATAGAGACATGAGGGAGCATAGTTCAACGCAAACACCCCGGTGCTCATGGCCTGAAATGTCACCTCTTCGTTCACGAGTTAACTCGATTCTGGGGACGCAGTTGCTGTAACAGAATTTCTTCCATCTGAAAAGATGCACTGGTGACAGAAAGGAGAAAGCGCAAACCGACGCAAACTTATTACAATAAAACAGAAGAAGCAGACTCAAATTATGTTGTTACTCTGGTTTAATCAGCCCACCCTGCTGCTCCTGCCTGCACAGAACATCAATTGCTAAACCCATCTGTGAAATGTGACATTTGAGTTGCGTTGGCTGAGAATGAACAATATATCTAATGGTTGCTTAATCTGTTGTGTATTTTTTTATGGTGTGCTGAAATGCCAGGGTGAAATCTGAAATGCTTCGTTTATTAGCTCGGTATTAGGAAGAATAAGGATGCAATTAGGATTTGGAAAAATTAGGTTAAATACCCATTTCCTGATACAGAGATATTAAGGCTTCTCCTGTTTCTCATTAAGCTCCAAACCGGAGGGCAGACTGGACGGCAGCCCTGTCATTGGTGCAAATGACACAGGACATGCCTGGAAGCACCTCAAGAGTTTAACTTCAGCTAATCTGACTCGTAAAGAGCTGCAGGAGAGTCACGGATCCTCACGCTTTTACTGCAGGCGAAATCGCCTCTGTCCTTGCTTCTCCTTCAGCCAAGTCTGCTTCTAGTTCAGATCTCACCAGCTTCTTGGTAAGATGGATGATCGTCACTGCTGCCTGTCCTGCCCTCGCTCCTCTGACTCTTCTTAGGCCCCTTCCTCAGTCTCTTGCTTATCCCTCAGAACTGTTTCTGTTGCTCCTCTGTTGCCCTGGTGCGTGAAGAGAACTTGGGGCCTTTGTGAGAGGTGGCACACTGCCGAAACCCCCAAAGGATGTCCTTCTCCCTGTGCCAGGCCAGGACCACCTCTTTCTTTCTGGATTCTTGTATTAGCTTTCCTGAGGGAGCTGATTTTTTGAGATGCCATAACCTCTCTGAGCAAAGAATCGCATTGCTGGGCTCTTAATCTTTGAGCCAGCTTGGAAATGCGTATTCCTGGGATAAACGGAAGTGTACAGGGGAGAGGTTCTTAAGCTGGTACTGCTAATTGTGCATTGGTTATGTGCAAGTGCTGGGATGAAATGAGACAAATGCTCCCAAATCCAACCATACCCTGCGGAGTCGTGAAATGACCTTTAATGTGGAGTCAGGAGCTGTCGGTTTGCAGCAAAGTACCGTCCTCTGTTAATATATCCATAGCATTTCCTTTGAAATACTGATGAATTGGCACAGCGTTGTCTTGCTGATGAAACTCAGCAGCTAATTGGTCCCCAGATAAATGGTCTTCCCAATAAGGCAGAGCCTTTGTCCTAGATAGCACTCTTAGAAAAACATTTTTTCTTGAAAAAATGATTTTAAAAATATACTTACTTTGCACTGTGCGTCCCCCTGGTAAATGGAGCATGATGTTGTTTAAATGCTCTTTGAAAAGCGTTCTCGAGATAAGATCATTAGTATATAAAAATGGTTTCTTAACAGAGGCAGCTTTTGTTGGAAAACCTTCATTGGTGGTAGATTGGGAGTAATTAAGTGCAATGTAATTTAATGACTCAAAACTACAAACAAGCTTTGGCATAGCTATTTATGAACTCGCAGTTCTCCTGGGGAAACCTAATTTGGAATGAGTGCGAAACGTGCGTTGTTTCGGGGGGTGCCTCTGTGCCAGGACGGACGGACGGACAGACGGGAGCTCATGGGGAGCTGGCGGTGCCGCGGCTGCCGGGGCTGTGCCGGCCCGCGGAGGGGCCGAGGGCTTCGCCTGTCCCGCGCGCGGTGGCTCGGCCGGACCCCACGGTGCCCGTTTGTCACTGCTGCTCTGTGAGCTGCGGGGGACAGTGACCTTCAGGGGGCTCTGGTTTTGCGTATGGTTGTTGGTCTTAGTTGTTAGTCTGAGTTCCCGTTGTCACTAAAATTAATATATATCCTCTTCGTGCACCTCCTAATCCTTTACGTGCTGCTAAACACGAGTGGTGGCGTTTCCAGTGGGAAACCCACGTGCAAACGAGCACCAGCCTTTACAAGGACCTGCCCAGAGAGCGAACCTCCACTGTGTGTGTTTTACTTCAGCCGAGTGATGCGTGGTAGTGTCCCGGAGGACAGTCAGTCCTGTGGTGCTCTTTAGTACCTCTTAGAGACATATGAAGATCAGAAGTTAATTTTCATGCCTCTGCTATAGCTGCTTTATAATTAATTTTTCTGAACCAGTTTGTTTTTCTGCTGCCAAACACTTCAATGCTTATATGTAAATTACCAACATCTGAAGCCTTCTTCCTTTAGAAAAGAATACAGGGCAATCATCAGATAAAAGTCATTACATATTCAGAGCTACTCTGCTCTGCTGATAATAAAACATTCTTAGGGGAAGGTGACCTTTTTACAATAGACTTATTAATGTCAGGACTTCAGAATTGTCTTTTCTCATTACAAGTCTTACCAAAAACATTAAAAAGAGTGAAGTTTATGATCTTAAAGATGTGTCAAAGCACAATCGTTAAAGACATTTTCACAGAATGTTATTTTTATAACCCATTTTTGTGTGTTATGTGGCAAGCATAGTGAGTCTTAACAGAACTCTATGTTCATGGCTACTTTCTATTTCTGACCTTATTCTAGAAATTCCAGATAAGGTTTCCAAGGCTCATGTTCTCAAAAGTTATTGACCACTGCTGTGGGCAATGTTGAGGAAGGGCATCGGTGTTAAGTACGTGCCCAGCTACAGGCGTTTGAGCTTTGAAGTCAGTTGCAACTCCATCGTAGCTTCTTGCGTGTTTTAAAGTAGAGGATGTGGTTGGGTGCACCCAGAATTGCCATCTGTCTCGGGCAGGAGATGGGTGATGTGTAGAGCCCTGTTGGGAGATGGCTATGTGAAAACAGACACATTCCCTTGTCTTTAATTTAGATTTTGAACTCGGCAGTTCTGGCCAGGCACTGTCACTAGTGTTACTTGCCTGACAGGGGCCACTTCAGCCGTGAGCCTGGGCTGAGGTTCTGCAATAACAGCAGAATCTCGTTTCCATTGCCTGATACGTGCTGGGAGCTTGTCTCTCCAGAATTGGTCCCAGTGAAGCCCAGAAAGCTCCAAGGAAAAGATGCGCATGCTTTGTGGCAATGAACAGCTGATACAAAATGAGTTTGGTCGGTGGGGTGTTTTTTTATTATTTTTTGGTTAAATGAACTAGTTTGTGACACTGTTGTGAAAGTGGAGAGGATGACTTGAAACATTTTAACTGAAATGCGTGGCAGGCTTTAGCGAATGAAGAAGAAGGTGGAAAAAGAGAAAACTGGGACTTAATTTCCTAAATTTATCTCTGAAAACATTCATCAGATTGAGCGGTGAGCCCATTTATCCAGTGAGTTACAGTGATATGTGCAAGTGACAACCTGATAGGTCTCTGTCATCAAATACTCCTGTCCGCATGAGGGGAGCGTCAGCTCCTTCGAATGTGAAAATATTTTTGTGCTGTTCTGGGTTTGTGCACCGAGCTGAGGGTAGGTCTATTATAACGATAGCCCAGAATTTCCCTCTGCTTTTTCCGATCTCCATCCCGTCCCAGCGTGGCCAGTGGTGCTCATCCTTGAGCTGCTGTGACAGCAGCAATTCAGCCCCGTGTGCCTGCGCTTTGGCCTCTTTCCAAAATCAATGTTTTAAAGAAACGGAAATTATTCCTCCTACTGGAATCATGATTCATGCAATGATAGCATCAATATTAATACAATAATCGAACTTTAATTTCAGTTGCTAAGTAACCTATCATCCCCACAGAGCAAACTGGACTTGAACCAGAACTGAAAATGGAGAAAACTTCATGTGAAAAAGGCAATATTAAGGGGGGAGAACATCCGTCGAGTACCAGTTTCTGCAGAACCGTCCTCTCTGCTCAGCTAAAAGCCAAGATCTTCCCTTTTCCCATGTTGTCTTTCTGTCTTTTCTCCAGTCCCCAGCTCTCCTGCCCGAGTCCTGCACCTCTCCTCCTCTCTGCCGGAGGCTGACGGCGGCAGCGCCGCCGCGAGGGCCCGCGGGCAGGAGTCAGAGCGCAGCGCTTGTTGGCGCTGTGCTGTTCGGATCTGCCACTCACTATTCAAAAGGTGATCGTCGTAAAGAAAAACAAAATAAATGTAACCCGTGAAGTTCATTCTTCTGCATGGGTGACATCTGTAAGGCTTTTCTGATTGAAATGTGAGTCAGTGAAAGTCTGAGTCTCAAAAGGTCAAACAGATTTCTCAGTTCAGGCAGTTTTCGTGTCGGAGACGTTCAGCTGCTGCCGCGCTCGTGTGACCCCTCTGAGCGCTCTGGTTTAAGCGCTCGCAGCCACTGATGCTCCCGGCAAAGGGGGAGCGTTGTGGTTTTGCTAACCCTGGGTTTTGGACCACGGTTGGGGTGTTCGTGCCGTGCCGTTGCCCAGGCGGTGGGCACTGCTTGGTCGGGTCCGGTGCGGTGGGGTCTGAGCCCTCGTGACTCCCCGGCCGGTGCTTGGAGCTGCCAGTGACCGGCAGCACCGGAGCCGCTCCTCAACCACAGCGCTCATGGGCAGAAAGGGTCATGTTAAAATTCTGTTGAAGCAAAGAATCACAAAGAAATAATTAAAAAAAAACAAAATACCTGATTTTATTTCTTTTTTTTTCCCTGCACACTTTTGAAGAAGACCGATTCAGTGTTTTTCTTCTGGCAAACTGTTTTGTCAGAGAAATCCCAGAACTCCATTTCTCCTGTTTGAAGGTTATCTAATGGGTTTCAGTACGGCCAGTTTAGAAAGATGTGTCTTTATGTGCAGAGAGCTGGGATTAACAGAAGAGAGGAAAATTACTTATTTCAATAGATCTTTAAATGAAAAAGTAAGTGCATTTAAAAGAGGGAAGCCCATGCAAAGTATTTCCGCTGTACTGTTTTTTTCATTAAGCATTATCTTGAGAAGCCTGAAGAAGTCTGTTTATCTAGGAAATGAGATTCTGTTTTGGTAGATGATGCAACTGGAGGTTGGGACAGGGTATCGGAGCCAGCTGCTGCAGGAGGGAAAATGAAAAGGGGTCATTCATTGTAATTTTTCCTCATGGTTGCCAGAAAAACAGAGGAAGGAACGTGTCCTCTAGGATTTCCCAGCTGGCAAGAACATCCTTACAGGCTGACTTCCAAGCACACCAGCAAATAGGAAAAAAAAATATTTAAAAAAATTGCTAGAGACCTACATCTTCATGGCTGATACCAGCGTATTGGCTAGCGCCCTGGCTGTTTTAATCTGAAGAGTTGTATGATGATGTGAAGTAGAGAATAGACAAGATTCCCAACTCCAGGAACATAACCTAATTGCTCTTATTTTTGTGTTTCGGGGCTCACCAGTGCATGTCTGCCTGTTCCATCTCTGCCTTGCTGTGCTTCTGCCTCCCACAGACCAGTTCTGCCTTCTGGCCCCGTGTGATCCCTGTGCAGAGCCCGGCACTGGCCACGGAGAGACGCCTGGCAGGTCTGTCGTGGTCAGCAGGATGTTTTTTCATTTTCCAGACATCAGCTACCTCATTTTCCACTGACTGTAATTTCCTTCTTGTCTCTTTAATTAGCTCACCTAATGCATTGGCTGCAAACAGCAACCCGGTCTGCTCTTTCTTCTTTTTGCATATCGATACATCATCTGCTGTGACTACTAATTTATGCAGACCCAGCTGTCCTGCTCCCTTGCCTTTCTACTGCCTTGCTGCTTTATCCACCTGGGCTTTGGTACTGCAGATCGGGAAGTCTTCTGACAGCAGGGCAACCTTCCCGTGCTCGCCACAAAATGCACAGGTTGAGCGGGACCTAGACCCTGTACAAGTACATTTCTGGATCAAAAGTTGCTTAAGGGCAAGAACTGTCTCTGTGGCATTTATGTGTACAAAAGGCAGTTCAGGCAAGTCTCCATCACTCTTCTGAGTCTTCTGGTGCTCCTGTAGAATTGCGATTAAATGGTCATCGTTTAGTCATTTCTTGGGAACCTTGACCCTGCCTGGACGCAGAGATCAGCAGGCGCTCAGCATTTTCACTCAGATTTATTGCCACTGCAAACAAATGAAATCATGTCGAACTCCTCTCTCTCTCTCTCTCGTGCCGTCATGTAGTTGATTAGCTTTATGGGCAGCTATCAATTCAAGGCGGACTGTTTTGTGCTAATCATCAGCAGACCTCACGTGATTTTTCCGAGTGCTGTTACCTGTTCACACCACGCAGCCCCGGCACGGACATGGGCAGCGGTGCTGCCTGTCATCTCCTAAGTCAGAAAGGAGGTCCCCCAGCATGTGCGAACCCACCAGCGAGTGCGAACCCAGAGGCCTTATTCCCATGGACCGTTCTCAGGGATGTTCTCCCTCGAGCAGTCCTCGTAGGCTCTGCTTAATTACCTCTTAGCTCCCCAGAGGTTTCCCTGTTCTGCTCTGGTTAGTGTCTCCATGGCTCTGCCACAACTGGAGCTCACAGGTCTCATTTGTTAGGTCTAATCTATATTTTTTTCTTAAACACATGATATGTGTTTTATCACTGCAGGCACAAGGTGATGAGTAGTGACTCCGAGCCCACTGGCACCCTTGGGTCGTTAGTTGTTCTGGTACCAGGTGGAGGGATCCGTCTCCCTGTCAAAGAGGAGTAACTCCACTGAAATCGGTGGTGCTGGAGCAGACACCAGCCCGCCACTCCTGCTTCATCGCCAGTGCTGGACGTCTCGCACCTCCGCTGGCAGGAGAGTGTTTGGGGATACCCGAAACGAGAAGCTCACCGTCCTGCCGGGTGAGCAGTTTGACTCGCTGAGCTCAGTGTGGCTGTTGTTAATCCCCCAATGACGGCATTTGTCTTGCAGTGATAAATGACGATAAAGTGAGCTGCGGTGCTCGGTCCGCGGCGAGCCCCGGGTGAGCGGTGGTGAGTTCCCTTGAGCCACGGTGCACCGCGTTTAGAAACAGCCTGGTGTTGTCCCCGGGACAGGGGGACATGTGAGCCCTTGGGATTCCCAGCCCCAGTGCCGCAGACAACGTGCCCCTGCCTGCTGTGCGGCTCCCGAGCCCTGCCGAGAGCAGGTCAGCGGCGTCTCGCTTGCTAGAGCGGCTTCGTCTGGAAGCAAAGCCTCGGTGAATAAACATGATGAAATGGTGCCGGATAAATAATAACAATAATGGGTACGTTTGGCTTTTGCTTTCTGCTGATAAGTGTAGCTATAGGCAAGTTGAGAAGTCTCTGCACAGACGTAGCAGCACCAATGTGCTCCAGTCACCCCCCGTTCAGGATGGTGCCCCAGCTGAGTCGCGCGCTGCCGGACCGCCCTGGGCTCACGGAGACAGAGCCCTCCGCAAAGTCACCTCCACACTCTGAGTCGAGGTAATTTGCAGCTTGGGAAAACCTGACATTTTAGACTCTGCTGCTTCAGCAAATGCGTGTGGCTGGATGCTGGGGTGGAGCGGTGCAGCCCCGGCACTGGGATTTTGGCAGAGCCTTCTCACCTTGCAGAACTGCACACCACTAGGAAGGGAAACCGGCCGCCTCCTGGGCTTTGCAGGGGGGAAGGAACACTGTGCTTTGTGTTGCTGAATTTTTCTTAGTGTGTGGACAAAATTCTTGCTAGAGAAACCATTAGCTTGGGGTTTCAAAGGAGGTTGGAGTTAGATACCCATCACCCCTTGTTCTGCTTTTTTAAAGGTGAAAAGAGAAGTTAATCACAAATGCATGAGAGGAGGGAGTGCTACAGCAAGTGAAAGCTTTGAACGTGGTGCTTAGTGGAGCCAAACGAGCTGTTGCCTTCAAAAACTGAGCTGAGAGTCGGGGGAGATGCTAAGCTTGTGCTTGGGCAGTGAGAAAGGCAAGTCTCTGTTAGCCCTTCCTTCCAGTCCGCACTGATCTGCACGGGTGAGGGATTTCTTCCTCGCCAGCACTGGCAAAGTTATCCCAAACTTGACCTTGAGTGTCCGTGGGAGTCGAGGAGGTCTGTACGAACATGACACGGCAGAGGCATCACTAACCTTGACTGCAGAGTATACTTTTTTCTTTCCCCTGCATCTTCTGGCTTTCCTGAGAGTGTTGTTGACATTTCTTAACAACAGTTCTCCAGAAGGCTCTTCCATTTTGCTGATGTAGGGTATATGGAGTCCACCGTACAGTCTTTGTTAATTGGAGTTTTCTTTATCTTATGGGAGAACACCATTGCCTCCGCATCTGTGTCAGTACTGCATTCCTCAGCGTGGCACCTGCACTTAAACCTGATCCATCTCGCTTGTCTGCCGTAGGAAATAATTTTAATTGTAACTTTATAATGTAGTTCTACAATCCACCACATTTTGTAAAGGTGTCTGCACGGTTTTGATCGCACAGCAGCCCAAAATACTGACAAATGCTCCCCAAAAACACACACAAAAAAAAACCCAAACACAAAACCCCACAAACCCTAAACCAAGCACAAAACCCTCCCGACCCGCCGCCTGCAACCCGGGAACTGCGAGCGGTGCTGCGGCGGCAGTGGTGCTCCTCTCGGGTGCCTCTCCCCGGAGAGCTCGAGCGCGTGGCATGGACCCGGTCAGCCCCTCAGCCCTGTGCCTCAGGACACGCACCTCTGTGCCTCCTCAAACCCAGGGGTCTGTCCTCCGCGAGGACCCGTCCGGAGGGGTCCCCGCGCTCTTGTGCGCACTGGGGGGCTCTGACCCGCGGGAGCGTGAGGCGCGCGGCAGCACTGCGAGAGCTGCGCGAGGGGTTCCAGCACGGGTCTCACCTGCGTGCTGCAAAGCAAGGCCGTGGCAGGGAGTTGGGTCAAAAGGCAGAAATTGCTATTAAGCACACAAGTTTTGCTGCCTTCAATGGGTGTCAGGTCCTGCAGTGCCTCTTGTGCTTTCAAAAACGTACAGCAATCACAACAGAGAGCAAGCCGGGACTTTGTAATTGCAGGGAGCCTTGACATTGTCTTCTGAATGGGTTGAGGGCAAATTATCCATGGCAAATTACTTTGATCGCTGCCTCCGTTACTTGGTCTTAATCCTAACTTGATACCTTAGGCTAGATGATAAAATTCTCCCATTGCAAACAAATTATACTCCCCCCCGCCCCTCCCCGGGGGTTTCAGTCGTTCTGCCGAGGTGATTTCTAGGGGGTACGCTTCTCCTTCTTTCCTTCTTCCAAACTATGCATTTTTCACGGTCCGGATTTTTCTGTAGCTATTTATTTTTCCTTTGAAGAAAAGTAGAAATCAGACCTAAATAATCTGCTTGATTTTTATCTGAGGTAGCTGTGCTGGGACAGAACCCATCCTTCAGATCTGTTACCTTTTCCACAACAGAGATAAATTAATTACAGGGCTTTCCCCTGACATCCAGACTCTTGCCTGCAAATGTTCGCATAAAAGATGAATGACAATGAGATTCTCATTACAGCTTGATGAATTAGCCTTTTCACTTCAGTTACAGCAGAGTCTACTTCATGGTCAACAGTCTTGTTTAGACCCAGCCATTTTTTTTTCTCTCTTTCAATTCAAATCAAACATTTGCTGTCAAACTGTTCTCTTGGTGCAATCCATTACTTTGCAGTTCCCATTAGAATTTTTCACTTTTCCGGGGAATTTGCCACACTGGCAAACTGTTCACCTCACGGCGTGCAAGCTTCACCTGTACCCAGATATTACAGCAGTGCGAATACTTAAATAATCGCCAGTCCCCGAAGGCCCCTTGCACGTGCTCGTGGATGCTCTGGGGCAGCGGGCGCTGGCTGCTCTCCCCGCCAAGGCGCCGGGGCGGCAAGTTGCTCGAGCTCCTCCCGGGAATGGGGGCAATAGGTGGGAGCGTGGGAAGCATTGCCTGCGGCTGCCGGGGGGTCCCAGCGACCCACGGCTGCCACCAGGGGAAGAGCACAGGGAGGGAGCAGTTGCTTCACAGACCCTCTTTGCAGTACTCGGAGTTAGTCATCGGGGAATGAACATGGGAATAGCTGTCGGTTCTTCCCTACAAACTAGGCGCAGACACACAATAATCTTGTTGAAGTGTAATACACAGTTTAGTTAAAACTGAAATAAAATGGGGCGGGAGGGAAACGCGCAGAGGTTTTACCTGGGAGTTGCATGCGCATTTATTCCCCTCCAGTCGGTGCGAGGGCGGGAGAGCTGTCGGTCCGGCCCCCGGCGGGCTGCGGCGCGGGAACGCTTCGTTTTCAAGGGCACAAGTGCCGTTTTGCCAACCCGTTCTGCTGTGAGAGGCCAAACGGTTTTCCTGGGTAATTTGAAAAGCTATTGTCTACACAAAACCAAAGTCGAAATAACCATCCCTGCCAGGTGCTATTTTACAAAGAAAGAACATTGTGTTTCTTGCTCACAGTTCTTGGCAGTTTATCTTGTTCGTTTGCTTGTATCTTTAAGTGTCAACATCTTGGTCAATTTTATTGCACCCACCTGTGGTCAGAATATTACTAATGGTAGCTCTGATTGGTGTTTAGGGACAGGAGTAAGTCATTCATAATGACCGTAAGTGAAAACATCAAAATATTAGTAGAAAAATAGTAGCCATAGTGTCAAGCTGACATTATTTATGTGGGAATATTTACTTGTACATCTTTTCTGTGTATCCTAAGCCTTCCCAGGACACACTTACTTTGCCGGCTCCTCCCAGTTTTAAGACGTTTGTGTGCTTTTGGAAGCGTTATCAGAACCAGATGCTGAGGCCGAGTGATGGCAATGGTCACCTGGTGGCTTCTGCCTCAGGAGGCAGTGCCCGTTCCCCGCTGGCGTCCCCTCCCCACCTGCCCTAATGGCGCGATCGCGGCTGGATGGACCGTGGCACTGCTGTCTCTGATGGGGTGTTGAGGGCACCGGTGTTCGTCTGTACGGCAAAACGGAGCCACTGAGAATCGGGGGTTGTGTCCCGCGGCGGCTGTCCCAGCCCTGGGGCCTCACTAAATCACCTCCCGTGGTGCCTGCCACCTTCCAGCCTGCAGGCAAGGTTTGAAGTCTCTGTGGGGAATGTAGATGAGGGGAAAACATGTCCAATCCTTTGCAAGGTGCAGCGAACTATTCTCCTCACGTACGACAACTCCAGGAACCGCAAAGTCTCCGTGTGCGACGTTGGATGTTTTTAACCTGCAGCTGTTTGTGGAACCGCTCCGTCGTCGCTGCCGCTGCTCACAGCGATGTCTCTGTCCGTGTAGTCATTACATTAAAGCAAAGCCACAGTAGTCATAGGCCTCAGTGACGCACATGGAAGATGGCTAATGCTGTCCATCGCTTTGGTATTACAGTTTTCTCCCGAAGAGGTGTGTGCAGTGTGTGCATGGCATGGGCGCGCTGCCTGCCACCCGGGCCGTGCTCTCGGGGTGGCTCAGTGCCCGGGACAATGCCAGGCCCTCAGCTCCCACAATCTCTCAGATGGCTTTGCTTTTTTTTTTTTTTTTAAATCAAATTTTAGAAACTGTAACCAAGAGGGAGCCCATATAATAAACAAACTCATCTGGGAAATGATGTGTGTTATAATGGCCTTCACCAGAGGTCCGATGGCGTTTCCTGCTGGGCATTCGAAGGGCCCTTCACTTGTGTTGAGGCACCGGATTGTCCCTTCTCGCCATCGGCAGTGGCGTGAGTGCCCTTCCATGGGGGGCCACAGCTGAATTTCACGGCTGACCATGCAGGGGACGTTCTGCTCAGAGGTGCCTCTCTGGTGAGTCCCCTCCCGCTCCTCCAGCGCTTCTTGAAGGAGTTGTCCTCCAATTCCCACACGATGGCTGTGCGTCCTCCCGGCACGTCACCTCTGCGCCGGATGGTTCTCGTCTGCCAGAGCCCCGGGGGACTCTGCTCCTTGCAGCGAGCTGCCAGAACAGGGAAATCCCTCGGGAATCTCGTCTGCCTTACCTGCCAGCTCTTCAAGCAAGACTCCGATCTCCAACTGTAAAAAAAAAAAAGCAGCAAACCCTTGCTGAGCCATATGGCTGGAGAGCAGCTGATGCCCCAATGGAAAGCGCTCCCTGCTGTCTCTGGTGCCGATCATCAACGCAGCCTAGGGTGAAGCTGAGACTTTTAATGCCCGAAGCATGATGCACTCCTTTGACCTTATAAATTCTTTTTATCGTGACTTTGGCGAGCTGCCCCCCTCGCAGGAGGCTGGGCTATACGCAGATGCAACAGAAATGATGGAGACGGCCGATTTCAAAGGTACACAGCGTTCTTCTGCAGCACATGGGGAATGTTAGCATGTCGAAATCTCATTCTTGTGGCATAGGTTAAACTTGGCAGTGCGAAGGGTACCACAGAAACTCCTGCAGTCACTTGTTCTAACAGAGACTACACCAATGTCCATGTTTACATCATTACATGGTACCTGTGTTCCCACTGCCTGGGCTTCTCTGTACGACTTTTTCCCAGTCACTGGGGTGGATGGATGGAGTATTTTGGATGCGTGAGCTGGGGCTGGAGCAGAGGAACGCCGCTCCGCCGCACGGGCACTGCCGGCGAAGCGCAGGGTGCTCAGCTGGAGAGGCTCACTGCCCGGGCTTCTGCAAGAAGCCATTTGCTTTATTGCAGGTTACTTATCCTCCAGGCTCTTACGCGCCTTTATTTCCTCTTAAATGGATGTTTTCCCCAAAGACAATCTTTTTAAAGCAGTTCTAACAGGTTTCCAATTACTTTTCATCACATTAGTCTTCCATTCTAAAAATTTCTCTCTGAACATTGAGTCCATTTCGAGAACTTGGGAAAGAGGTTTTTTTTTTTCTTGTTGTTCTATTTTTGTAAGGTGAGTGTGTTCACCAAAGAGCTTTCCCAAACCTCTCTCCTCTCTTCATTAAGAAAACCCCAGTGAATGGGTCAAAAATAGAAGCAGCCTCTTCTGCTCTCATAGCAGGGTGCTTTTACCTACTCCCAATTTGTGCTTTGGAAATTTGCTGATAAATGGCACTTTTGTAACAGAAGACTTGAACATTTGGGGTTAGGAAAATATTTAAAGACATGAACTTCAGATGTAATGAGAAGTACCGTTTTAAGTCATGATGAGTAGGTACTTAATCTGTACTTACGCTGAACCGTATTCCAGCCTACATTTAAGCAGGTTTTCTGAAATCAGGGCTAACAGGTCACCTATGGTCCATTTCTTTCCATCAGCATTACTAGTCCCTGGACCTTCCACAGTTGAAGAGGTGGGTTAACTGGTATTACTTTTGGGTATCAGTCAGGCTGTGAAGTAGGATAATAACCTTTATATTCCATTGTTTTAAATCCTGAGAGGATCTGAGGATAAAACACATTACTGAATATTCATTAAATTTGAGAAACTTCAAGTGAAAAAGTATATCACTTCTAAGAATGAACATTTAAGATTGAAGAAAGAACCTCTGTTCTTCCCATCAAATGGAGAGCAAGAACTAATGTCAGAAAGACTATTTTCACTACCTGATTGTTCTGAGATTGTTTTGAATAACGACTTCCCATGCCACGCTCCAGAACAGTCTTTTCCCGTTTCCTCGCCAGCTGAAAGGGAGGGAAGTCGGATGTCGTGACAGCTCCAGAAGGGGCAGACAACAGGGCCAAGGGGCTTACGGCACGAGAACAAGGCGTCCTGGAGTGCCGCTGCTGCTCTCGCAGCACCAGAAGTTAGCAGCATTGCGTAGGAAATGCCACTCGCTCCTCTACGTCAGACGGAGAAGTAGAGCTGGGGGAAATGTCCTGGGATGGAGCTACGCGCTCGCAGGGGCAGCGCTGGCGTCCCATCCGAGGCGGGCGACGCGTGACTGGCAGAGGGACTGAACTCTGCTTTGCGTGAAATGAGGTGTCAATACCAGTGATTTTATGGCACAGCAGCCAAAATGCTGTAACTGTCGAGGCTTTCATCAGAGTAACGTCTTTCCATCTGTGGCACTGGAGTGCAGAGGAGTTTCAGTTGCTTACTCTTAAGTCTTCTTTATGTAAAATAATAATAGTAATAATAATTTTCTTAACAGAGTGCTTTCAAAAGCAGTTTTTGACATTTATCAAAATTGGAAGTTTTTACTGAAATAGAAATTACATCAGAAAATTGTTTCCTTCAAGAAGCATATAAAATATTTTAAATGTATCGAAGTTATCATTTAAATCTGTTATTTAAATTATTCTTGAATATGGCAAAATCATAACAGATAGAGTGAAGTCATCTGCTCCCCTCCCCCTTTTAAATTTTTTCTTTTAAAATTTGGTTGTGTTCTGCTGTATAGTCCTCTGCAGTCTGACTTTGGAAGTGCCTGAGTTTTGAGAAGCTGAGGGCCAGGGCTAAGACCAAGGAGAAGGGACACCGAATTCCTTGAAGTTAAGCCACTGAGCCTTGGAAAGCATTTCCTTTTCCCTCCCGAAGTTGATAAACATAATAAAATTGGTTAATATTTATTTAGTGTAGCCCATTTATCTTGTCCATATTTGGGGCTCTGTTTTGTTTGTTTATTTGCGAGCCCTGGAGAATTGGGATTTAGTGGCACCAATGTTAATTAGAAGTCAATTTCTGTAATCGCTCAAGAAGTGCTTTTATTTTCATCCAGACATGGCATGAAATCAGCGCCGTGTCACTCTGACAGCCGGTCTCAACAAAGTAATCACCATTCTGACGCAGAATATTCAAAATAAGTCCCTGGAGTGCAATGTAAGAAAACAAAATAGGAAAAAAAAAATTAATGTAGTTTGCTGTTGGACTTTACATCAATTGGAAACAGTCAACTTCAGAAATGCCTTATGTTATGTGAAAGTCTCGCCTACGTGGAGAGTGATAGACATCAGTGCGGTGTAGCTGTAAGAGCGAGTCCCCTGTCCCGGGGCGGGCGCTGGGCGCGCAGGTACCCACCGCCCCCGCGGCCAGGAGTCCTCGGGTGAGTCGGTGGCCAAAGGACGCTGCTCCTCTGTGTGCTTACACTGCAATATTTTCTGAAACCTGTTATATGGTTAATATCTGCAAAGCTCGTGATTTCGTTGTTTGATATAATTTTATTCAATATAGCTGCCTCATTGCATAAAGGTCTTGGTATTTAATATTTAATAGCATAAATCCCACGTGAGTCCTAGGCAGAGGATGAAAATTACATTTTAAATTAATGTGCGCTCGAAGCCCGCTCTTGTTTCTTTCTGCATTTAAAGGCCAACAGCCATTTTCAAGCATAACACCGGCTTCCAGAGACGATGCCCGGATTCTCCTCTTCAAAATGGCCAGTTATCCTCGAAAGGTCTGGGGTAGGAACTGTTCACGTGCTGAGGGACAGCAAGCGGGCGCCCGTTCTGCTGGTGCCGGCAGTGTGAGGACCAACTCTGCCCCAGGGGGAGACGCAGCCTTGCAAGGTGCCTCGCTATTGGTAACGCAATGGACTAATTAGTAGGACAACAGTGTGACTGTGGTCCCCGATGAGCAGACTGAGCGCGGTCACCTGCAGGGAAGGAGCTTTCCCGGCAGCGTTGGAGCAGGAGCGCAGTCCCCGGACGGGCGGTGGTCCCGGGGGAGCCGCCAGCTCTGCCTCACACCTCGCTGGCTCGTTTGAGCAAATGAGTCTCATCTTCCATCAGGCTTGGGGCTTTGGCCGCGGAGGGCCAGGGAGCTCCTGGGACTGTGGCTTTTGAGTAACGTGGTCTAGCTCTCCGCAAATCTTCAGCTTTTCCAAGCGCTATAGCGTGTGTGACTTTCAGCTTGCTCTGTTTTGGGGGGCAGGTCACACATCAGCAGTGAAGTATGCCATTTTTTTCTGAAAACGTGAGTCAACATTTTTCTTTCTCCTGTGCAGGTGGAGAGGGTTACCCCCAGCTGGGTGCCCGGCGCACCCCGGTGCTCTCAGCACGGACATGAGGGACCCACACATTCTTCTATCACTCCTTCGTGCTGGTGGCACATGGGGAAGGACGCTGCAGCGGTGCCCGGCAGAGCCCTCCTGCGCGGCTTTGGGGTCTGCCGTGGAGCCGCGGCCTCCTGACGCCGGCACGGCACCGCGAGGGACGCGCTGCGGCGGGGTTCTGACAGCGCCCATCTCGCCTCTGGGGCGATAACCAGCAGCTCCCGGGTGCTCCCCGTACTGCAGCAGCGGTACCCCGGTGGGGTTTTCAGAGCCTCATCAGCATCCATCAGGTTTGGCCGGGTTTTCAGAGGATTTCAGGATGCCGCACATACCTGGTGTTTCACATTCTGTTACAGATTTGGTTATTTATATCACTGCTTTCACAGGAGCTGAACTCAGCAGTGACTCCTCACGTCTGACCCTGGGCAGTCACTCAGCAAAGCGTGCGATACACTTACAAATTAAACAAATACTATTTTAAAGCCCAGTCTGGCAAACACTCAGCAGACAGTTTGGTACTTATCATGAGGATTATACTAAGTGCCTTCAAGATCGCTTCCTGAGTACGCTTCATTTATATATTGTGAATAACTGTTTGCGTCCAGGCCAGGCAGAGTTTCTCCTCTTAGTGTCAGCGGTGGGGAGGAGAGGCAGGAACGACCGTTCTCTTTCTGTGTTACTTTGAAAGCCTGAAGTGCTCCAAAAGGAAGGTCAAACAGAGCGTTTCTTCACGTTAATTCCTTTGAGTGACATTTAGACTTAACCAACAGTGTTACAGACTTTTATTACAATAGCGGAGTCGGTGCTGGGAGGTTTTGCTCTCGCATGGTGTGTCGCTCTCGCACTACAGAGACCTTTTAAGAGGACGGGAGCTGCTGAGGAGAATTACCTTGATGTGCTCTGGGGCCTCTTTCTGCTGTAATTCTGCCATCTCCGCCAGCAGTTGGGAATTAACGGCGCGGTGTTCCTGCTCGCCGAGCACTGCCGGCCGACGCCGTCCCCCGCCTGGGCAGTGGCTCACAGCACCAGTTGGCGCCTGCGGACGCGAGCCCTGGGGAAGGCAGTGGGATGCGGTGGCAGGAGAGCGGAGCTCCAGCGCAGGTCTGGCACAAGCGCAGGACAAGCAGTGCCTTCCGCTGCGGCGAAGGTCCCTCTGCTCCTTCCCCAGACCCTCCAGAGCTGCGCGGCGCTGCCCGAGGGATCCTGCCGGGGAACAGCCCTGCGGAGCGCCACAGTCATGGCTGCGGCTGCAGAACACTCATCTCGCAAACACTTTACGAAACCAAGTGATGGTAGTTTCTTTACTTTCTCCCTGATGAGTTTTAGCACCAATTATTTCCTTTTTGTCTCTGCTGGGATAAGGTTTGAGATGGAAATCTGCACCTGAATTTTTTGTTCTTGAGACATAGCACCCAAAAAGGTGTTCAACTTCTCACGCAGTTTGTAGACCCACGCCACAACTAGCGATAGGCGTTGTCCCCGAGATGTAATTTCCTCCAGCCTCAGTGAAATTGATATATAAATATCTATACATATATAACATTTTGGATTATGTAATTCCACCATCTGCTGCTTTACATAAACAGTGCTCATATCCCACCTCTGCTGCTTGACACAATGGTGTCCCCCATACAAATCTCAGCTGACGAAGGAGGGAATGCACTTTTTGTTCTCCTCTAACGAAATACTCCTTCCTTCTAGTAAGGTAGAGGTGGAGAACTTGCAAAGCAGAAACACCGTGTATTGTAACAGGGCCCATTTGTTTCCCACTTACTGTCTTTGTTCTTACATATGCAAACCAGGCAGATTGTGTTTACTTTGATAAGCAACTCTCCTGCAGGGTCAAGTAGAAAGAGGAGATTGGCAGGAAAGGAGCAAATCGCCCTTAAACAAAAATGTCTGCAATAATTAGCAAATGTGGCAAGAAAGAGTTGATAAACAAGCAAAAGGTGAGAAGTGAAAGGTAAGCTTCAGGGCAATTCATTAAGACGGTAAATGAAGAGCAAACCCAAATTTCTGCAAGCGTTTAGCAGATGGAGGGTATTCTGGGAGCGCGGCGTTTGTTCGAGCAGTGAGTAAAAGCTAGAAATACATGGAATTTTAAAGGAATCTTTGGTTTATTTCTCAGAAACAAGCCATGAGGAAGGCAAGGCAGTGTTTACATTTTCTGCACCTGCATTTGTGTTTCTGCTGCTTCGGGAGCCTAAAAAACGGAAGGCTCTTCGCAGTTGGAGACCCCACACCCGGCTCTGCTTTGCCATTACAGGTGCCAACCCAGCGACTTAATTAACCTGCAGTGTGGCACACACACAGCTGACCTGAGTCGGGACCTAACGCACATCCTGCCTGGAGCTGAGTCCTTCCGCCCCCCCAGGGACCTTCTTCCCACCCGGCGCCAGCCCCCGGAGGCCGCCAACTGCTCACACTGGTGGGCTCTGCGGCAGAGATGCTGGGAGGCACCTCTGGAGGGTGGTCAGAGCTGAGGTGAGCCCAGTCACCCTCTGCAGCGGCGGGAGATGGGGTGGGAGGGGGATACGGCGCGGGGGGTGACTCTCCTCAGCCTCTGTCCCTCTGTGCTCTGCGTGTCCGGAGCTGGCTGAGCCCCCGGGAGGGATGTGGGTAGCCACAACTGGAAACTGCCTTCTCTGCGATGAAGGGGCTCCGCGTCGCAGCAGCGGGGGGTGGGCTGGGTCACCGGCACCATTTAGGGCTTCTCTGAAGGCTCCTAAGAGACTCAGCCCTGGGCGGTCTCCAGAGCTTTCTAGCTCCGAACTCCAGGAGCAGACTTGCTTAATGACGGACATCACCCAAATTTGTACTTTTTTAAAGACTGGAACATACTTGATGTCTTAGGGTGGGCTGCTTTATGATAGTTACTATTAGGGGGTTTTTTTGGGAGGAAGAGGTTGGAAGTGCTCCACAGAGACAAGACTGCCTTCCATATGTTCGATTCTTGGTGGTTTTATTTTTGATTAGGAGCAAGGGACAGATATACGTTATGAGGAAGTGATGAATTACCCGGCATGTCTGGAGCACTGGGGATTTTCTCACATCAGGATGATGGTGATTGATTTTTCTTTCTCTTTTTTTAAATCTGCAGCAGAGGAATTTCTCGACACCTGATTGCGGCTGGCAGGTGAGCTGTGGAACTGGCGCGCTGGTGGCTGTGACAGGCCTTCCTATCTCCTGTCCCCACTAAATTTTAGACTTTAATGGCTTGCTGAAGACATGCTGTCAGGATGATGGAGATGGTGAGATTATTAAATGAGGACATCTTCTACTTGCTAAATTGCTTTAATCTCGCAGGAGGCTGTATTAGCTCATATTGGCCACCCCTTTGTAGGGGTTAGAGGAGAAAGCAAAGATACAAAGAGTGGGGATGGGGACTGCAAAACCCAGCAGTGTTTGTTTTCCTGAAAATCTGTGGCAGAGCCCGTGAAGGAAGGTGGGAATCACACCTCTCTGCCTGCACTGCTGGCACGGCGCTGGCCGGAGAGGAGGCAGAAGATGAATTTAATCGATCCCAGCACGTGCTGGTTCCAGAGGACTATTATTAGCTTTGGTGTGTGTGAAGCACAGCACATCTGGTGTCTTCTCCCTTGCTGGCCATGGAAATGATGAAGTAGTTATTCTGTGTCGGGCTGCTTTCTGCTGTGCTCTGTCGTGTGGACTCGCATCCCGTACCGAGGGAGAGGAGCGCTGCAGCATGGGGGCTGGAATTTGGATCCTAAACTTGAGCGTCTGTTTCTCTGGAAACTAGATTGCAGTTGCAATTTATATAAAATTGCTCTTTTCAGAAAGCAATGATGGAACTGGTTTGGACTAATTACAGAGTCGTTCAAATATCTTGGGCGTGATAGCGTGACTCGAAATCCCATGCGCTGCATTTGTTATCAGCTGGGGAGGTGGAGGGGGAAGGAGTCAGGAAATACTGAAAGGAGCAGAAATCGGGAAGGAAGGAGCTGAAAAGGGAGTGAATTAAAAACAGGAGAAGGGGAAAGATCCATGTGAGCAGCAACCAGTACGGCAAATACAGCATTCGTTACGAATGGGACGGTGTATACCTACATTTCCAAAATGAAGTAGGGAATAGTCTGTGAGCTATTGGTGATTTCTGTTATGTTTATTAGTTGCTTGCTGAATTAAGTTTTCCTGTTGGATGGCGCTGCAAAATGATGGTAATAAGAGCTGTAATTTGATTGTAAGCGTCTAAGTACATAGGAAAGGTATGCTGGAAGAGAGAAACTTCTCATGTCACCGGGTAGGAGTGCCTTTGCAGGCCATCCACTTAGAGACGGTCACCGCTCCTGAGAGATGTGCGTGTTTTGCCGGGTAAATGCTTTCTTGTGAGGAACTTCCCAGAGTGGTGTAAAGTAGCAATTGAACAGAGAGAAATATTCAATGTCAAGGTAAATCTGTACTGCCGTAATACTCTGTGGGTGTAATTAGCCCAGCAGTCGCTCCCACAGAGCTGTGAAATGCTGGTGTTCTCCAAGGGGTGTCATTCCTTGCTATTGTTCTCCTCTGAAAGCGCAGTATGTCTTTTCAGTCTTACTCAGCACAGCCCGTGGGTCAGTAAAGCGCGGGTCGCGGGTCCTCCACGGGTAACTGCTGGCGCGTGGCACGCGTCCGATCAAGCTGATGAGGGACACGCGGAAGTGCGGTGACTCGGTGGATGTTTTTATCCAGCTTAGGCTTGGTGTGCAACAAAGCTTCCCAGTATGGTTTCCTTGAAATCCAGCATGGTTTCCAGGTTCCCTGAATTACCTGTAGTTTCTCCTCCCGTAGACGTAGCTCTGCTGGCGGGGCCGTGTGTCGCCCCCAACCCCTGTGTCCCCGCCGGGGAAGGCAGCAGCGGTGTCTGTCGGAGGCAGATCCTGGAACTCCGCTGAGCACGGCCAGAAGTCCCCCTGGCCCAGGCGTGATGCTGCTGCGCGCAGGCGCCCACGGCACGCGCGAGGTCCGCGGCTGCGCTCCTCCTGCCTGGGGAGCTGTCGTCTCAGCAAAACAGTTCGGTCCCACAGCTTCCCGTCAGAGGAGACCAGAGCGGTGACAACCTTCCTTTCACATCTTCTTCCTTTTGACTGTTTAAGAAGCCTAACTGAATTCAAAGCAGGTATGCCAGCTGCCCACAGATGGAAATGTGGCCCCATCTCTCTTCCTCTGCCCTAGTGTCTATGCAGCTGAAAAAAACCCCACAAACATACAAAGCCCCCACCAAAAATAAACTCCACGACACTGAATAACCTTCTCTAACTAGGCTGGAGTTAATCAAGCTGAATTTATTAAGAAGATCTTTGCAACCAAATGAGCTGATTACCAGTAGGAAGAAACTTCGTTTATTATCTGATTTTAAAAGCTTGAATAATTTTAGCCATTGACTTTATTGTCAGCCGAAAGAACTATTTCAATTATTATCTCTAATAACTTTGGAGGACATCTTTAAAGTTCTTTTCCATGAATCCTACTTCAAATGCTGCTGCGGAGATGAAAGGAACAAGCTTAACCCAATGAATAACTGATAAACCAGAAATATCACTGCCTCGCCTCGAAACATCACAGATCAGAGCTCGTCCCTTGAATATAATCATAGTGTATGCTATCTCTGGCCTTTATTGGAAGCAAAGCTCTTTTATGATATTCTGTCATTTATGACAGTTCCTCCAGAGAGTTCATTAGGATGAACGTTAATGTGGCTGAATCTAGGAAACTGCTTTTCCTGACATAATGCCAACATACATTACAATACTGTGCCAGTGCAGTGCGGGAGCTTTATGGTTGTTTAACGTGTGTGTGTGTGTCACAAATTGCATCACTTTTTAACTCTCTCTGTAAAGCAGTATTTTTTTTCTGAATTGCCACCACTGTAAATATATGTAATGGGATGCCCAAACAGCCGTTCTGTTCAGCAGTTATCCCTGATGATTAGGTGTTCATAGGTTACAGTTTCCAGCACTGGAGAGCTGCAATTAATCCATACTGGGCTTCAGACCGTCAGAGTGAGCGTGTGGGTTTTCCCCCTGCTTTATTGGTGTTCTCTGTACGTAAAAATCTGTATGAGGAATTGAGGGAAAGGAAAGAAGCAGTGGCCAAGAAATAGCTGATGGCTTTCCCCATCTTCCATCTGTTTCTCCACAGCTGTGTTACGCAGGATTAGCGAACTTCCACTCCAAAGTCATAGCACAATCGTGGTGGAGCGTGCAAGGCCAGCATGGGTTAGCCGCTTCTGTGCAAAGTAGAGCGGGTGGATGTATGTTTCTAAAAGGAAAAAAAAAAACAAACCACACCCAAAACCAAAATCCACAACAAAAAAAATCCGCCACCCTAAGAACCATCCCCCCAGCTGTTGTTGTCAAAGGGTTTCATCTATCTTGTTATGAAATGAAACATAGTTGAACGCCCTTGCTGCTGATTCTTTCTTTCTGTTTGGTTTGGTGTTTTGTTTTTTTTTTTTTAAGGAAAAAAAGGTGTTGCTGTGTCTGGTGACAAAGGACAGAACAGATATAAGAAATGCGCTGAAGGGAGAAAAGGATAAGATCTAGCTAATATCTTCTGGAGGAGCAAAAGAGCATCATACAGAACTGCTACAGAGAAATAGGCACATGGCCAGAAAAGAGACTACTATAAATGTCCATGGGCCAAAGTAATAACATTAAAGTTGGTTTGGTTTTGTTTTCTTTTAAAAAAAAAAAGAAAGCCAGGCTACGCCTTAAGGCAGTAGAAAAGGTGACTGAACATAACAGACGATTCTGAAATCCCAGCAGAATGACCAGAATACCGGAGACCAACTCTTTGGAGCGAGGGGAAAAGGTCTCATCTGGCTGAGGTCATGCAGGGATGGCCCAAGTCCATTTCTTCCCGTTTCCTGCCCCAAACTTGATATGGTGGGATGGGTAAATCCGGAAAATGACCGGTTTCCTACCTGGTGTCCCCTGGTGAATATCCACGGGGTCATGAGTATATTTCTAGGGTCTGTGCAATGTTACACGAGCACATGCTGTACTACTACTTGACTACCCTGAGGAGGTAGCTGGGAGAGCGTTAGAAAATGCCGATATTAAGGGATTAAAAGATTAGTCTTATGATTGAGCATTTTTCTACAAGAGATGGGTGTCAAAACAGCAACACAAAAATAGAGTATCATGTTGATAACGCAAAGTATGTCACTAATTGCACTCAGGCATCAATTTGTTGACTTCTTGGTGTGACTGACAGCTTTATTCCACAGGAGTCTACGTTTGATGTCATCTTCCAGTACCACCAAAACTATCAGAGTGCGTGTGTGGGAGCGACTGTATTTATCTTGTATATGGTGTTGTGTGGATGAGGATATCCTATGTGGCTTGGGACAGATGTTGTTACCTAGATATGAATATCCAGCCCAGGGCATGCATGAGAACAGTAGGCTGAGCTCTCGTACCGAACAAAGCCTTTTTAGGTCGTTCTGATCCACTGAAAAGAGGGGCAAAGAGTTCCTAAAATGGCCACGTGTCAGAGTGGCGGCAGAGCAGCTTAACTGCCTGTGCTGTCAGTAAGGGCCGTGCTTTCCGTGTCCGCTTCACCCTGCAGGGAGGTGTTGGAGGAGAAGGAAGGGTGTCGGTGCAAACTGGAATTTCCCCAGCGCGTTGGCTAAACGCCGTCCCTGTGCGCCGTTTGAACTAACTCAGCAGAGCTGCGGGGCTGAGGCCAGGCACAACTTCTCTGCTGCTCATGCTGGCAGGAGAGTAATTCCCACTGGTGGGACCAAGTGGAAAAACCGGAGGTGTGGAGAGCTAACCCTGCACTCGAGGGATTTTGCTCTCTTGGCTTTGGCGGCTTACTGGTGCTTTGTGGTGGTGGGAGCGAAGTTGGGCTGAGGCTGATCGTCTATTCCTTGCACGCTGAGATGGGATGGAGGACACTGAAGCTGTAAACCGCCTCATGCTTTTTCCCATAGCTTTATTCTAATCTCCTTTCTGGGTCAATTCCCAGGTAAGAGAGCCATGCCATTACATTTTTAATTGTTTTCAGCTCAGTCTGCTGAGTCGCCAGCGCGGGGCTGGCAGAGCCGACAGGACACGCTGTAATGCATTGTGTACAAGCATCTTATCTGGTTGGCGCTGCCGTGGGTACCGTGCTTAGGAGACTTCCACGAATATGGGCATTTATCTTAGTCAGCTGTAATGAACCGCATCTGCCAGGCGGGGAGAGGACAGCTGTAGTGGATCCAAATCAGCTCCGTCTCTGTCAGGGCCGCCTGCCCGCGGGTGGGAGGGAGGGGATCCGAAGGGGCTGAGTCGGGAAACTTGGCTAAGGGGCAGGAATAAGACTTTGGGGAAGGACCTTAGGGCTGGTGAGCGAGTTGCTGGGTTCGATGTTAGACGGACTTGGAGCCCCAGTAGCCTTACGGGGGGTGGGGAACCCCAGGAACATCCACTTGAGGTTTATCACGTTTGGGTCAAAAAAGCAAGGTGTCACGAACTGCTGAGAGCGGGGACCTGGTACCTGTGTGGTGGGAGGAGATCTAGTGCAGCCGGTCACGTAGGGTCACCCAAGGAATGGGGTTGGAAGGAGGAACTGGGAGAGAAAACCTGCAAACCCTGCTGTGAGGTGTGAGCCCGGCATCGTCCCTGACCGGGGTGGCAGGGAGCACACGGCTCGCGAGGGCAGCCCCTGCTTTGAGGTGATGGTGGTTTGAGGGGAGCCAGAGCAGCTGTGACAGCGGAACGTTGATAGATGGGGCAGTGAAAATCGGGGAGATTTGGCTTTTCTGCCTGTGCTGGGCAGAGCGGGGAGCGGAGACTCGCTGCCCTGCGTCCTGAGGCGGTCTCCGTAGTCAGTCCGCCATCACCTTGGTTCACAGGGGGATGTCAGGAGGAGAGCACTGAATGTGAACCCTTCTTCCCAAGCGTGCCTCGCTTTGCCCGATGAAAGCCCTCCAGTTGTGCGTGGCTTCAGCCTGCATCTGTCTGGCAGCTCCTTGAGGCGGTCTGCGCCTTCCCATCTACCCCAGGTCCCAGAATTTTTTTATGCTGTAGGCATCAAAAACCGCCCAAGCAGTGGGCTGACGTGTTGTTGCCCGCTCCGGGCTGGAGCCGGGCTGGCCGTGGGGTCCGTCTCCCGCAGAGCTCTGGGGCGCTGCGCTCTGCTGCACCGTGGGCGAGAGCATCCCGCGGTGACGCTGCTGCCCGCGGCTGGAGTGGAAACCCGCTGCTCCCGCCGCCCGTCCCCTCGCTCCCCGCAGCTCCCGCCTTTCGGGGGAGTGTGCGGCAGCCCCATGCCCCTGCCTGGCCCTCGCCGGCTCCCGGAGGTGGCGGGTGCCCGGCAGGAGGGCTGCCAGGGCCGGTGCGGGCATCGCTGCGAGGAACCCCGCTGGGCACGGGCACAGCCGCGACTGTCCCTGCCCTCTGGCGCCGGTGCCGAGAAACAAAAGGAAGATACAGCTTTGTTTTCTAACCGCCCTCTGTGGCGCTTCTGAGTCAGTCGAATAGATTTTCTTGCTCTTTGAAGGCTAACGATGTCAGAAGGAGGCGGCCAGGTTATGACTCTGTTCTTAATAATTAGGAAGATAGGTATAGGACGGTGGAGAGGCTTCCAGACAACTTTTAACAGCTAGTTATTTCCTTCAACAGCCTGGATTGGTACCCCATATAGCTGATGAATATGCTGGAGTGACTGGATTGATTGATAGTCATTTCAGGACGTGACTGGGAATCCAATTAAGTTTTAGAAAATGTTTAAACAAACAGCTTAAATAGAGTTGGTTTTGTGGGGGTTTAGCAGCCTGGAAATTTTGTTCCAGTTTGGAACAAAACAAGAACAAAAAAAAACCCCAAACAGATTTACTGGGCTATTAATGTTTTTAAATGAATTTGCTTTGCTGCAGTAAAATCATTCTGTTCAACAAAGTCAGTTCTTTATTCGATTGTATTTTACATGATTATTGATATCTCTACAGCACAAAGTACTATTCTGTACCGTCTTGTGTTCTCTAATGATTTGAATGATAAATAACAGCACAATTAACTTCAAAATAAGAAACGGTTTCAAAGCCAGCCCCTTTCAATTCTCCTCTCCAATAAAGTCAAAACAGAGCAATTTGACAGATTCAAGGTACTGTATTTCTAGGGTTTCTTTCAAAACACATTTTGATTTAACCAGCACTAGCAGGGGGAACAGAGTTTTATTTCCAGCAAGACATCATTTTCCAGCAGAAAAACATTGCCTTTCATGAGCGTGATGGGCCGCCGCTCGCCTCTTCCCGCG
>NW_009647692.1:575569-579483 GCF_000708025.1 Charadrius vociferus
CCGAGGGCCGAAGCGGAGGGAGGAGGAGAGACACGGCCCCGCGTTTCCCCGTGTAAGTGTCATCGCTGTCGGCAAACCGAGCCCGCCGCTCGCTGCCCCCGCGGTCCCAGAGGGCTGCTTAAAGGGGGTGGGGGGAGAGGGAGAGAGAGGAACAAGAAAAGACTGAAGAAACTTTATCAGTTAATTGGTGAAAGCCTCTCTCTGGCTGAGTGTATTTGTTTTGACAAGAGCCTCCCCTTCTTCCCTGGAGTGCTCGGGCAAGTGAAGCCCTTGCAAATAAAGCAAAGGATCTGCTGAATGCACAGCCATGCATAATTTAGTAACGCTGGAGCCTTCTGCAGGGCTCATCACAAACTTGCATTCAGTAAGCGCTAACACAGCTCCTTTGTGGAGAGGGATTTCTGAGTGTTTCTTCTTTTTTGGTAGGATTTGGATATCAGACCCCTGCCAGGAATTAAAAATTGACCGTCAGGAAGCTCGTTAGGAAGGCTAATGTTTAACAGACATAGCCATTCACACACACACATTGAAAATAAAGAAATGTTTGTGAATTCTTGAGTGGGTTGACTTTGAAGGATAGTATGAATAAATAATGGAAGAGTAGGTTTTCCTTGAATTCACACTATTCAGCCATAAGTCATAAAACCAAACCTGATGCTAGAGAAAATAGCTCGGGGGGTAAGGGAGGAGAAAGACAACTCTTCTTTCATGCTAAGGAAAAAAAAAAAAATGTTTTGTTTCTCTGGACTAGGTGTTTGAGAGGAAAAAGCCATAACTCTAACTTACCCTATCGGGTAGATGTTTCATGCAGGGAGGAAGGCAAAAAATGATTAAAACTAGTGCTAATATTTACTTGGACTAATAGAATGTTGTGCAACATCACCTGAATTAAAATCAAGATTGTAATTAGTAGGTGGTTCATTCTGTTCTAACAATGCAGAATAATTAATTCTTCTTTTTCCCCCCACAAATAGTAATTGAAGAGAAATATTACATAGCTGCACCTGTTTTTCATTATACGGTTGCCACAGTGAGTAAACCAAATCTTTTATTGATGAGAACAGCCGTAAGTTTGAAAACTGAGTGAAGAGCATGAAAACCCCTCTGAGGTTCCCTAGAGACATGTGAGAAACCTGAAATTATTAAAACATATGGTGGCACATACTGATTACCAACAGCTCCTGCTGTGGTTGTGAGCCCTAATTTCTCTTCGCCTTTCAGCTTTTCTAAGTGTTCTTGACTTGGTTGGTTGTTTCCCCCCTCTCTTCAGTAAATCTCTTGTGACAGGGAATCAACACGACGTTGCATACATAGAGACTGTTGCGTGTTGTTTCCCATCCACCTTTCTCCATGCTTTTGTGTGATAAGGCTTTTTTTTTTATTATTTTAATAGCCGAGGAAGTGATGCCCTCGGAGGAAACATGATGGTTTCTTTCTCGTCTGCGTGGTTATTTGTGATGTGAGGCGCAGGTCACGGCAGTCAGTGGGGAGTAGGTTCAGATTAGTGCCTGCGCCAGAGTACACGGATGCTTTGCAGAACCAACAAAAAGGTTTTCAAGGACAGAGAAATCGTAGAGTCAAAAAAGGTATGTCATGTTGTGAAAGATGAAAAGAACCTTAAAGTTGGAGACTTGGTGAGTTGAAAGTGCAAAAGGTAAACTTCCTGAGGAGGTTATCACCAGCACTGTGGAGCGGGGCTGGTGCCCTGCGGTATGTCTGAAACGTTCCCCTGAGCATTAGTTTGAGAGCAAGGAAAGGGGAAAGCAACCCCTGAGTGTTAAATTATAGCCGTAATGAGAAGTGTTTTTATTAAGAGGATGACCATTCATTTGCTTTGAAAGAACACAAAAGGTGTTGTTTCAGCAGATACCAACATGCGTGGGTCTGCCTGCGTCGGTCTCCAAGCGTCCCTCCCGGCCCAGCCTGGCTAGTGGGTTTGGTTAGTGGCTGTGGATGCTGCCGTTATTTGTGGAAGTATGAATGGTATTCTGGGGATTTGCTAAATATATGTTTTTCTTGTTGTTTTGTTTCCGTGGTGGCAGTAACCAGAAGCAGGAAGTGATTCCAGGCGCTGGGGTGGCCGTGCCATCCCGTACCCCTCTCGTGTGCTGCGCCGGGTGCGTTGCGGCGTCGGATGGGCGGCGAACACCCACTCCCCCCACAGCGGTGTTGGGTGCTCCGTCAGACAGGTACGGAAACTGCTGCATTCCCCACCAAGAGCGACTCTGACATTGTTGGAAAGCAGGGAGGGCAGTGCCGGCCGCGGGCTGGGTCCGGCTGCGCGGGGACGGCGTCGGTGCTGGGGCGGTCGGTGGCTCTGCTGCTCTCGCTGGAGAAGAGGGCAGCAGACCGGCTGCTCCCAAGGACGCGATGGCCGGTTGTGCTTACGAGCAGCAGGCAGTTATGGAGGTCAAAGTTTGGATTGCTTGAACCTCAGAAATTATTCCTCCATGCTGGTAAACAGCCTGAAAATTTCAGTGTTTATAACTCGGTTCAAGAGGGCTGCACTCATTCAGCTGATTGATTTCTGTATAGGTGGACAAAATTTTAGTGTACTGTTCATTGCTCCCTGTGGCATTTTATCTTGCTGCTGTGCTGTGCAAGTTTAACAGAACTTTTCAGCAATTATCAAGAAACCAGTCCAATCAATGGATTGGATTACTCCAGTGCAGGTTACAAGCTGGGACTGGGGTGACACCGGCTGAGTATCACCTTGTGACTGCAGTTTGTCACCTGGTTTGGAGACTGGAGGAGAGCTTGGCTGGTATTCAGGTGTGATTTCTTGAGAAGATGGGTGATCTGCATGGAAAATCTGTCCCTGCCCCGGCAGTGCCAGTGCCACCTCAGGTACCTGAGCAGCACGTCCTCTCCTTCTTCTCCTCGTGCAGGAGCGAGTCTCACGTTGCTGTTACCGTTAATGGTGCAGAGGCCTCGGCCAGGTTTAGGAGGGGTGTTTTGGGTGCCGTCCTGCCCAAAACAGGGCACCACAGCGTGCAAAGTGGGTGCTCTGAACCACCCTGGGCTTGCACCGGTCCCCAGTAATCGGGCGGTGATGGTTAGAGGCTGCTCCGTGCGAGAGGCAGCGCCGCTGGGGCTGTGGATGCGGATGGATCTCCAGCTGCTTGTAGGGTTTCAGTAGTGGCAAACAAAGACCAGGAGGTTATACACAAGTAAATATTTTCCATAGGAAGGTAAAAGCAGGCAAAAAGCACATGGGGAATTGCACTGCAGACCTCTTGCAAACACTGGCCAGAACTTACCCCAAGAGCAGTGGTCCGGCGGTGCCCCACACCCTTTCCGTGGCCGGACCGACGGACAGTCCCTCTGCTGGGACGCTGGTGTTTGTTCAGCAGTGTCCTCCAAGCCCCGTCCCCGTTAGCTGTACAAGGTGGTTTAAAATCCCATTTGTCTCAACAGCCCCTTGAAGCACTAGGCTTTATTTTACTGTGGTTTTAAAAAAAACGTTGTTGTGTAGCCGATTTTAACACTGAGTGTTTACACTTGGTATTATATTTGGGCCCCAGAGAGAGCGTATATTTGTATGTCTGGTTGATGTATTTATACTGCTTGCCAAGTTCCCCGAGTGCAAGGACATACACTACCACTCATTGGCCATTATCTGTGCCGTTCTCTTTTTATGCATGCATAAATATTTATTGATATTGATTAATATTCATTTCTCATAAATAATACATCACCTCAATTCTGTATACTCCATTGAGAACAATGCAGGAATACACCAAAGCATAATAAACACGGCAGTGAAGCTCGCTCCGTGCCCCGTGCCGCGGGGAGCTGAGGGCCGGCGTGGGCAGCGTGGCGGTGCGGGAGCGCTGCCGGGAGCGGGGCAGCTCTCGCGCTGCGGCGTGTCGGCATCGCTGCCCGGACAGTGCCGTGCTCAGACCCCCCAGGCT
>NW_009647692.1:579558-584260 GCF_000708025.1 Charadrius vociferus
CGGCGGTGAGCCGGGTGCTGCCGTCCCGGAGCCTCACCAGAGCCCGTGTCCTGCCGGATCGGCACTGGGGTCGCCGGCCTCGGCGTGGGGAGCTGTGTCTGCAGGCGAGGCGTCGCCAGAGCAGAGCCCACGGGCAGCCAACACGTGGCCTCCACCGCCGCGTTCCAACCGTCCACCGCGAGGGATGCGGCATGGCAGGGGTCGGGGTTTGCACGCTCGCTGCGGGCACAGGGGAGGTTTTGCCCTCCGGCAGGAGGAGAGCTGTCACACGGGGACGGAGAGCGCTGGGTACCGTGGCTGAAGGCACATTGCTAACAACTATCGCCTATCTGAACAACTTGAGTTATTAATATTAGTACTTTTTTGCCTCAGTAAAATTGGAAGAGTCTCATCGGGTCTCACAGCCCCATTGTACCAATCACAGCGCAAGTAAATAACATAAAAGCTAAGCCCTGAGAGAGCCCACGGTCCGGGGTTGAGTTGACTCAGACGGGAGGGGAGGAGGAAAATAGCATTAGAGGCGAGCGCAGCCGCGGCTCCTCGGCGGGGAAAAGTAGGTCACTCTGAAGCAACAAACAGCTGAAACAAAAACCAAATAAACAAAAGGGAGAGAAAAGAAAAAGGAGATGGGATTAGAATGAAAACTCTGTTTTATCAAATCCCAGCTGAACAGCGACACCAGTTCTGGGACCGCGTGGGCGAGCGGTGGGCTCCGCACCCGGCGCTGTGCAGGGAAGGTGCCGCGCGCTCCCCAGGGAGCGGTTGCGTGTGCCGAGCCGGGGAACTCCGGGGAAAACAGGCGGTTGCAAACAGCCTTTCAGGGAGTCCATCTCCTCTTATGCTCATAGCTAAACCCTGTGTGTCCATGGAAAATGCTCAGCTGATTTATTATTTACCAACAAATCACAGTCCTCCACCCTGGTGTTCGTTATTGCAGCGCAAACCTTGTCATTTGCTGGAAAAGCCTGATGCCAGAATGGTTTGCTTTAGGAAAAAAAATATTCCCATTAAATGGGCTGCCCTGCTTCCAGCGCAAAGGTAGGGCACGGGGGGGGCACCCGCCAGAGCCTTTCAGACCGCGGTGGGGGGAAGGATGACCTTTTCTGCAGCCGAGAGGGCTTGATTGCAGGTTCTTTTTTTCTACCCTTTCCTTTGGTGAGAAGACAAAAGGATGGAGGATTATGTGCGAGAGCCGGGATGCCGGGCGTTGGGGAGTTCTGATTTTGCCCGTGCAGTAATCCTATTGATCTTTTTTTAAACATATGCTTTGATGATCAAAAGGCAATTCTGTTATCAAACAGCACTTTGCTACCCCAGATCTCCAAGTGCTTTTAAAGAGGACAGGAACATGCGCTGTGCCGCGCGGCGGCGGCCCGGGGAGCTGGATTAGTGCGGGAAGTCACAGTGCAGACCTGAGGCGAAACGGGGCACTGAGGACGTCCGCGCTGCGAACGCATGGAAACGCCTTCTGGGCTGGCGAGGAATGTGCTGTGACAAAAAGGAGATATTCTTCCAGGCACAACCCAGGAATTAACATGTAGTTGTGCACAGTAAGCAGCGAGGACCGTATGTCCCTGCTTTGGGAAACCTCTGCAGTCCCTGTTCCTGGAAACACCTCTGAGGTCAATATATTACTGACAGTCACTGTCCTGTGTCACATCAGGTTATCTGCCGCGGCAACAGGGGCTGGGAGGTTTGCCATTATATTCGTTGCTTTTGCAATGATTTGTAGTGCTTAATCAAAGTTCATGGAACTAGAAGAGTGTGTACCAGCTGAGTACCTGACCCACTCACTGGCGCTTTGTCTCGGCAAATATAGGGAGGTAAATTTCCGGTTACGTTGAAGAAACATTAGGTGGTTGTGCTACTGCTAGAAACAAAGTAATTGCCACTGAATATACCTTGCTCATCTAAAATAAAATGAAGGTCATCATCTTCTACAGATGATTTTCAGCAGAGTCTGGTTTTTGCAAAAAAACTTATTCTAATGAAATACATCATTTCCCCCCTCCTGGTGCACCCATGGCCAGGCTGGCACCTCCTTTGCCTGACTTCTCGCCCAGCCACTGTGACCGTGGCTCTGAGGTGGCCTTGGGCAGTTTCTCGGTAGCCCAGGGCAAAGCTCAGCAAGCCCAGGCGACCTGAGGGCACGCGAGACCCCATCTCTGCTGCCCCTTTTCAAGGCAGAGCAGTTGTCCCCCTTTCCGCAGGTGTAAGTTCAGCCGCCCAGGCTTTCTCTTGGTAATAGTACGATGGAAAGATTTGGTTAGTTTGGATTTCTGCGGTTAGTTCATCTCCCCTGGTTCCCTGGCTTTTGTGGGTTCGTCCTTCTATATTTGTCTCATGTTTTTATACTTGTCCTTAGTAACCTGACCTAGTTTCCACTTTTTGTGTATTTACTCCCTATGGCAAAACCCAGAGTCCACAAGACATCAAGGACGGTGCACATCCTCTTCCAAATTTATTGTGAAATTATTGTCTGGAGGCAAATGATAATTTCCACAAAGAATACAAAAGATTGAGAAAATCCCTGTTTCACATGGCAGCAACCTTGACTCTGAAATAATTGCTTTCTTGGGCTGCTTTTTGCATGAGCTCCTAATGGTTTCTGCTCCCGTAGTTTTTCTGAATCGCTTGCTCGTAGTCGCAGCGTGTCTGATCACATTGTTATTTTGGAAGGGAAGAACTGGACGAGACCCTTGTTTTTGTGTGGGAGGTGTGTGTGATGGTGGTGGCAGGCGGAGGCAGGTACGTGATGCTCCAGGTGTGTCTCTGCCCCGCGGCCGCAGAGGGCCGATCGCGCTGTGGGAGAGGCGGGTGCGGAGCCCTCCGTCTCCTCTGCCCAACGTGAAAAGCGTTTTGATGGCTGAGTCCAGAGGGGTAACATTGAGTCGAATGAGTAAGAGGAGATTTTATTCCAGTGGAAGTCTCTTTACGTATCTGATGTTATTTAGAAAAAATCCAGAGAGAGATTCTCCATCTTTAAATAGAGTTACATATTTTATCTATCAGGAGAGAAAGTCTGGTGTGTAAGAATATGTAAATACCTTATGTTGGGTAGCTCTGAGGCTGGCAAAAGAGACGATATTAAAAAAAGTCAACGATTTGAATCTCTGGTGCCTCAATATCCTCTTTTGCAGATCCCTGCCTCCTTATGAAATAAAATATATTGTGTAACATACTTAAAACTATCACGGTTAAATCTAAGTTCAATACCTGTAGTGTCACGCTCCTGTGTATAATTTGGATGCTGTACATTTTCCTTGTCGTTACTTAGGAATGACACTCTACAAAGTCAAGCTGAAAATCAATTGGGAAGTTGACTTTTTGCAACTTCTACAGCTGTTTTTCTTTTCTTGTTAGTTTAAGTATTTTCCTGCAAGAAAATTGCATTGATTGAACCGCTGTGCTTCCCAGTGACTTCTTGCTTTCCGAATCCATAGCTGTTCCATCATATCAGAGCGAAAATGTCATTAGGGAAATTTTGAGGGTTTTTCTTTTAATTAAAGGAGGTATCATAGTTACTTGGTCAAACTACAGCTGCTAATTCCCAGCTGTCATTGTGGCATTTGGTTAATTAAGAGCAAATTTACCTGCACGACTGGAGAACCATGAGATAGGCGCTCTCAGCATCCGCAGGGTAAGAGCTGTAGCTGGGGTAAATCAGCATCCTTCCCCCGCTGCCCGCAGAAAACCAGCACCTTCTGCCGTCTGAGGGTAGATCAGAGCGCGGGGAGAGGGCAGAAGCAATCGCGTGTCCTCCTGGGCTCTGGGCTGCCGGCTAAACCTTGCTAACGATGCTGGTGCGGATGTTTTCCCACAGAACTCTTCCTGGCCGAGGTGCACTGCGCACCTCGCCCCCGTCGTGCAAGGCAAAATCCAGCCGCTTGCTTTCTGCAGAACACTTTGCCATACTTCACACTTTTGCTTAGGTTTATGCTTAACTTTTTTTCTTTTACAAAATTAACATTTAGGGGGTTAGGTTACTTACCCATCTTCTGGGGAACTAAATCTGTGTGACTTACCAATCTTGTTCATGTATGTTTGATTGATTTGTAGACATCAAGGTCCCCATCTAAAATGTATGCCTTACGACCAACTGTAATTTAGTTAATCAGAAAGATAGACACGGTTATATTAGCTTAGCAAATTGGTATTATGGAGGGGAAAAATCCCCTGATGAAGATAAACCAAATCTCAGACACTAGTCATCATCTTGCTGACCTTCAAATGAGTTTGGAGTCCTAACCTATTACCAGCCCAGCATGAATGAAATATCAAAGACCTCTTTTAGCATCAGGTGGAATTAACGATTATCCAGCAAGGAACAACGTAAGGAATTTTTTTCTGTACAGGATGTAAGAATGGGTAGTTTGTAAAATGAAGATTAGAATTAGAAAAATGATTACAGTTTGTTACAGTAGTTCTATGATTTAAAAAAAAAAACTTTCAAACTTCTTTTTTATGATACATACAGACAAAATGAGCAATTGGTTGAAATGGTGAATGTGTGACGAAACACAACAAAGAGGTGTGACCTGGCCGGCGAGGCAGGCTGTGAGGCGGATGCTCCATGTGCAGCGGAGGCTCGGTCGGCAGTCTGTCCTGCTCCGACCGTGGCCGAGCCGTGGGGGAGGCTGCTGCGGGGCTTTCACCGTTTCCTCTCGTTTTCACGGCGCTGTTGCCGGCCCGGAGGGCCCCC
>NW_009647692.1:584383-596613 GCF_000708025.1 Charadrius vociferus
GTCGGCGGGGGCCGGGCGCAGCCGCGGAGGTGCTGCCTGGAAGGGTCCAGATGTCCCAGAGCGGGTGTGCTGCAAGAGGCAGAACAGAAAACCCCTTCCCCGGGTCAGGTCGGCAGGGAATGCTGAGATTTACTGACCTTTTTTTCCTCCTGTGGAACGTGGGATACGTTTTGCTTCCTAAAATCATAGAATCACAGAATGGTTTAGGTTGGAAAGGACCTTGAAGATCATCGAGTTCCAACCCCCTGCCATAGGCAGGGACACCTCCCACTAGACCAGGTTGCCCAAGGCCCTGTCCAGCCTGGCCAAAAATAAATTGAGACTTTGTTTTTAAAAAAAATCCTCCTTTCAGAAGGACTCGGGATGTATTTTGTGCCCTCCTTTTGTCCTGCCAGCTATTTGCTTTCTTCATTTCATGGTGTCGCCCTCGGAAGCTTGTCAGACCGCTCCATGCTTGAGCAGGACTGCCACATCGTTTGTGGGACGCTGGCAGAAATCTGTGCCTTCAACGAGCAGAAACACGGAGCATTTTAACTCAGCATGGGTTACACGCTTGCAGCGGTGTGGACACAGTAGCTCGGAAACCCCTTTCTTACAAATAATAATCTGAGATTTTCTGAAGGAGCAGGGGCGAGATGCACCAGCGTGGAGTAATGAATGGTCGGTCCCAGTGCTCCCAGTTCAGATAACGCTCTTTGATGTAAGGGGTGTTGTCAGTATGTATATGTTTACATGCATATGAAGAATAATACTCCAGCTGACCGCTCCAGGAAGCCCCTACAAAGACCCCCCCAAAAGCCCACCCATGGCAGGGCTGCCTGCAGCCCCGGGGGCTGTCCCGGCTCTCGCCGTGGCTCTGGCAGCGCCTCCTCCTCGTGCCGACAGGGTGGATTCGGGTGCCGGTGTGGCTGGCGGGTTTAGCTGGGTTGGTGGCGATACCAGAAGAGCCTGAGGTGTTAATCAAAGCCGTGTTAGATGGGAAATTCATAAGTGACCCGAGGTGACGATTTCCCATAATCTTCTCTTTTTTTACGGGATAGATGAAATGGAAAATTGATGAGTCTAAGCCGTGTATTTTAAGCCTGCTTCTGAGCAGAATGCTAGATTCACTTGATAATATAGTTGACGTATTGAGTTTGCCCAGACCTTCACTCTCTGATGTCTGAGTGTATAGTTTGACTTGAAATCCTTCCCAATAAATTCAAGGCTGTAAAACTATAATGGGACCCCAGAGCAACCTCCAGTTTCTTGAACTAAAACAAGTTTTCAGTGATTTTTGGAAGGTATTGATCTTCAGTGTGTTTAATGATCATTATTAACCTCAGAATTATGTAGGGGAAAAATGAGAACCGAAAGGGAGGAGGGAGAAACGGGTAATGTTTGCGCTGCTAGAAGAGATGACGAGTTGTTCTTGTAAGAGACTGCCGCGCCTCTCGCCTCCCTGGTCCGGCGGACGCTGCGCCGTGCGATGGGGGCCGGTTGCAGCCCCCGCCTGCCGTCCCGCTCGGTGCTGCCCGGCAGGACCCGCTGCGGGCGCCGGGGGGTGGAGGGACGGCACCGGGGCCACGGGGACCTCCGCTGCCCGAGAGTCCCCTTCGCCGCCCTTTCCTCTCTGAGGTTTCACTGTCCCACGTAGGGGCACGGGAATTTAAGTTTCCTCCTACTTGATAAATGCCAACGTGATGGGAAGAGCACGGCAGCGAGAGCCCCAGGATCCTTGGGCAGCCGTCTCCTCCTCCCTCGAGGAGGTTTTAAAGCGTGGAAAGGTATCAACCCATTAAAAATCTCATAACAAAAGGTGAAAAATGTGGAGAAAATTTGACCTGTTAATAAAGGATTTAGTCAAACATTTATGTAAATATTTATACTGCACTATACCATTAGCTTTTCCAGTTAATCTGCTTTCTCTGCTAATGGCTCTGAGCAAAATATGTTCCCAGAGTAGCTCACAATAAAAATTAGTGCTGTATCTGGCCTATTACTCTTCCTCCGTAAGTGATTAAAAAGGGAGAGATGCAAAAATCCATTTCTGAGTGGGCTTTTTTCCCCTGACCACTGATCATTCTTTACTCTTACGGAAAATAAGGGAATTAAAAGACAACAGAAATTGCCGGTTTCTGGGAAGTCTGCTTGGTTTGCTTGTCATTTTGCAAGGCAACTTTTATCTGCAAATGGAAAAATCTTAAGAATTTAAAAATGTCACTTAGAGCATCTGCAATTGCCCTGTAGAAGAGTTTGTTCACCTGTCAGCCTTTATAAGCATGTGAACATGGATTTCCTTTACTCCTGGGAAATCTTGTCCAATTCTAACACTTCCCAGCGTGGTTGGCCAAGGGGTAGCCTGAAGTTAAACACAAGAATATATTATTGCAGTTGACACTTTTCACAAACGTTGTGCTGAGTGTGTTTTGGATCCTGGACACAAGCGACCCTCCAGCGCACTGGATGGACCCGCGTCGTGCCTGGAGTCCGGCTGCTACCAGCAGAGCAACTTCTGGGTGAAATTCTGTGGAGGACCAGCTCCAGCTTCTGCGTTTGAATAATAAGGTGCTGCTTCACTTTGCATGTGAAGAAGAGTTGCAGTACCGGATATTTTGACTTTCTGTGGGGTCTATGCTCTGATGCCCTATAAAGCAAATATTAACAGCCGCTCTGGTTTGTAAACAGCTGTCTGGTACAGCAGCGCTGAAGATTAAACCCACCCAGGGCAGCGTAAAAGCCTTTCCACTCAGTCAGCTGCAGTTACTGGTTGGATGGGGGTAAATATTTTTAGAAATGCTGAGACTTAAAAAAAGCATCCAACCCTGCCTCGCAAAGCGGCTTTACCCAAAGCACGGGCAGATCCCCGCAGCCCGGGGTGTGTGCGGGGGAGACCCGTCTGTGGCCGCAGGAGATGGGGGGAGGCAAGGGCCAGGGTACCTCCATGTGAGAGAGAGAGACGAGGGACCCCAAAACAAGGTGTGAGGACATTTCTCCCCCCGGCGCTGCCCCGTCAGCTGGAGGGCCCACCGGTGCAAACGCTACAGCACGGCACAGAGCCGGTGGCACGCAGGAGGAGTTGCTCAGTCCGCCCCGAGCTGGGGCGTCTGGGGGGACAAGCAGGGAAGGGTCGCGACAGGGGATTTGTGGACCTTCAGATTTTGTTCTCGTTTGAAATGCTCAATTTTGAAGTCTCAAAATGTTCTCAGGAATGTTGCCTTTCCCTCAGCTGTATCCCAGCCCGTGGGGACCGCCGGCTCGGCGTCCATTGTGCCACTGCGACCGAGCCCGGAGTTTCCCTGCAGACATCCGCTGCAGACAGAAAGTGGCTTTCCTGCGAGGGTTCAATCAGCAGGTCTTAACAGCAAGGACACGTACCAAAAACAAACGCTCAGCTTGAGCAGTCACTGAAAGTGCCTACAAAAGTCTGTATCTGACTGCAAAACACGCCCTTACGCGCTGTGCTGGCGGCATCCGCTCTGGAGCCAGATAAACACGTAACTTAGCAACAAAGAACAAATTGTGAGGGTTTGCGGTGAAATGTCAGAGCACGATCTTTAGATCAGCTCGTACCTGCGCGAGCAAAGACCCCGGTTTGCCGAGCGGAGCCCCTGCACGCCCCGGCGTTGCTGCTGCCCCGGGACGGCCCCCGCGGCCCTCCGGACTCCGGTTCCCGTGGCTGTGCTGGCTGCGGCTGTCCTGGACTCGTCCCATCGGTTTCGCTTTTCCACGGGTCTGATAGAAAGCGATTGTGCCCGTTTCCTGCCAAAGGGACCCTGTCACGGACAAAAACCTCTGTGTCATTATCCACCTCTTTCTCCGAGTGATAAACAGTACGTTGAGCCTACAGCATTGCGCCATATGTCTGCACGAGTTCTCGCAACAGATGTGCTGAGGCTTGGAAAAACTTATTTTAGATAAGCCAAATAATCTTTTCAATTATCTTTCGCTGAAAATATTGTATTTTCGTAGGCATTCAAGAGTGTTATGGCATAAAATGCTAGCCTAATTATCATTATCTTCTCTATTATGTTTGCTGAAATAATTTTTTGAGTTGTCAAATATGTGACTATTTTGTTATTTGGGAAGGAGTCTTTAGGCAGCTGGATATTTTGTTTCTCAATCGTGCAATTTGATCTACGTATTTGACTGCAAGAAGACGTTACCCCAAAGGACGGCAGCAGCAGCTCACGCTGGGTTATTAGGATTGAACATGGAAGTGCTCAAGGCCAGGTTGGACGGGGCTCGGAGCACCCTGGGCTGGTGGGAGGTGTCCCTGCCCAGGGCAGGGGGTGGACTGGGTGGTCTTCAAGGTCCCTTCCGACCCAAACCATGCTGTGATTATTCCATTATGGCAAGAAGAGGTTCCTCAGATGGCTCCTACGGACTGGCGCTTCCCGGGCTCTGCTCGGCCCCTGTGGGCCGGGTGATGCCATGCGGTGTCCCGCACGGTGTCTGCACAGCGCCCGCGGGCAGCGAGCGGGGCTGTGCCCTTGCTTCAAAGCGTCGGTGAGCATCTTGGAGCCCTCTGGGCTGACGCTCGGCTCCGGGCAGCACTGAGCTCATCATGCGGAAATGAGTTTTTCCCCACAAGTTTGGTGATGAGGTACGAGGCTGATGGAAAATCCCTCCAGCTGCTAATGCTGTAAAACACTATCCGCCTGAAATTAAGAGAAATTTTATTGCGACAGGGAGCCAGCAGAGGGGATGCATTTACAGTTCATCCCAGTTCCCTCCAGAAAATATGTTGTTTGGATCTGGCTTGCGGGAGACGTGACAACGCGCTGTGGCTGCTGCATAACCATGAGACGGGTGCTGCGGGTGCGGGTGCTCGCAGGCGGGGGGGTAAAGCACTGCGCTTCGAGCATTGGTGTATCCATTTACTTAAATTATCGCTAAACCTAATGTCACCCCGTCTACTCCATCGCATGTTATTGAGTGCTCCAGCTGAGTAATCTCATTAGAATTTGTCTCGTTTTCACCTCCGGCAGCAGCCATGTACACAGCTTCTGAAAAGGTTATTCACACAATATTGCATGACCTTGATGAAAGGCTAATTTGATAAGAATTCAATTTAAAATTCCATTTGTACTGACAAACCAGGATTTTATTGATGTCACAAATTTTCAGCGGTGGAAGCGACATTAGGAGCGAGACTGCGTTGTTTGCAGGCCTGAAGGTGGAAAAGGCAGAGGATTTATAGGAGCTGCTTTATCAAAGGGTCAGCATACCTTGCAGCGCTTTAGTCTAAGTGCTTCAGTAAACTGTTCATAAGTTTTCTTTCCTTTATTATCTTATTTTTCTTTCCAGTTTACTTAAAGAGATCTTTGCGGTGGCAGGGACGACACAGTGGCTGATGAGTAAGGTTGTTTCCCAGCGCATTTCCCAGTGCATTTCTGCTTGCCCTTTCATCCTTCGGTCTCCGTGAGGTTGGGACAACAGACAATAAATGAACAGTGTGATTTGCTCAGCCGGTGCTGCGCCGTGGTGGCCCGTGCCCAGCCAGGCAAAGCGGTTGCCCTGCACGCCGTGCAGGAGGGACGGGCTTTGCACCGGCGCGGCCGCAGCCCCCCGTCACTGCTCTGCGCGGGCAGAGGGGTCCCGGGCACTCGGCACCACCCATCCCCCCCCAGCGGCAAGGAAGAAGTCTGAAGCGTCAAAACGGTGAAGGTTTTTGGTGCAAAGACCTCGGGTTCTTGCAAACTTGCCCGGTCTTCCCAGCTGCGCCTGTGGCTCTGATAAGGGACACGGCCTCTCCCTGAGCCGCGTCTCTTGTGTGGGTCACCGGCAGCGGGGACAGGTTTGGACCCACAATCCTTCTGTTGCTCTGCTGAAACCACGAACGTCATTGTCTCATAGTCCTTTTCCATCGCCTTTTGTGTTGTGAGCAAAAGGACCCAGATCGGTGCCATCAAGCACATCTTTGACCTCAGACCTGTTGCGCCAGGGGAAGTTTAGGTTGGATATTAGGAAGAATTTCTTTACTGAAAGGGTCATCAGGCACTGGAATGCGTTACCACAGGCAGTGGCGGAGTCCCCATCCCTGGAGGTATTAGGGGTCGTGTAGATACAGCGCTGAGGGATGTGGTTTAGCGGTGGGCTTGTCAGTGTTGGGATAATGATTGGACTGGATGATCTTACAGGTCTTTTCCAATCTCGGAGATTCTGTGGTTCTGTGAGACAAACCCCCCCCCGGGGAGGGCACTCGGAGGGAGCGACCGAGGGCAGCGAGTGGTGCGGGCAGAGCCTGGGCAGAAGCCAGCACAGGGGGCAGGGCGCTCCCATTATTTTCAGAGACATTTGAGCTGTGTTAAGGGGACACCCGTGGGAAGAGAGAGGTGTAGTGAGGAGCGTGCCCAAACACGCAGCAGTGTGAGGGCACCCGTGGCGGTCACAGAGATGTGGGACAGGTCTGGCACCGTGGCAGAGGAGCATCTCCAGCCGTCTGCGTACCCAGGCTGTGCTCGCAGCCTTGCTCTCCCCAACGCAGACGGGGTTTGTAAGGGGATGTTCCTCACTCGCATCGCCCAATTTCTGTCATGGTCTGGGATCAGACAGGGAGTAAACAAGAAACATGCGCTTGTCCAGTGACTTACAGTGCGTGTCAGTTGGTAGGCAGTCCACCGGCTTGACGTGATGCTCAGAACCGTTTTTAATGCTCCCTGCGTGTGATCAAAGCAGCTGCTCTGACCACATCACACCCGTGCGCATCAGCCACCGCCTGCCCATCGCTCGCTCGTTAACCGCTTGTACCGAGAACCCTCAGGGCAAAGCATGACCGTGCGAAGATGGTGCCACAGTGGTCCGTTGCTGAGGGCAAAGGGAGGGTCGTGCCCAGGGAGGGAAGGGGGAGCACAGGGGAGAAGGCTGCAGGTGGCCAGGGGCTGTGGGAGTCAACGGGGGCGGAAGGAAACGGCAACTGAAGAGAGCGTTGCAGCAGCCTATTGCTGTTCCTTCCAAACCCAGAGAAGCTTAGAGCAGCACAATCTGTTGTTTGTATAAAATCATGTTAGTGTAAGGCAGGGCGGGAGAGCCTGCCTGAAAAAGGCACTTGAAAAATAACAGTGCTCCAGCATGGAGGAACATCTGGAGAGGAACATCTGGGGAGGAAGGGTGCTGGCACCTCGCGCGAGCTCTCCCCGGGGCTGCCACGCGCCTTGCAGCCGGGCTGGGGCAGCGCTCTGGGACGGGGAGGGCTTCACGGCCGTCGCCTGCAGAGGCTGCCTCTCCCCGATTCTCTGACGTCGTCTGTCTTTTTCTTTCTTTTTTTTAACCCAAGCGCAAGGAAGAGTAGGTTGCTCAAAAAGACACCTCCCAGTGGCTTAGGGCCATCTTTGTTTCAGTGGAAACATCCATTGAAAGCCCATCTGAGCCTGCCAATCCCCCGGCCTCTGAGATGTCCATCTGTGCCCAGTGTGGAATGGAGATCCTCCTGATCCCGAGCGTCCCGCTCCCAGGCAGAAGGGGCAGCCGACGGCGGCGCCTGGCGGGAGGTGTCCCGTGCAGAAGGGCTGCAGATGGACAGAGTGACCTCTCAAAGGCGCGTCCCTGCCTTTCGTTGTCACTGAGCCCTCTTGAAAGCTAGAGACATCATTCTGGAAATCCTGAATATCAGCTACTTTGCTGTTCTTCCAAATTTGAAGACCATATGGCTCCTGAATCTCTCTTTTTTTTTTTTTTTTTTTTTTTTTTCCCCCCCCAAGAGTTTCTTGAAGTTCTCAGAGACTCCCCAGGGGGATCTGTGTAGTCACAGCTTCCCTGGCTATCTTCTCAGGCGTTCGGTGGCTGAGAACTTGCCCCTGCGGCACAGCCTGGCATTGTCCCTGGACAAAGCAGTAATGAAAGAGGAGCCCGAGCTGAGCCAGGAGGAGAGCGGCATTGTCCCTGTCCACAACGATTAATTTATCTTCTCCTGTTGATTTAAATCTGATCCTGCTGGAGAGGATCTTAGCTCTGAAGCTCTTGATACACCTTCACTTTTTGCTTTTATCCATTCTAATCACATATATTGTTTCAGGTATTTGATTTTAAATTGCAAAGTGATTACCGTGGGCTGGCTGGATTTAGAAGTAACTTGCTAAAACACCAAGGGTGTCTGCAGCTTCCTGGGCACGATTGCCGAATCCCAGGGGAGTATTAGAGGAATACAGAAACCAGTCCCAGTGAGGCTGGGGAGATGCTGCCGTCTTCGCTTAGCTAAAGCCATCGTTAATTAATCGAGGTTGCTGCTCACAGGTTTGCCCCAGAAGGTGGAGGGGTGCCCGGGCTGTGCTGCCGCAGGGACCTGGGGAAGAGCTGTCCCCATGGAAATACTTCCAAGTTCCCGGCAGGTCCTGGGAGCTCCTCTGTGGAGACTCACCAGTGCCGGGCCACAGCCGGCCGCCGGTGCCGCTGGTGGTTCACACACCCGCCCGCACAGACGCCAACCGTGGCACGGCTGGTGGGAAAACTCTTTTCTCCCCGGGGGTTGGAGGTGTCCTGCACAAGTGAAGGACGGCGCGTCCCCTCACAGCAGCTTTCGCCAGTCTGCGGCGGGGACCTCGTGGGCTGCGGGGTGGGATGAGGATGTGTCACCCTGGAGAGGGAAGAGTGCCGTTTATGGCCAGGGTAGATCAAAAGGCAGCAAGGAGGTGAATGTGCTCCGTAAGTGCCAGGCATGACTGCATGGCTTTGGAGGAACTGGAAATAGTCATACCTGGCTCCAAGGCTTGATCCGTCTCATGGTCTTCCACAGCTGCAGAGAGCTGGTGGTCATACAAAATGGGTTATACCCAAAGATAACTTTGGTTGTGAGGGGGCGTTTAGGGGCGATAGGGACCCTCTCCTCCAACCGCAGCTGCGAGCCTGTGCCCGGGCTGCCCCCACGTAACGCCCGGGGCTGCACCGCGCTCCCTGCGGCCGTCGGGGGAGGTGGCACTGAGTGGGGACCCCCACTCCAGGATGGGACTCCCGCCCGAGGACAGCGATCACTGGCGCCTCTTATCATGTGCTGCTGATGAGCATGTGCTGCGGCTGCTGCACCCGGAGTGTCGCCGCTCCAAAGCACATCCAGGATTATAATTACTCTGAGTTAGTACCTTGGAAGAATCAAATGTGTTCTGAAAGTAACGATGTCCTCTGCAAAAAAACCTGCAACATAAAAAGCCAGGCTTATCTAACGTAATTTCCTTTTGCTTTGATAGGTTTTGCAATAAATTACTTATTTAATGGATAGCATGAAACATCACACAGTGATATTTCAAACATTCAAATGCCTTGATCATTTAATACTATTTTCCCTTTTTTATTATGCCATAGGCGGAATTTTAATTATAATATTTATGCAAATTATGTTTGTATAATCATATTTGAAAGACTGTGTGGATCAAATTTTCCAGCCAATTTATCTAAATACAAGCCTTAAACTTTCCCTTTATCACTGTCACAAACGCTCTTTCTCTTAATTTGTCATTTCAGGCACTTCCTATTACAGTATCACATGAGGCTCAGTATCATTTGTGGCCTCCAAAAAAAATAAGGACTCTGGAGCTGCAGTAGGAAAACCCAAGCACACATTTACGTATGGGGTGCAATCACAGCGCTGTATTTAAGGTTATTTATTTTTGAGCCACTTTGTTTTCTTTTTTCCCACCACTTCGCAGACGTGAGTTACGCCCCCCATGTTCATCCCAGAGGACAGGGTCTGGGTTGCCGGTGGGCTCGTAGCAAGGGGGCAGAGCGAGCCCGGGCTGCCCGGGGACGGCACTCGGGGTCTTCCTCCTCCTTTAGCCTTTGCTGCGGGGCGGTGGGGAAGGACACGTGGGAGGAGGAGAGCAATTCATTAAGGAGTCTCAGTTATTTGTTGCATCTCTCCAGCTTATGTCGCCCTTCTTGCACGTGGGTTTGAAGGAGCCCCTGGCTTGGAGCCTCTGGTATCTTCTCAGGCAAAGGTCCCCTGAGTTCAGTTTATCAGCCGGACTTGAACCTGAGCACAGCGCGTGCCCGGCCTGCAGTCTGAACGCATTTCAGTTTCCAACAGAAGCTGTATTTTTTTGGTCTGGAATCTTTTATACTGTATATTTTGTACCAAATATTAGTAGAGGTTGACATGTGTTGCAGTGATCTCAGAGGGACCTGCTGGTGTGAAGGAAAGATGGGGAATATTTGCAAATTCCTGAGGATTGGCAGAGTTTTAAATGTGCTGTGACAATATGAGAACAGAAGCCGAGAGTCAGAGAGAGATGAAATATTCTCAGCTTTCGTCTTCTCTCAGAAAAGGGTTGGTTTGGTGGGGGCAGAGCATGGTCCCTTCCGCCCCGGCCCTGGGCGACGCGCAGGCGGGGGGTGACTCACGGGGGCCCGTGATGGGATGAACAGACGCGGCCGCCCCGGCGGGGACCTTACGGCACGGGTGGGATGGTTGCCACAGGCGGCCCTCCTTCTTGCCCTGACTTCTTTTAGAGGCCCATCCCATGATGAGATGGGCGCGTGCTGTGTCCCCTCCCGGACAAGCCTGCTGTCCCCTGGTGGAGGGGACGTTTCCCCCGTTGCCGCCCTCCATGGCACAGCCCCTTGTTGTCCTCCTATGGCGTGGCACCGAGCCACCCTCCATTTGGGCTCAGATCCCACAGAATCGGTGGAGCTGTTGGGGGAGCGGATCCCGCCTGCGCGTCCCCAGCTCTCCCTGGGTTGCTGGCGGCCGTTGCCAGGACATCTGGTGCTTCGGCGCTGCGTGTCCCCGGCTCTTGCCACGTTTGGCATCGATAACACCCCGCTGAAAGCGTTCTCCCCTCCCAGCGCGGGGGCGGCAGATGAGCAGGAGATGGGGAGCATTCCCCCCGGACCGGGGGCTCCGAGCCAGGGGTGGGGACGCTCTGGGTGTCCGAAGCCACGCTTCGAGAGGGCGGTGTGAGGCGGGCGCGCGGGAAGTGGCACTGCCGTCTGTAGGAGAGGGTTAGAGGTGACCTCAGCGTAACCCCTCCTCTCGTATGGAAGTGCCGGCCCGGCAGCTGCGCGTTCTCCCTCCTGGGGACGGCAGCCGGCGCGGGCACAGCCCTCAGCGCTGGACCTCCATGAGCGGCTCTCCTCCGCGCACCGCGAGCGTGCTCTGGCCCAGGAGCGGCAGGCGGCAGCTTTCACCGGGTGCAATTAGCGCCGCGCTGATGGGGAGTGGAGCGCGTCTTTGGTTTGCAGGCTGCGATACAGCGATTGCCCGCTAATGGCTCAGGAAGGCTCCAGCACTCCTAATGAAGAGCTTGATGTCTTCCCCTTCTCCTTCTAAATCTGCTTAGAGTGCCACATGTAAATCCTCCATGCCATATTAGTGTGTGACGATGTTCATTAGCAAATGACTCCAGGGTTGTCTAAATGAGAAAAGCAATTAGGCAGATTTGTGGAAGACAAAACATGTATTGATTAATGTAATGATGACACATGCAGAATAATTTTGGACTCAAACAGAAAGTAAAAATCAGAAGGGAAGAAAAAAAGCAGGTGTCTTCCAATTAAGGCGTAAATCAACAATTATGAGCTCTCTCTGGCTACCTTCTGAAACTCTTGGCATTAATCATTGCTGCTCTGTACATAATGCTCCAAAGAAAGGAAGCAACCAATATTTTCACATAATTAAAGGAAATTATATATCCGATACCTTTTAATGTGATTAACAACTATAGGAGGAAACTGTTTAAGAGCAGCAGTTAAGGGGAATATTAGAGTACCATTTAGACTGAGCTAAATAACCAAGGTTATATCTGCCCAACTGTGAATTCGGAAGGTCTGCCTTGTGGGTAAGATAAAACTGTTCACTCCGATAATGAAGCAAGTAGTACCTGGAAAAGATTATAATTGTGGCTGTGAAACAGGGCCATGGTAGTATTTATTTATTTGGCTTTCCCTGTGATGAATAGTGAATTTGCCCAGAATCTTGGTACATCAAAAAGATGCCAGTATATAAACCAGGCATATTATTCCGCAATAAAAAATAGATACACTCCTAAATGCATTATGCAAAAGAGAAAAATTAATGTAGGACTGAGCTTTTCACTTGGTCACAGCTCAGTGGTCTGCACTGATTTTTGAAAGCGGACAGAGTCAAAAATATTGAAGCCAGCCTGGGAACGGCGTTTCAGGGGGTGCTCTGCAGAGGTGCATGCCGGGGGTGTCCCTGCGTGCCCGAGCCGCGGTCGGGGTGCGAAAGGGCGGCTGCGGATGGACGGAAGGTCGGCCGTCTCGACGCTCAGGAGCAGGGCCAACCTGCAGTGTCCGGCGCC
>NW_009647692.1:597210-607036 GCF_000708025.1 Charadrius vociferus
GTGCTCCCCGCCGCCCCGTCGCCTGTCTTCTGCTCTGCTTGCCTTCTCCCTGAGCAGCGTGGCACCGCAGGGCAGGGAGAAGCGGGCTTGGGGAGATGCTCCATCCCTCCTGGCCCCAGGTCGGCTGCGGTGGCTCTGGACACGGTGCTGTGCGCGGCGTGGTGCGTGCTGCCGGAGAGGAGCCCTGGCACCGGGGGGCTCCACCGGCTGCTGCGGGGCTGGCGAGGGATGCTCACCGCGTCCTGCTCGCCCGTCTGGTTCAGCCCTGCGGAGCCCCCGGGCTGGTTTGAGCACTGCTGCGGGACAGCGGAGCCGGAGGAGCTGCGAGCAGCGGCATTGCAGGTGGCTGTACCGCCGCTGCCAGCGGCTCTGCTCTGCGCCGGGAGCAGCGTGCTGCTCTTCTCTCCAGCTGACCCTGCGCTGAATCTGATCACTCCCATTATCCTCAGCAGGCAGGAAGGAAAGACTTTCACTACATGAAAGTGCGCTTCTTGAGGCTACATTTGTATTTTCTTCTTAACTGTCTGCTTGAAATGACACATTACTTAGAGGAAAAAGAGCACTAATATGCATAAGAATTTCTGTTAATGTAAAGTACAAGACAGCACATATAAAGAGATACGCTTTCATTACGCAGTGGGTATATTAAATGAAACAGTTATGTCCTGGCACCGGCTCAGTTTTCTGGAGGGATAATTTGTTGTACGAATGTAGGGACCTGTTAAATTAACTAAGACCCAGTAGATGAAGTATAAATTAAGAACTCTTCTATGCCCTCCTGTTTTCTGTCTCCAGAAGGTACCAGTCATCTTAAATGGGAAAGTGCTCCTTTACAAGTGCTCCGTTGAAGCTCGTTATGCTTCAAAGTTAGGCAAGAGGACAAGAGTGCTGGGTAAATACCTTTTGGAGGATAATCGTGTTCCTGCGTCTAATGCTCAGCAGTGTTACCAAAATCTTGTGTGGTGAGTTATTCCCCGAGTGACCGGTGTGAAAGCTTGGTCTTTAGTGCCCTCAAGTCAGTGAGGAGGTTTCTGTCAAGCAGCACTGGGGTAAAGCCATTAACCTCAGTTCTGGAAGGTGCACGAGCACTGCGTAGGTGTGTTAGAAACGCGGGTATGGGGTCGGGGAAGAAAGAGCAGCGTGTCTGCTGCCACCGGTTCCCGCTCATTCCCAGTGCACGGCCACCAGCTCTGCCCGTTGCAGGCATTTCAGCCTGCGAGCTCGTAGCAAACTGACCTCTGCACCTTCCCCCGTGTGTGGTCGCACCTTCCCCCGTGTGTGGTCCCTTGCTCTAATCAAGACACATGGCATGCAAGAGACCTCCCTCCTGCCTGGTGACTCTCCCTGCCCAGCAACGCACCCATATTTTCTGTTGAGTACCAGCAATCTCCAGCCTGAAACATCAGCCGAAACACCGCCCGGCAGCAGCGTGCATCCAGTTCGCCTCTGCCCTCCTGCTCGTGAGCAAACCTGTGACTCCCCGAGTGCGGCGTCACACCTCGAGTCGCGGTGTCCGAGCAGCGGTGTGACAGCGGGCCGTGTCGCCAGCCCGGGAGACGGGTCCGGCAGCGCTGCGGTGGGGGTGAATGGCGGGGAGGAGTCCTGCGGGAAGGAGAGCTGCAGAAAGCTGACTCATGCAGAAATGCCTGTTAATGCTGGATCCTAATGACGGCAGCTTGAATACCAGAGTCTTTAGTTATTGCCTGGTTTAATTTAGCAGAACCAGGCGGATGATGCTTTTTATTTGTCTCCAAGCAGAAAGGCTGCCCCAGCCCTGAACTGGCTGCTCGCACGGCACGCTGTCCTCGCAGGCACCGGAGTGCCAGGTTGTTTGTCGGGACACAAAGCCTCCATAGACGGGGCATGGGTAATTAGCGACTGCACATCTTCACTCTAAGAAGAGATCTGCTGTGTAATTTCCTGTTGTCCCCAAAAGTCTCTGAATCAGGGACCCGAGGGGAGCTGCTGCCGAACGCTGCAGCCCGGGGGGGTGAGCCGGTGTCCCCCCACCACCGCGCTCAGATGGGCGACGGGACTGCTGGGTGAGCAGCCGTGAGCGGGGTCTGCACAGACCAGTTCCCTTCTGCTGGCGAGAGAGGCATAAGGAAGGCCAATGCCTCTGTAAAACTCAAACGCGAATGACCTTGTGTTCTCCATTGCCGGCACAGATGCAGACTTGCCCCTACAATGACACGGAAATTCTGCATCACAGTCTCAGCGCGATGAGGAACTCCCTTGGGGTGACCCGCTCTGCCCGGGGACAGCCTGACCGCGCTGCTGTAGCTTGTGGCTCCCGAGACGTCCCAGCAGGCAGAGGGACGCACCGCGGCACGCTCAGACACCGACTTTGCCTTTGGTTTTCCTTTTCACTTCTCAGTCTCAGCCCACCCGACCGCGTGTCCTCTCAGCAACTGCAAAAAAGGAGAATTGGGGTGAGGAGGAACAGAACTGCCTTCAGCCTGGACACTTCAAACACCCCGAGTTTTTCTAATGTGTTTTAAAGTACCGTGTCAGCTTAATGAATGTTTTGATGCGTCCCACTTAATTACCTTAGCAAACCCTCCACTAAAACATGGCCTAAAAAGATGGAAATCAATCCCTGGATGGTGGAATTTGCCTGGTCCTCTTATTTCAAGCAGTTAAATGACTGAGTAATAGATCCATAAATGAACATCTTATTAGCCTAATCCTGAATGGAAGAATACACAAATCAGCCATTTGTTCAGTGGAGATCATTTAAGCTTGCCATCCATCTTAGTCAAAGGAGATGCCTGGTTTAATTTATCAGTGCCCAGACGAGAACTCCCAGAGAGGTAAGGGGGGAGGGAGGAACAGCCTGTGACTGGCACTCTCCTGCTTTTGATTAGCAAAGCTGTTGTCTAATTGCGCACACACCTAAATGCAGCAGTTCCTACAGCTGTGGGCTGTCCCCTTTAAACACAGAGAGGCGGTGGGGTAAGCAGAAACAGCCAATTATAAACAGATCAGGAACCACAAAAATAAACTGCAGGAAGGCAATAAGGAAAGCAGGAGGTAGACAAAGCAGGTTGTGGTTCTCCTGGAGAGTGGGAGTCGGTGGCCGTCCTTCTGGGGAGGGTGTTGATGGGATGCGAGTGTCCGTGGGTCATGGTGAGCAAGTCCTGGTCTCCATCCCTCTCTCCCTATGACAAGAGCAGCCACAGTGTCCTGCTGTACCTGGTCTGCTTGTCTGCCATAACACTGGGTTAGGTTTACTCTGACTTCAAAAATAAGTACGAGACGGGTTCTGCTGGGGCGGGTGTTGCCGTAGGGGGTGCTGGTCCTTCCAGCGCCACGCTCGCCGGCGGTTTCCTGCGATTCCTTGCCGTGTGCAGTCCGTTGCGGTTGGGTGTGGGACAAAGCAGGGTTAGCAGGTCCCTGCGCCACAAGGCTGCAGTCCTCAGGGGGCTTCTATGCGTCTGCCATTCAAGAGATGTGTTCTGCCGCTGTGCATATGCGCTGGACCCCTCTTAGGGGTCCCTCACCTCTGAAAATGGCAGCGGAGCGCAGCACGTCAGCAGCAGCGGGGCCGTACCCGCAGCGCTGGTGCAGCAGGTTGAGAGGGGTCCACGCCGTGGGTCGGGGTGGTGGTGCCGGGGCAGACAGCCTGTCCCCTGCCGCCCCTGCTGCGGTTTCTGCCTTGTGCCGCGAGAGAAGCACAACCTCCTGCCCGAGCGGAGCACGATGGCGAGGGCTTCTCTGGCATGCCGCGTCGCGGAGATGTGGGGCAGGAGCGGCCGCAGGCGCTGTGGGACCCGACACCCCCTGGTCGTCCCCCGGGGGTCATGGGAGGGCAGGCAGAGAGGAGCGGATCGCATGGACTTTGCGGTGTCCTTGAAGAAGCCTGAAGCCGGACGAGAGACTTGTGCTCTCTTTAAAATTGACTGATTGAGACATAATTTGGATGCAAAACTTGTCATCGGTATTCATGTCCTTTGTCTCAGATGGCTTTTATTGAGCCAGATTTGAAATGATCGGAAATGGGAGAGTGGCAGATTTCTAGAAGAGCCTTCCGAGGTTAGGCTGGGGGTTTGTGGAGATCTCTGAGGATGATCAAGAGCGTCACAGTCTGGAGGCACAGGAGGTTTTGTGGGTCTCTGGGTCTTTATTAAGCTGTGTGCTCTAAAGAAAACGTAGTACAAGAGAGACAAGAAAATCACCTTCAGTCAATGTTAGCAGCAGTAAATCAGCATGCAGTTGTTCTCCAGAATTAATATTTCATCAGGCGTGATTTAAATACTGCTGATTGAATTAACCCTAGAACTATTGCACTTAAAGACTGCACCATCCCATGAATACGAGAGGCACCGCTCGGCGCAATGAATCCCTCTGCTGCACTCCGTGGCAGGGGACGGCCATCAGGGGCTGCGTAAGGCACAACGCTTCTCTTAGGAGACAGTTTTTTGAAAATACAGCCCTGAGCGCCGGGCCTGGGCCCACCGGGGTCTGAGCAGAGCTTTGTCGTGCTGGTTTATGCCACTAGAGGGAATTTTCTTTCCCGACACAGTGGGTAGAACCCGAACTGAACAGTTGTGCGAGGACGGACAGACGGACGGGACGGTCGGGGAAGGGGAGCTGCTGCAGTGGCCGGTCCGGGCTGTGGGCCGGCCACGTTACAGACACAACCGCACCGGTGTTTGGGGTGAGTACCAGTTCTGTGCCGGGGTAACTGTGGATGTATCAGTGGTTGCGTTTCTCCCACAGCCCGGTTCCTCCACCATCCCCTCCACGCCTGCAAATTTCTTGCCACAAACACGCTTTAAAAGTTGAAGGTTCGTGACACAAAGATGTGCATGTTTCCCAAACTCACAGCATTCTGCTGGGATACTGCTGGAAACGTCCCTTAGCTGTGGTTTCTGAAGTACCTTTGAAGTAGTCTGGTGGCTGTTGGGTTTGCACACCTATTTAAAATCCAAATGAGAAGAACCTGACAAACTGCATTTCTGTGAAGAGACCACGGCTCTCCGTGTGCGCTGGCTGCTACTCCGACACAGCATAAATGGTTGAAGCTGTTGAAAACTGGGGATGAAATTCTGCCCTGGGACACGTGTGCCGGGGCCAGAGCCGGCGGCGGGGGGGCTCTGCCCGGCTCCCGGCATCGCGCTGCCCGACGCAGCGCCAGGGCTTCCCGCCAGCTCTCGGGTGGGGTGTTGCCCCGATAGAACTCAAATCGTAATACAGCTCCTTAATGGCACTAACTGTGTGATTCAGGCTTTTGATCAGTAGAATATAGTGATCCAGAACACTTTTAATGAACTCTGTATTTATCTAGGGAGTCATACCACTTTCATCCTCAACATAGCTAATAACCATAGCTCAAAAGAGGCCTCTGGCTCCGCATCTCGTTTTCAATTTGTGCCTCTTTAAAGGAGATAATCATGGAGAGAAAAATGCAGTGGTTGGGGGCAGTGGTTTGCTCTGTGTCGCCATTTGGAAAAGGCGTGCGAGAGTCAGTGAGAGCCGATCAGCCCCTTCGCAAACCCCACGCGGGGCTGTGCCGCCTCGGGACAGCAGGGCAACATGCCGAGGGTGCAGGTGGTGGTGATTCATGCCCGAGTTGTTCTTCATCTGCGTGAGCCGCGGTGGCCGTCAGCAGACAAAGCGATAGAGATCCAAGAGCAATTTATTTCCAAGTCCAAATACTACAAAGCAGCTGCTCAAGCAGGAGATTTCATCCTTCCCACCTCTTTCAGCACCCAGCGTTGCTGAAGTTGCCAATTTCTTTTTCTTTTGACTGTCTCCTTCCTCTCTGATTCTTGTAGTGCAAGTCAGAAGTTATATATCAAGTCAGAGATATATTTTAGCTGTAATATCAGAGGTACAAAGGGGAATGGAATTGCGCGGGGACATTAATGACCTCTCTCTAGAGCTTTTGTTGTTTTGTTTTGCTCCTATTTCATTTTGGGGCAAGGGCTATGGAAGGAGGGCAAGCACTGGTGCTGCTGGGTCCTGAGGAAGGGGAAAGGTGTCATTTCCTGAAGAAACAAAGGAAAAACCCTGCCTGGGGAACATGTCAAAAATGATGACTCTTACTTGGGTTTTGCGTATTTCTGGCCGGACTCGTAGGCTTCTTTAAACATGAGGCAGCTCATGCTTTCAGGTCATGCTTTAAACATAATGCAGCTCTTGATTTTTATGCATGTTTCCGGAAATGGATTCATCTCAGCAAATGAAAACGTTAGACATCCATTTCTTATTGGGAAATACAGATGAGGCCTGGCTCGTTGTTTTAGGCACCCGCTGTATGTTGTTTCCACTGGAGACTTGGCAAATCCTCTCTTCTAGATTAACAATTGCACCAGCCCAGGAGCTAACAAAAGACCAAAGAAATCCTTGCATTAGAGGGGTTTTAAGTGGTGTTCCTTGTAAGTAAAGTTCACTCCTGGAGAACCAAGGCTCTGTTTAAGAATGGTTTAGTTTGTTGAATGAAATGCCATTTGCATCCGTGCCAAGGTTTAACGATGCCCTTTACTGCCGTCCTGAGCCCTGCGTGAGCCCCTCACAGTCCCTGGGGCTGGGAGAAAGCAAAAGTGGCTTAAAAGCCTGGTTGGAGGTCTGCTCTGAGTTACGAGCCTCGGGCAAGGATTAAGGCTCTGTTTGAGGGCTCCTTCCATCTCTAACAAAAGCTGTAATCATGGTTAAGACTAGTATTGGCTCATCAGAATTGGTCTGAAATTACCAGTCTAAAATCCACTGAAAACTGGGGAAAATCCTGAGCTCCGTGTTGGAGCCCAGTAAGCGTCTCTTTGGTGGAGGAAACCTCTGCTCCTGTACCCATGGATAACGGTGCCGCCTTCCTGGGGACGTGATAAACCTATGGGTGGGCTTCTTCACGGAGTGCATGTTTTCCCTAAACACTGAAAACTGAGATAAACTAGTATGGTCTATCTTTAATAATATGTGCAGTGACTGTGTAGAATAGCTAATTTGCATCTCATTACATTAACTTTAATTTTGGGAGCATGTTTGCTGCCCGATTGGTCTCGAAATAGTACAGCAATACTTTATTTCAGAGTGCATTTTTCATGTGGTTTTGTTGAGAAGGCCACTGTTGGATGTGCATCTGCATATTGATTCTGGGGGGAAAACTCATTGTTTTCATTCTAATATATTGTTGTACCAGTCTCCTCCGTGTAATTAAGGTAATTCTTGGCTTGCATTTGCAACAGAGATGTGACTTCATGGCACTGTCCCAGGCAGAGGGGCTGACACACCTCCGGCACAGCGGCGATGGTGGAGGCGGTGAGTGGCCGTCCCGAGGGGAGCCGCGCGCTCACCCCCTGCAGCTCTTCGCGCCGTCCGGGCAGTGACGGGGGGCTCAGACAAAGGTGCTGAGCCTTTCCTCACGTCCATGGGACAGCACGCCTCGGTTCTTTATGTATGAAGCTTATGTGAACCATACACTTTACTCATAAATCCCTCGTGGCAGAAAATGTACAAGAATATATATCACGTCCTACACAGGGTGATAAACAGGAGGTCTTAAGCATCTGAGGAAATTCGGTTCCTCTGGCTGGTCTATCGGTTGGTATTTGGCGCTATTTTAGAAATTGTTCTTTGCCAGTAAGAGCTGCAAAGAAATTATCATCAATCTAAAGTGTTGAGGGCCTGAGACCGGGCTGGTTTTAGTGGCTATTTTGCATTATATCGATGTGGTAAAATGCCAGTTGGTTTTTCTGAAATAAAAACAGCAACAGCCAATAATTAATGTTCCCACAGTTAATTAAATTGGTCTAGCTGGATATGTGAAGCCATATACTCTGGCCTTGGAGATTTATCTGCCGGGGTTCACGTCCCCTGCATGCCCCCCAGTGCTGCCTGGCTGCGCAGGCTGGGTGCCTCGTGCCCCGCTCGGCCCTCTCAACAGCAGCTCCGGTGACACCGGTGACACCAGTGGCACCCCCCAGACCACCACCAGCACTTTCGGCTTTCCCTTCTGGAGCAAACTGAGATGGCTGCGCAATGTGCTCTCCACTCCTCTTGTGCAGAGTCATTATTGATTTGTGGGTTTATTAGCTGTTTATGAAGATGCTCTAATGTTTTAGGGGACGAGGATGACCCTACTCAGGCGTAATTGCACGGGCTCGGGGTGATTTGTGAACGCACCGGTGTGTGTGTGCGCCTCTGGGACGGCATCCCCTCTCCAAGGCTGCCCGAGGTCCCAACGCAAAGGCAGCCCAGGGCTCATCATGTCAAACACTGAAACACAGACACACGGCTCGTTAACAGCCGGCTTTGCCGTTCAGTTAATTGGGGTTGGTGGATTTGGGTTAGAGAGAGGGTAGAAGGACAGGGCCCTGGATGGAGCGAGGAGGATAAAGCCGGAGACGGGCAGGTGGACATGGCCAGGAGGTGGCCGAGGTGTGACCATCTCAGGGTGCGTGTCTCCTCTGCGGGTTCCCCGTGCAAAATAGGGTCTCAGGTTCTTTGTCAAAATTGATACCTGGGAAACTCAGTGCAAAGCTGAGTACAGACTCTTCTGTGTCTGTGGATGATGAACACCTCAAATGAACGGGCAGCAGAGAAGCGCCTGGATCGGAGTGTCCGCTTCGCGAGCCACAACGAGGGGGAAAGCCCGCGTGTGCAAGCAGCACAGGAGCCTAGGAGTAGTCTCTTGGTACATGTCAATAGAAGAGAAGGTCCCCAGTATATAAGTGTTTCTGATTTATGTATTTTAAGGCCTCGAAGGATTGTTAAAAAATCCCCAGCCTGCTCTCTTACATGACATGGTTCGGAGTTTCATACTATTAATTCTGTCTCAAGCAAAGCAAATTGAGGCAAATAACACGTACTGTCCTGCAAGTTACGCTGTCTTGGCCTCGAGATTTTAAGAGATGGATGAAATAATAGTAAGTTTAATGGGCTGTTGTCAGTTGTACACAAGCAACTAAGCAGTTTCCGTCATACCGCTTCGCAAACCCTTCTTTAAGCACAATGGGACAGCTTCTGCTCTGGTGATGGTCCGGTGCCAGTGGATTACGGTTTGGCCCATTTTTGTTTGGGTTTTAGCTTTAAATCTCTCGTGTTTATTTTCTTCTTGCTGCTTATCAGTGCTGTGTTCTTGTGCTGTAAGAATAGGACTTCACAGAGCCACTACAAGGCTTTCGGTTCATCAGTTTTTAATTAAATTTGAATTGAAGATTCTCTTTCCTCTAGGCTAATTTTCAAGTGACAAACAAAATCCCCTTAAGTGCCTTTTCTTTTCTTCCATAAACTAGTAAAGCTGCTCTCAAATTCCCTCAGAAACCCAACTTCTCCAACCCCATAAGAGTGTGGATTATTGTTCCATCAGAAATATAACAGAGCAGTTCTTCAGAAAACAGATCAAGTAAAACCACTTTTTCCCATTGCCGTGTCTAGGTGTTAAGTGCGCCCTTTTGGGGGTCAGGGTGTGCCGCGCCCCCTCTTCCCCGCGCGCGGCGGTGCTGGCCCAGGCCTGGGGATGCTCTGGCAGCACTTGCCTCGTCATCCCTTCTGCACTCCGCGTCCGTGAGATCTGGAGTCCTTTGGCAGAGCTGTGAGCGTGTCGGCCGGCGTAATGGGATCTGGATCGGCCTTGTTCCCCCCGAGAGCTGGGGCAGGGTCCCGAGTGACCTGCCAGCCCTGTTAAAAGCAGCGCATTATTTATTTAGATGCAAGAGCATGTCAAGGAAGACAAACCCTGACGCAGTGCGCGGCATGCTCGTCTCTCAGCCACAGGGGCTCGTGGTGCCCAGAAGAGCTCCCAAGGCCTCGCGTGGTCCAGCAGGACGTGTGTCCCCATCTCGGCTGCCCACGCCGAGCCCGGCCCCAGCCGGTGGCCCCATGG
>NW_009647692.1:607179-612694 GCF_000708025.1 Charadrius vociferus
CGTGCCTGACCCGCGGGGCAGCGGGGGAGCCGGGGCCGGGCAGGGGCGGGGGGCAGTGCCCACCCCGAGGTCGTGTCCGTGGGCAGGAGGGGGCGAGGGAACCGCTGCGGGTAACGCAGATTCGGTGATAGATGGCAGAGGCCGGACCTCTGTGCTCATGCCACGGCCGGGGGTCCTGGCCCTGATCTCCCAGGAAGACATTACGGTGCCACCGAGCCGAGAGGCTGAATTGTGCGGCTGCGCTGCGTTTAACGACGAGCGGCCGGGGCTGGGGGCTCCTCCGCCGCGGTGCCTTTGGCGGCTGCTCTGCGGGAGCTGCAGCCGCAGTTGTGTGTGTATTCGGAGCCCTTCACGTGCTCGTTCCGCTGAGCGATAATCACAGGACTAACCCCATAATTAAATGACCGCTCCAACACGGCACCGTTCACTGAGACCATCTTTCTCTGACCAGTTTCCTATGATTAACTTCAATTAGAGAGAACAGGTTGATTAGACTGTGAGATCGACTTCTGAGGAAGCTGCTCGCTCTTCTTAATGGGGCAGGGGAAAAATACAGGGCTTATTGAAGGAATCAGCTATGGAAAATTAACTTACTGTTCTTTTCAAATGAATTTTCAGGCCTTTTAAAGCCCACGCTGTAAGTGTTCATCTGCACCACTTAACCTCTCTGAATGGGTTCTGGAGCTCAGTTCTCCCTTTGGGTGAAACACCCGTTTAAAAGAACAAACAAACAAACCAAAAAACCCCATTCACGGACTACCCTTGAATAGGGCACGCTTGGGAGAGCCAAAGGCAACAACCAGAACCAGGTTTCAGCCTTAAAGTAAGGTTTTTTTTAAAGCTGTGCCCTCCAGTGTTAAGCAAATTGCAGCCAGTCTGGAAGCATATTCTCCTCCCAGACAGCTCTTTATTCTCCGTTTGTCTGCCACGAGGTTAGTGCCGCCCCAGAGCGGTTGGTGGGGCGCAGCAGTCCCCGCGGACCCCTGCACCGCGCGCCGGCACGGCTCCTGGCAGTGTTTCCAGCCTGCGAGGCTCCTGGGAGGCAGCAGATCGCCCGTGCAGCCGCGCTCCCTGTGCCGGGGCTGCCTTCCCCTGCGCCGTGGCACGCCGTCTCTGCTGGCAAAGGCGCTCGGTGCTCAGGAGCCCTTCAGAAATCCCCCCAGAAGGTACGGGTCAGAAACGGCCGTCAGCAGCGGTGCATTTCATGCGCCGTATGAAATATCTCTCAGTTCTTTGCATCAAACTGTGAGGGGCTGAATTGTTTTCTGATTAATGTTATAAATTAATCCAGGATACTGTATGCGAAGGAAAGGAGAGAGGAGGAAGGTATTACTCGGTTTTCAGAGGGATTTGATCATAATAATGCTGCTGTAGCCAGTCTATGAAAAGCATGATAATGAATTTCAGCTTATTCATGCCAGTTGCTTTTATTAATATGCCACTCTTGTAGGCTTACAGTTAATTTTAAAAAGTCTTTTTTCCCTTCCCTGTGGTAGCTGCATGGGAGCCACCATTGTCCTGCTCAAAAGCAGAGGTAATTTTTGCTTTTTTTCCCTCAAAGGCTGAATTTTTTTTGTTCTTAAATTCTGTTGTTCTGAGAATAAACCACAGCTGTAGGGCACGCGTGGACAGGAGAAGGCAGGAGTGCGTAGAGGTAACAGCAGACAACTCACGCCTGATCCAGGTCCTTTAGGCAGTTGGGTGCATCCGTCTAGTTCGTACAATCCTCCCGTCAGTTAACTGGGTGTGCAAAAGCCACTAATGAATTTATCTCCCAGATGTGCCTCTGGTGCCGACATCCCCATCTCGGAGCCGGGGAAACTGAGGCAAACTGAAAAAGCCGTTATTGGTTCAGGGGGATGTTCCCAGTAACACCAAGCAGGTTCTGCCTTTCTCTCAAGCTTGTTGGAGAGTTGCAAGTCCCTTACCCAAACCTCTCTAAACACTATTTAGACATCTTCCTGTGGGTCTCAGTGCCCAAATAACTGCAAAAGCTGGGCCTAGAGCTATGGTGGGCAGCTCTGCCGGGCACCCAGAGGATGCGAGTGGCAAAGCACCCGGTGCTTGGAGCAGGCGACCATCCTCCTGGCCACACTCCAATAAACTGGAAAGCTCCCTCTGCCCAGAGCTGCGGAGCCTTGCTGCTAACATGGAACTCGAATCAAAATATAGTGCTGGTATAATGATGTATTTTTAATATCATTCTGGTGGGAATCAATCAGTGTTCTGTGTCCTTAAAGAGGAGTTCATGCCATGGCCACATCCTTCCTCGGGGGGTTTGATTCTTCTGCATCAAACTCAGTTCCCCTGCACAAAACTAGACAAAACGTAAGTGCTGTCTTCATGGAGTTACGATCACCTTGCAAAAGGAGGCAGAGAAGGAGCCATCTACTCTCATTAATCCCACACAAAACAGTGTCAGGCAGAGGTATCATGTCACTGGAACTCCATTCTACTGTTTGCCCCTCAAATAACTTCTTTTCCTATAATTTATTAAATGACCTAGAAAATTAATCTGCAGCCAGAAGATGGAGATCATTTGTCACAGGATGTCATACAACCTACCGATCCATCAAGCAGACAGTGTTGCTGTACATCATGTTCTGGTGCCATCCTGTCTTACAGTCCATCTCAATGTCAAAAAAAGGATTTACAAAATATTTTGGGATGTATTTCATGTGCTGACTCGGACTTGATGTCCCCCGTTAGATGAATCTACACAAGTAGGGAGTTTCAGCCAATTAGAATTTTGCTATGTAACTCCCCTCCGTGCTTTCTAAAATTCCCCCTGGTCCAGTACTTGTCCTTTCCACCTCTCCTCTCTTTTCCCCCCAGACCTACGACTGGCGACAGACTCAACGCGCCGACCCTCGTTCTGTGCCCAGCTCTGCCGCCGGGAGCATCACCACTGCTCACCTTTCCCTTTCCACGCGGCGTCTCCCATCACGGCCCGTCTGCGATGCGCCGGCGGCATCAGCCCCCGTTTCCCTCCATGTGAGGACCCCCGGCCGCAGCTCCTGACCCTCGGGGCCAGGCCCACCCCTCCATCCCCAGAGCGTTCGCCTCCAGCTCTGCTGGGGAACATTCATTCCTTACAGTGAGCCAGTGGAAAGGCACCCAGGAAAGGGCTGCGACAGACGGGAAGAACACAGCTCATTGCCTTAAGCACAAAACTGCTTTTTATTTTAAAATTGAGTCACCTGATCGTCTTTAGTCTGTACTGAGGAGTCAGTAGCAACCACACACATCACTTCTTTCTGCAAAACATTGGCCTCTGAGCACCTTTGTGTACCTCCTGTGAAAAAAAAAAAGAGTTTACTTTAGTCTGAAAAACACATTTGGTACCACATGTATGCGACGATACAGTGTTGATGCATCTGGTACAGCAATGTTAAAATTACTCATAATTAAGTTAATTTCATTGTGTTTCAGTTCTCAATAATAATGACCAACTGTTTCGTGTCATTTCCTTTCTTCTCTGTGCACGACAATCTGCTAGATTCATCTTTCCAGGAATACAAGTTAAAGATGATAAGTATAATTTATGATTCCCTTCTGGGCTGGGGTTCGTTATTAATAGCCGTGTTCACTTAGACTGTCATCGACTCTTTCCTGTAAAGGGCTTATCTTTCTGCTGCTACGCAGAACACCAGCTGCGGGCTGTTCTCTTTGCTGATTATTGGAGTGTCAGTGGGTGAAATGTATGGTGTGCAAAAACAGAAAACAAATTTTGAAGCTCCCATTTTGTTGTTCAGATTTGCAATTTTGCTTTAGACAAACAAAACCAAACTCTCAGAACTCATCCTACCAGTGCGATCGATGCCGCGTTGCGGTTTCTGTGCCAGAGCCCACGTTAGTTTGCTCTATGGTGCTTGGGTCACCAGCGCTGCCACGGTACCCGAGTACCTCCCAGTTTCTAGGCCTTTTCCTTCCAAGGGTGTTTCAGGGCAGGACAGCGCCGGTCCCCTCTGCCGCTGGTGGTGGCACGCCGGCACCGCACCGGGCCGGGCTGCAACACACAGCTCAGCAAAACTGCAAGCGCCAGGACACAGCGATGCCGTTTTTGCAGCGCAGTGATTGCACTGCAGATGGTGGTCGTTTTCTGTGCGTCCAGTTCTTTATCGGAGTCTGCCATGGCCCCCTGCAGCTGGCAGAGATGCTCAAGGTGATGCGGCGGCTCAGCATCACGCCCCGAATCCCGCCGTGCGGGCAGCAGCGCGCGAGCTGCGCTCCCGGCAAGGGCGGTGCGGGTGTGGGGGGCAGAGCGGGGGGTTTGCCCAGGGACGATGGGCAGAGCCGGCACCCGCGGGGCGGAGGAGGCTGACGTGGGAGGCAGCACCTTGCAGTGGGAAAATAGGGAATGAGACTGAAAAAGGCAGTTGCCCTTGAAATACCAGTTGGTCGATACTTGAAAAAGAGCCCTCTTCTCCCAGCGACATCTATTCTTTGGCTTCTGTTTCAAATTGAGCTGGTTAAGATTTTATTTTATTTTTAATCTGAGCTATTAAAGGAAAATTCTGTTTATAGGGGAAGAAATAAAACCAGACACATTTTTCCGTGGAGAATATCGATAGTTTTGTCATAGCTCTTCAGCGATCTGTCAGAAAAATGAATTCCCAAACCCTTCGCAGCGGCCGGCTGCGTAACGGAGCGATGCTGTGGTGTGCTGAAGCAAGAGGAACATCTGGGGCAGCACCGGGGTGGGCTCCCCCGCTCAGCGCCTCCCCCGCCCCGCGGCCCCGGCCCCCGCAGAGGCACCTCTAACCCCGGTCGTAGCTCAGGGCCAGTTCTTTCCAGATTTTTCCCACCGCCTGCCGTAATAAATCTCTTGCCCTCCCTCCCCTCGCACCTGCAAGAGGTTGTTCTTTTTATTTGCGAAGTGGAAAAGTGATTTTTAAAAGGTGAAGGAGTATTTCTAACTTTGATAGCATGATTAGCTTGGCTCAGAATATTGTTATAGCTTATCTCGCTCCTCTGTGATAACTCAGAAAAACAATAAATGTCTTCTTACAGCAGACTGACATTCAGTATTGAAATTGGGCTCCTAATCTTTATGTGATTGCTTTCTCTGTGATAGAAATATTGCCTCTTGTAGAGTATTTATTGTCTAGTTCTTTCCAAAGTATTGACTTTATGTAACAGTTTGATATACATCAAATCCTTTAGAGATTTAATAAACTCTTCTGGTCAGTCTTCTGTTGTAAACACATTGAGATTTATGGTCATCTTAGTGTAAAGCCCTTTTTCGCTGAAATTCTCTACTTCCAGATATCAAAAGATAAGAACGAGCGCATAGATCACTGTGGAAATCTTAACCCCTGGCTGTCGAGCATTACTCAGACGCTGTTGATGGTTAAAGGGCTGAAATACGAGTGAGGGGTGATAGCGCAGCTGCCGAGGCCGGGGCGGGGGCACAGGGACCCCCTTTGCTCCCTGGGGAGCCCTTTCCCTCGGCGGCGCGTGGCCGGGCTCATCCGTCCCCGGCACAGCTCGGCTCCAGGAGGACTCCCGGGAA
>NW_009647692.1:612969-624507 GCF_000708025.1 Charadrius vociferus
CCCCGGTCTGTGCACCACCGCCGTGCAGCGAGGGAGACGCTTCCCGACCCCCTCGGTCGCTGCAGCTGCCGCGGGGGCTGTTGCTGTCCCCGCTCCTGCTGCCGCCCTTCGCCTGCGGGTCGGTCCTGGTGCGTCCCCGTGGTCACCAGTGCCCTGAGCTCTCCGGCACTGCCGCCCCCAGCCCTCCGTGCCGGTGGTGTGGGGCGGTGGGCAGCCCAGGCGCTGCTGCCCATTCGCTTGAGTCATCCCTGATCTGGGCACCAGACCAAACATATTTGTGTGTGATGCTATTTAAGTATCGCCTACTTTGGGATTGGAGGCAGGCAGAAATCGGAAAAGTGGGATCTCTGCAGCCAGTCTTACGGGACTGCATTACATGCGCTTATTTTGATGAAACTTTTCTCTGTACAGGAATCAACTTTCTAGAGGCAGCCTTCAAGAAATCCAGCGGAGCTCTTAAAATTCACTCATTAAATGCAAATACAGTCTTCTTCATAACACATTAACCTTCCTTTAATAGCTTGAAAGCATCTTTCATTTTACAGCTAAGGTATTAAAAGACTGTACGGTGAGAGATTTCTGGAGTGACATAAATCAATACAAGTCATGGAACAGAGCAGATTCTTGCTTTGTTTGTATTGGGGAGGGATTACTGTTTTTTAAATGTGCTGTTTGTTTTATGAAACAAAAGCAATCACCACAGGCTGTCAAGTGCACACAAACCCTGCTCCCGCTGTCTGCTGGAGATGTGTTTCTCTAGAAAGAAAGTTCTGGATTCAGACTTTCCTTCTGTTTTGGTAGATGAAAAAGAAAGGAGAATGTATTTCTGTTTCCCTTCCGAGGATGCAACTTGATGGAAAAATGCATTTTGCGCACCTCTCGATGGACTTTGCTCTTCCTGTTGCTGTTGTTTGTATTACTGCCCTTGGGATCTCCGCCCAGGTGAGGAGACGGGTCATTACTGGGAGGGAAAAAGTTGTTTCCTACCTGCCCATCAAAGACCATGCCTGTATTGCTTCTCTGACTGCTTCATAGCTTGTGAGCAAGTATTTAGTTGGGGTGGTGATGAAACTGCAAATGAACTGGTGTGCTTCCGTCACTTCGCTTGTGATGGGAACACTTAATGGGAAACTTATTGGGAATGACAAAGTGACGTATTTAGGAAAGATGGAAGGAAAATTCGGGTCCCATTTTGAGGCAGGATGACAACTGGCAGCTTTCTGGCATCTCACTATTTCCCTCTCCGCAAACCCGTTCCTTGGAAATAAAGCCCGGCGTACCTGAAGGCAAGTGAGAACGGGCTTATGGCTCATTTACTGAGGGAAGATCTTCCTACCTGTATTATTTATTATAGCTTATGTTCTATTCCAGATTACATTTTAAGAGCTGTGGGTTTTACACTCAGCGCTGCGGTACCTGAGCAAAGGCAGAGGTGGATCTAACCGGCAATTTGCAGCAGGTTGCACGGCGGCACTGGCGGTGGACGGGCTGCCTGCGCGAGCCCGGCATCGCTGCCCACGGCACCCGGTCTGGGCGCGAGGGGCACCGTCCCGTCCCCGGCTGTGCCCAGAGGGGGGGGGGGGCTGCGGTGGTGCTCAGCGTCGCGCAGCCCCTGGGAGGAGGTCTCAAAAACGCGGCCCCTGGTGAAGAATTGCTCTGCTCGCCTCCTCCTCCCGTAGGACAGTGCCCTCCAAGCACAAACAAATCTCAGGAAAGCTCCCGGGCTAATCAGTGCTGTTAGCCACCAAGTTTGCTCCTTTTGTGGCACCGGCTTCGTTACCGGCACAGCAATGAGCAGTTCCACGTGCAGCTGCAATCTTGCAGCATTATTTTGCCTCTGTTGTTTTTCCCTCCTGATCTATCAAGAAATAACCGCTTGCAAAGACAGGGACATATTATGGCCGTGGAGATGGCTTAGCTGGGACACGGCTAGTCATTTTTCCTTGCTGATATTTTATTAATATATGTTATTAACCTTGATTCTCCTTCCCCATGGTGCTTTATCATCTGAACTTAATTAATTCTTCTTGCGAGATTCACAGGGAAGGGACAGGCACGTCTGCATTTGTAAACTAGCCATACCTCCAGGTGGTGATACCTGGCACCAGCAGAGCTGGGGTAGATCCCAGCTGAGGAGGAGACCTGGCACGCAGCAAACAAAACCAAGACTCAGCTACCCAGGGGATGGTTGAGTTTGTCCTGTCCCTTTTAACTGGCAGAGAGAGTGATGTAGATGAAATAACAGAGCTAGTTTTTTACTTTTTTCATGAACCTGAAATATCCAGGAAAAATAAACTCTTTCTTTGGTCGCCCCCCTCGCAGCCGGCGCGATGCCGGTGGTACAGCACTGACCGCTCCTCCTCTGACGAAGCCCACGGGTGCCCCATCCGCTCCCCACTCATCCGGAGCTGCCGTGGGCGATGCTCGCCCTGGTGCGCCCACGGTGGGCACAGCAGCACGTGGACAGGGGAGCGGTGGCGGGGCCCCTTGCTCCTAACGAAGCTGCGGGCTGCTGCCATGGTCCCTGCCCCTCCACCCGAGATGCTGCGGAGGATGCAGCCCTGGGGACTCACCAGCTGCTCGGGGCCTTTCAACAGATGCTATTAACACTTTTTTTTTTTATCCCCTTTCTTGTTGTTTTTTTTTTTTTTTCTTTTTTCACGCCTTCATGCTGCAGGGCTGACATTTGCTAATAGCAGCGAGTTTGTGATAGAAGCGGTGAAAGTCTGGAACGCAGTTCTGTGACTGGTACAGCCTAGCAGGGTAAAATGTAATCTTATTAGCAAGATGAAAATACCATATGCCGGGGAGAGATGGAAGAAGATAAGAAGGGATGATTGTGCTTGTAGAGGACAAATAAAATACGTACACAAATTCATTCAAAACTAAATGAAAATTGGCTGGATTTGTAAACAATCATAATGTCCAGAAAATTGCTCATCTGACTCATCTGGCGCAGCTAGCTCATTGCGGTGGGTGACCTCTGCTTTCGCAGCAGCCTGCTCGCAGATCCACCGCCTGCCCCCGCGGGACGTCGCTGCGGTCCCCTGGCAGCCGCAGCCCCGGGCTCGACGCTGCACGTGGAGATAGGCTTGGGCACCCAGATCCATCTGGGTTAGAAAGAAAACAGTCCTCCAACACAGAGACGTTTTCAGAGGTTCGGAGGAGGCCTGGCTGGGCTCTGTTTTCAGAAATAATTCTCTTCTCCTGCCACAAGCTCTTCTTGGGAGAGGCTGGGACCAGAAATGTCAGTCTGGTGAAAAAGGTTGTTCTTCTCCAGCAAAATGAAAAATAGAAGAGATGGCCAGAAATCATATGAAACCTTCTGAGAAGAACAGATTTCTTCCTTTGCTTTCAAGTGATGTGGCAAGGATGAATGGTGAAACAGTGCTCAAAGGAATTCTGCATTCATGCGTCGGGTGGGAATTTCTACTTAAAATAGTAAAAATAAACCACAAGCCAGCGTGGAAAGCATCTTGCTCCCTAAACAACATCCTGAAAGGGGTGAAAACCCATGTGTTCTTCCAAATACAGTCTGAACCTTCATTGCTAGGCTATAAGGCACCTTCTTTGGGGCACCAATGGCCAGAGCGGTCCCAGCAACGCTGTTCTGCATCCCTCCTGCAGGCGGGCAGGAGTGGCCGTTGCTGAAAACAAGCCATTTCCTGGCTTCAGTTGAACTTTATTCCCATGTTTCATCCAAGCACCCAAAGGCTTTTGGTTCATTTTTTTCTTGGATCTCAGGTACTGAAACGGTGTCGGTGCATCTGCAGTAAAAGCAACCGGTCCCTCACTTTACGTCACGCGTGATGAGGTTGTGTCCTGGCATGTGTAAAATAATGTAGAAACCTGAGGACCCAAAGCCAATTGCAGGTGCAGGACGTGATCCTAAAGCATTGCTATCACTGCCTGCACACCTGCAGTGCAGTGCTTATTTGCAGTACTAATTACACTGATGAGAGGTGGGGGTGGAAGGCCAGGAGGAGGAACGAGCAGAAATCAGCACGGCATCCCCAAAAGGGTCAGAGTCTGGGCTCTGCGTTAGCCGAGTGCCACTAAATTTGAACTCCATTTACGTTAGTGAAGCAGTCAGCTGACTGACAAAATAGAACTGAGCAAACTGGGAACCACATGGTGAAAAGTGAAAACTGCTGGTGTGAAGACCCACAGCTGAGAGTGGTGGGGGATCTGTGTCTCCCCATCCCACCCCTCTGCTGCCAGCGGGTGGGGGCAGCCTGGCCGGGCTCTGGCTTTGAAAAGAAGTAATTGAAAATTGAGAGACTCTTTTCCGACACCCTGACTTCGCTGCTGAGGTAAGTTGCTGTGTTTGTGATATTTCGTTATTCTTCATGACTTGTTGGGGCTTCTCCACCCCCGGGGCTGGTCGGGGGCTGGTGCGGTGGGAGGGTGAAGCTCTCCAGCTCCCTGCGGGTTCCCTCCTGCCAGCAGCAGCGGAGGTGGGAGCGGGGAGCTGTGCGTCGTGCCGGCTTCCCGGCTTTCCCTGGATCCCCGGGTGTCACTGTGCCTCTGGTTAGACCAGAGACCCCAGCTGAGGCTCTGCGGAGTGGAGCACTACGTTCCCACTGCGTTACTGATTGCTGAGGAAGACTCCTCAAAGTAACATAACGTGGTTTTCTCCCTCCCCTTTGTCCTCGGTCGGTGTCTCCAGTCTATTCTTACTGTTGGAGCTGTGCGCTCAAAGCTAAAGCGATACGAGTTCAACCTTTTCTGGCTGTTTCTGGTTTCAGAGTTAAAGTTCATTAGCATTTTGTGCCAATGGAGACTAATTACCACGTTCCCTTCTCCTAAGCGCTTCCATCCTAGGTTGTGCTCGCAGTTCTTGTTAGAATGAGCGTTTTGGGAACAAAAGCGCAGCAATGCTGGCTTCGTCCTGAATTGTTGGCGCTCGTGCAGTTTCCAGGCACACGACTGCTGGCAAGGGCTGCCGCTCTGCCTCCTCCCGCCGGGAGTCTGCAGCCTATTCACAGACTTCTTCTGGGGATGTGGGGGTTGAGTTTCTCAGGGCTGTTGAATTCTGAGCTGGTTTCTTAGTGCTGGCCAGGCACAGGCCACAAAAACAGGCTTTTTTTCCCAGACCAGCTCTTTGAGTTCAGTGTCGCCGCAGGGTTTGGCGGGTGTGTTTGGGTTCTGGCAGCCAAAGGATTTGCTGCAGGGGTCGTTACTGCTCTCTGCGTGGACCCCAGAGGTCGGCGGCTGGGATCCAGAGGGGTCTGTGTCTCTGCCGCCTCCTGTTGATGGCGGTCAGTGGTTTAGAGCGAAGCCAAGAGACCGAACTGCTCGAGAGCCGTCTTAGCCCCGAATCCTGCGCGTTGCGTTGGGTTATGGGGGGGCTTTATGGTGTGCCTCGGCACCGGGCTCAGCAGCTGCCTGCAAGGAGACGTCCTCACAGCAGTCACTCTCAGCGCTTCTGGTGATGGTGTCCAAAGCACCACTGTGTCTGTGGTGGAGCGGATCTGAATCCCCCACCACCACCACCACTGCTGGGGGGTCTCCTTCACCCTCAAACGAGTTAACCTGAGTCCGTGTCTACTGCTGGTGCGCTTTTGTTTCTTTCTTATAGCAGACTTTGAATAATTTTTTCTATTTATGCCAAGTTAAAAAACAAGCTTAAAAATGGTCTTGGCTTTCCTTCAGCTTGTGAGCAAAGCCCGTGCAGGGTGAGGGAGAGGGAGAAGATACGGCCCATACATTAGCTTTGAAAAGAGAACTCTTCACACATTTTTGCATTTGCTGCTATTCTATTTCTAGCTGTCTTACTGCAAATAACTTTCTGCAAGACTGCTTAGCTGTGGCAAAACTATATTGATTTACATGGAAAACTCTCTACGAAGGCTGTAGAAACTAATCTTTTCATTGAACAATTGTTGTTGCTTTTTTTTCCTCTTCTAAGGCTAAATGTTTGTTTCCTTTGATTGCATGAATTTGCACTCAAACTCCCCAATTCTACATGCTCCCTCAAAAGTTCCAAAAGGCTATTACCTTGATGCTCGTCTGGTTTAAAAGATAAGTACTATAAGAGCAGCAGAACCATATCATAGTGGGTAATAGAAACTTGGTTTATTCTTCTCGGTGTGATGTATACGTACAAAACACGGTGTGTGGCTGGATATCGAACTCGGTCTTTCCTTCAGTTTTCATTCCAGCAAATTTGCTCTTGTGGGATTTTATCTGTACCTTTGTTCTGGGTGTTTTTGTCTCTTGTGCAATTAGAATCAAAGTAAAATAGATCTGGCTTTCTGTTGGCATCATCCCTTCCAAAGGTATACAGAGCAATTTACAGCAGCATGTACAGCATACTTTGGGTACAGTAATTAAGTCTTTGCTTGGATAAGCAAATGCAGTAGGCTGCACCAGCGGATGTCGGTGTGACCTGGAGAAGGCGGCTGGCTGCGCCGAGCTCTGTCCCTGGCTGGGGACGGGGCTGTCCCCCTCCCGGGCACGAGGGCAGCGAGCCGGGGCCGCTGCCGAGAGAGGGAGCGGCGGAATACTGTCCTTTATGCCAGGAGAGATCTGAAAATCCAAATGTTGTTTCAGGGAGACCGTCTCTGATCGCAGCCTGCGGTGTTTTACAGACATTTGAGTGTTCTTCCCTTTGAACTAAGCTGCAATTTGTCTTTGTAGATGTCTCTAATACATTAATACAAATGGTGTAGTAGCAGAAATGCATTATAATACTGCGCGATGTTGCTCTTAGTAATTCTCCTCCTTCAGCAAGTGAGCACCTCCTCGCTCGTTTGTATTCATTGTTTTGATGCTTAACTTGAAAAATGTATATTGTACAACAGGCTGAAATCCATGACGAATAAAAGAAAAGAACCCAAGGGGATAATAAGCGTCTGAGCACCGCTGTGACGGCTCACGCTGCTGACATCAAAGCAGCCGCAGACACCAGTGCTGTGCCGGGGAGGAGAGGGCGATGCTGCGGGGCTTCGTCCTGCCAGAGGTGACGGGGAGCATCGCCGGCTGGTCCTTCCCTTCCCGGCTGTCACCGCCATCGGGGGACAGTGCTGAGCTCGCTCTGCCTGCACGCAGCCCTGGGACAGTGCCGGCGGTGACACGGACACGGCAGGGGGTATATATATACATACACCTTTGTGTATAGCACCCACCTTGGAGTTTCGTTATGGCACATGCGCTCAGTAAGAGAGCTCAAACGATGAACTACTACTGGGGAAAAACTGGACCCATCAAGTGATGGTGAAACTCTCAACAGTTTTGCTTACAAAAAGCAAGGCTTTGTGTGAAAACAGCAAGCGTTCCGCCATCCTCCAGGGGTGAGAGCTGTAGAGGTGTATACCTGCCGGACGTGCGGTCCAGCACCTAGCTGGAAGTGAAAATCAAGGTGGTTTTGAGTAGCACATGCAGATTTTTCCCCTTTGTGTTTCCAGAATATTGTATCTTGTTACAGCAGTTTAACGAGTACTTTCATAAGCCATAGCACCAGTGAAACCTGGTTTCCTACAGAATTGTCTCAAGGCTGAGCTGTGACATGTCTTTGGTTTTTAAAAAGAGTTGAGCGCGTTCTCTGGGGATATTAATAAAGGGTTTCTGAGCTATCCAGCCACTTACTGACATGAAACTTGCAGGAACTTCGCGTCTTTGCCATCGCAGCGCCTTGGCTGACACCAGCCCAGGAGAAGTGAACTCGCACGGATACACACAGGAGATGCACGTGTACGCGGAGATCTCATGAGCTTTGTTTCTGTACCAAATGAGACTAAAAATAAGCGCTGAAGTAGGTCGGGCTGCAGCAGAAAATACAGTCTTCGGCAGGTTCCTCTGCGTAATGTAACTTGTTCGGGTGTTTGTGCTGGCTGCTCTTTCGTCCTCTGCCCCTCTGGAGTGAACATCTCCCTCTCTGCAAATGTCCCTGTGAAAGCCGTCCACCAGCGAGCGCGGGAGGGTCTGGACAGGGTCCCTCACCCTTTCCTCCATCCCGCTCGGTTGGTTTTAGCTCTTCCCGTGTTCCACTGCCGCCTACGCTCACTGCCCCGGAGCTGCGGATGAGGGGCCTCAAGGGAAGGTGGGGAGCGGGGGAACCCCATCGTGGTCTGGTGGAGCGGGGCTGCGGGGACCCTTCTCCCCCCGCGCACGGCCGGTGTCCACACACAGCTGCGCAGTGCCCTTGAAACGCTCTGGTGTCACTTGTTAGTTCTGAAGGCGAAGGATGAGGTGGGAATTGTGCATCGGCACTGGAATCCAAAAGGGCTGCGGCAAAAACTGGGGATTGGCGAGAGGGCAGGAAGGTGCTTGAGGGCAGCGCAGCAAGAGAGACCGAGAGGGGCAGATGGCGGTGGGCAGGGGACATTGCAGCACTCTCTGAAAGTATTGTAAAGCTCATAAACGCTCTCCTGAACTCCTTTAATCTCCTGTCCTTTTAGTTGATCTTTCATCTCTCCAGCACGTCTCCCTCCGCGTACTCTGGAGCATCTCTTCTGAGCGCAGCGTCTGTGGGTCGGGCTCGGCATCGCAGCTGGGGGGAAGCGCTCCCACTGCCGCTGGTGTCGGCAGTGCTTCAGGGGAGGCTTGATGTGCAGGGCTGGCTGGTCGGGAGGGCTTTCTAGGAGGACATCAAACAGTTTGGGCTATTTCAAGGGAGCATGATTAGAACAAAGCCTCTCGTAGGTGCCGGGCTCAGCTTCTCTTCTGCTGTGTCTTTCCCATCAGCTGCACTGAGCTGCTGCGATGCCGCGATGTCGAGGTGGCTTTGCAACCAAGGTCTCTAGGCAGGACCTGGTGCGCTGATGAAATGCCAATGTCCAAGCTCGCACCCTGCAGCCCGTGTCGAGCTCCTGCCTCGGCCGAGGCTCCCCCGGCAGCGACTGGCACTTACCTGCGTGTGTGCGCGGGCTGGGTGCTCAGTGAGTTGTTTGTACAAAATGAGAACCAGTGGCTAAAAAGTAAAGTCAGAAGATCAAAGGAGAATGAATGCAGTAATGCAGTCCTTTTTTTTTTTTTTTTTTTTGAACAACCAACACCTGTTTTTATAGCAGCCGCACTAATCTGGTGTGGTGCAGCCGAGCGGAGCCGAGATGGGCTCTGCAGCTCTGCGCGCTCACCCCGAGACCCGCTGCCTGCCAGGCAGCCGTGCTCTGCCGAAGCGCATCTGCTTGGGCTCACCCCGGCAGGACCTGGTTATGTCCCACGTCATGTCTGACACCGCTCTCCTGCCCGTTCCGTCGCGCTGTGGGCGCTGGGAGTTAATTGTCTGCTCTGAGGTGATTTGGGCTTTGGTGCTCTTATTCTCTTTGAAGTCTCTGAAGTTAAAGAAAAGGTTTTGGTTATTCCATATACAGTTGTCTTTAGTAACCTCGTCCAAATTCTGCCTTGTGATCAAGACTGTGGAATCCTGTAAATAGTTCTGAGATATTACCGTAGTGGATCTTTACCATGTAGGGCATACCTGTAAAAGCCATTAATATTCAAATAACTTTGGGAAATAAGCAACCATGCCAGAGTAGTTATTTATTACTATTTATGATGACAGACTTATCTTACTGATTTCTCCAACACATTTCTCCGGAGGAAATTAGATACAGTACTTGGTTTAAGCTGTGCCAGGGAGAAAATGTTTCTATAAATACTTCACAACTCATCTGGAGAGATGACAACTACTGGTACGTCCTTCACAATGTCACGTTGGTCAATGAGTCTGGTTTAAAGTTCAGTTGTTTATTTTCTCCAGGAAAGGGGAACTGTCAACCTGGTGGTTTTAAAGGTGGGAACAAAGTATACACAGAAAAGTCACTCTTGAGCTCTGAAACCTTGAATCCAAGGGCATTTTTCTCCTTTGTTGTTTTGTTTTGGTTTTGTTTTTTTCTCCCTTCTGATAGAGTCCCTGGGGACCAAACTGCCAGGTAGCTTTGAAGACTTTCTATTTGCGTACGTGGCACTGGGGGTGAAATGATGGTGCCAGCCACAGCGCGTGTGCCACCAGTTCAGCGGTGGGAGCAGTGGCTTGTGCAGCGATGGCACTCGGCCGTGTCCCTTGCGCGGCTCCGGGCAGAGGGTTGGACGGGAGCCGCCGCCGTCCCCTCCCGGGGGTGCAGTGTGTGGCACAGCGATGCCTTTGGGGTTTCGGCACCTTCCTGGGGGAACTTAACCACAGGGAAATTTCAGTTCAATTACGTGGAAGTTTTGCTTGAGAAACAAGGTTGAGATGCTGTATGAAATACATTACAATAAGCAAATGATTTGTCCAAATCACAGATTTTGCCAGTTAAACCTACTGTAGTTTCCAGGGGGGCTGAGGAGCTGAAGCAGCTGGCAAAATAATGAAAGATGTTCCTGTAGGCTTCCGCCTAAATTGCAAGAGGAACGTAGGGAAATTGCATCCTGATTTGCCTGAAATAACACAAGAGGAGCTGTAATGGAGGAGTTGGATTGCGGAAAATCCTGTGCATTCCTACGTAAACACACAGAACTACTTATTTCCAGTGCTAGCCCTTGGTTAAGTTGACTTCTCAGTTCTATTGCCGACACTATTTCAGGCATAAAAGGGACCCGGGCTCACCCAGTTAATTTATTTGCAAATAACTGATGATTCCGAAGTAGATTGGGGTACCAGTGGGTACCTGGATGGCTGGTGGGGAGCGCTGCTTTGCTGCCGACTCTGAGGTAGTGGGGGGTGTTGGCTGTTAACTCGTTGTACAACCTCGAATGTCACGACGTACACCTGCCAGCCCGTCTCTGCGTTAATAACTCCTTTACCAGCTCTAGCTAGTTTCACAATAAACTCTAAAATTATGGCTAAACAAATAAATTGCATCTAGCGGCAGAAGTCAAATGAGCTAATCCCTCCTCCTGCTTGGAAAAATGTTTTCTCTATAGCTCTTCTGACATGTTGGGTTATTTTTAGCCATAATTAAAATCCTAACATACAATGTCACAGAATCCATTCTATTAACTGATGTGCCAGCACTTTTTTTATTAAATAGACTATAAAAAGTTTTTAATTTTTAGTATTTGGAGCCTTCAAGGAGAAAGCACCCCTAACATTGATGCCTGATGACAGCTAGTCAATGAATTAAGAAAAAAAGCCAGTGGTGGTTCTGTCTGTCTCCCAGCTCTTGCTAGCACTAAATTACAGAATTAATAGGCTTTTAGAAGAGACTGACACATAGTTACTGTGGAAAAGACAATTAAATGTGGAAAGCCACTTTTCTCACCGCGTTTAATTTTAACTGGAGGCTTTGAGACTCAATAAATCTTTTTCTTGTTTCATTCTCACATTTTCCACAGGTATTCAAGTCTTTAAGGAAAGTACCTGATATAAGTGACTTAATTTTTCCTTCCCCTGTATCCTTTGCTTTTCTCAAGTCGTCTTTTCTTTCCCCCTCTCCTCAAGCAAATTGCGAGATGCTTTCTGATCACCAAGATTTTCTTTTCTTTGGGATTTCTGGTACTAAAAAGTGGCTCACTGTTGTGAAAATACACAATGTTATGAAAATACAGTGGGATAGAGGTCCCAGTCCCTTCAGGGATTTTTCTGGCAAATCCAACCGGGGGGGGGGGGGG
>NW_009647692.1:624536-638923 GCF_000708025.1 Charadrius vociferus
CAGTGGGGCTTGGGGGTCCACGGCGGGCAAGTGCAGCATCTCCTCCGACATGGGGCGGTGAGGAGGGGATGGTGGAGACGTGTGTCCTGCTCTTCCCAGCTCCTGCCCCACCGCACCGCACCCTCTGGACCCTGCGACCGGACAGGGTGAAGCCACGCTGCTTTTCTATCTGAGTCTTTTCTTGATTTTGTTGCTTTCGTACTTAAAATCCTGCTTATCCCGGCTTCCTCACCCCCAGGTCTGTCAGTCATTATTCTCTGTCTAAATGACGGCAAGAAGTACATGATATAACCTTTTTTTTTTTTTTTTTTAAATCAAACAGAAAGCATGAAGCCAAATTTTTATGATTCCTGATCCTTATCTTAAATGACAGCAAATTAGTTCATGTTTACACAAACCCAAACGGATCTTAGCCCAAGATTATATGTGTCATATTTGGATTATGGTGTTAACTTTCTCTAGATGGTGCTCTGGTTGACTTGTGTGAGCAAATGCACAATTTACTACAAGATCTTCAGAAAGAGATAGTTATTTGCAGGAATTTGGGGTTGTACAGCACAAAGTAATTACTCTTTGTTTTAAGAGAGACGGTGTACCTATGTACAGTACCATAAAATGTATAAAATTTGGGCATCTCTATCTGCTCCTGTAAGCAACTATTGTCAGTGATGTTAAAAGTACAGACAGATGCTCAAACACGGGACAGAGATCCCAACTTAGTTGAAAGTAATAAATAAAAGGTACCTGCACCAAAAAGCAGAAGTGCTAATTTAGTGCTAGAAATCTTCAGGTTCTAGAGAATCTCCCAAACGTGTGGATCTCTAAGTTCACACCAGATGCTGCCTGCTGCTGCCTCGCTTGAGGACTTCACTCCCTCTCATTTTGTGGGGGTTTTATTTTTTTAATAGTCCAGACAGGCGAGAGGAGAATGGAAGAAGGCTGTCCTGTCTCTTTTTTGAGGCCACTGTTTAGCACAAAAGCCATCAGTCACGACAGAGACTTTTGGGTTCCTCAGCGCCCCTTGGATCAGGTCCTGAGCATTGCCCAAGGTCACACCAAGACTCTGTGACAGCCATAAAATTAGCCTGTCCGCTGCCACCGGTCCTGTTAAACACCAGAGGTGGGAGAAATGTTCATTCCAAGAGTGTGGGCTTAAATAGTCTGCCCTTAAACTAATGGTATCGAATAGAATTTTAAATTTGGTTTAAAAACACTTGTTTTAAGAAATAGCTAGGAATGGATTTATCCAGCCTAAACAGGCTGAGCTCTCCTGCCGTTGAGATGGAAACAGTAATGATTCAGCATTTCCCAAACATGTGATTGCTCTCTTTGTAGGCTTTATTAGGACAGCCTATTTAAAACCCCTCTCAGAAAGCTGTTGGCGCAGCACACTGTAAATCTCTTAACTTGCCGAAATTTGTTTTAGGCTCTTGCTCGATATCAAGTTCACTGCGTGCTTTGACCTTGAATGGAAGCACCAAGAGACCGAGTGTTACTGCTTTACCGGGTAGCACCGAACAGTCAAAGATAAAGCCGTTACAGTGGGGAACGTTAGCCGTGACGAGTCTGGGGCACCCGTGGCCACCGGGATCAGACATGTCCGAAGTCTGTCGGCAGTGTGAGAGGCGGCAGAGCCCGGCACAGGGGGTTACTGGCAATACCGAGACATTTGGCAGTTTGAACAGACGCTTGTTCTGATGGAGACTTTGGGAGGGGCAGCAGACGCTGGAAGACGGGAGAGCTTTAAAACCTTTCCTCCTCCTGGGCCTTCCTGATGTGCCTCCAACTTGGTCCTGGCAGGACCATCATAGGTTGTGGTCATCTTCCATCTTCCCCCGTTCCCCACTGCTGCAAAATCCTGCCCTGAGCTGGTTGTAGAGCAGCTTCCCTTGCAGTGCAGAGGCAGCAAAGTTAAAGTTGGGTGACGCTTGTATCTACATCCCCGTTGGCTTCACATCACGTGAATGGTTATGTCTACCTGTGCAGATTGATGGAGCAAATTGCCCTTTAGAGGGACCTGTGTCTCTCTGGCTGTAGGGACCAGGTTGACTAATTTCAACCTGACGCTTCCTGACGGCAGCAGTGTGCTGAGACGAATCCTGCCCATGCACCCATCGCTGCTCCCCGCTCGCCTCGCTGATGAACGCCGCACCTCGGGAGCAGTGATGGATGTGCTGTCGGTCTGACGCAGTGTGCCCTGCCTGATGGCTGCAGCACGCTCCTCTGGCCGCCTGCGGAGCAGCCCCATGTCCCCCTCGCCCTGTCACCGGGCGGCCGAGGGGTTAAGGATGCTGCGCCGCGGCACTGCCACCACTGCTGCTCATTACTCATGCTCTTTGCTGTATTATAATCAATTCCATTATGATATTGTCGACGAGGGTGAAATGAACTCGCAGTAGCTTAAAGCAAGATAGGTTAATTAAAAAACCTTGATCAAAGCGTCATAAACCACATAAAAGGTTCCATCTTTTAATTATTTTCGAATGGTCTCTCAGGCAGTAAGGCCAAAAGAAAGTCCCTGTTCCCGGGGCCCGGGAGCTGTGAAAATTACTGTGTCGTCACATCAGATTCAGTTATCACTTGCTGTGCGAACGAGAAGACAAAGTTCAGGATGGACCCCCTCGTTAAGTACGAAAGGGAGGAACTGGTGATGAGTGCTTATTGCCAGCGGAGGCGGCGCCGGGCTCAGCCCCTCTGCTGCGTCAGCCCGCTCCCACGCCGCGCGTCCCGAGGCTGCGACATGCCGGACACGTCCCTGAGGGCCGGGAGGGCTTTGAGCAGCATGGCGCTTGCGTGGTGCCACGGGCGCTTCTCCGTGCGGTACGCTGCTGAGGAGAGCGGCTTCGGGGGAGCTGTCGTGAGCGGACGCAGACCAACAGCGACGTGCTCCGCTGCCGAACGGCACAGACCGAGGACAGATCTGGAGAGCACGAGTTTTACATCTGCTCCAGGATCCAGCAGTGTTGCCACAAGGATACTGGTCTGGGGGTTTAGCAGGTGCTTCTATCAGTTGTATAACAAAGGACAGAGAAATTAGTCTTGACGCATTTCCCCCAACCACTATCCCGTGCGCCGGCACACGTGCAGCACCGCTCAGCAGGTCAGGGGCAGAAGTAAGGACAGCCCTGGGGGCATCTCCTTCTGCTCTGCTCTTCCGCAGCCCTGTGGGTGATTTACAAGAAATTGTATCAGAAAAATCATAAAAATAATACCCAAGTGGATGAAAATTGGCGGTGGGAGAGGAAAAGGAAGGTGCAGCCTGCGTAGAGAAGAGGAGAGCTCTCCAGAGGCACTTGCTGCTGTTCGGGGTCTTGGCCAAAGCGCTGACGTTGTGATGTGTCAATGGCAGCGATGGGCGCTCGGGCTCCTGTTGCTTGTGGGCGAGCACCATGCGTTGTGGTTTCATTGTGGTTTCCTCCATCACCTCCACCGTGGAGCCGTGGTTTCTCAGAGCAGCAACTCCTTGTGCCGCTCAGTCCTTCAGCCCATCTGCAGCTTCTGCTTTCAACAAATGCAGACACCCCGCCATTCCCGGGACCACATCAACCGGCAATACCCACAGGTTTAGTCTGAGTCATCTTATTTCTGCCTGTAATATCTGTTGTGTCTGTTTAAAGAATGGCAATACGGAAAGATTGAAAGAATTTCAGCCCTTAGAGGAGTGGGCTGAGGGGGCCGTGGTGAGTCTGAAAGTGCTGAAACTGCTCTTACTGTGACCAGGAGAACAGTACGTTCCCCAGACACGTTATGCAGTGCCTGGGATAAGAAATAAAGGGTTTGGGCTGTGGTGAAGAAGGTTCAGGTCAGGCACTAGTGGGGGGCTGGCGAACTGCTGGCAGAGATGACTTCTGCAGGGAACTCCAGCCTCGGAGGTCTCTAAGGAGGGGTTGGACAGACCTCTGCCAGGAGTGACCACAGGAACACGCGGCCCTTCCTTGGGATGGGGAAAGGACTCAACTGCCCCTCTCCCTTCTGCCGCTGATTCCGCAGTGACGCAGTTACCGCCGTCACCCCTGAGAACACCCCTGCGGTACAGGCGGACCTCTGCCTGCTCGCTGTGGGTGAAAACGGGTTGGTAAATGTGGTCACCGGGACCCCGCTGAGCGGTCATGCCAAACCAGGGAGCTGCCGACCTCCCAAGCTGAGGAGCAGGAGCTGTGTGCCGGCGCGCCTGGGCAGCTCTCCTTCGTTCAGGCTGTGAATCTCACATTTGGGGATACAGTTTCAGCCCCTGTTGGGGGTTTTGGTTCTCGCAAACGTGCTCTGCTGCTGGGTTGAGATCACTCATCAGCCCTCCCAGCAGCTGAGCTTCCAAGCTCCCTGTTTGGCCCAAACCAACTCGCCGTGCTTCACAAACCACGTAATTCGGCAGTGAAGTGTGACCCCCTCTGGGGCTGATGAGCGTATTCACTGCAGCGAAGGCGTTTAGGGCAGAGGATATGGAACTCTTTATCCAGGGAAGGCTTCAGTGGGAATTTTAGGCTACAAGTTATAATTATGCAGCCTGTTGTAGGGTAGTTGGGAGGTGCAAGTTCCAGTCTTCCCAAGCATGTCCTGGGTGACCACAGGTACCCAAGGTGGTGGTGCAGACACACGCTGTCAGGGGCGTAGCAAAGACACTTCTTACTGCCCACCTCCCGGTACGGGAAATGGGACTAGAGCAGCGTGCGCTTCCCTCTGCCTTATGTACCTTCTTATGCTGCAAGAAGCTTGTATTTACTATACATCATATGCTTAGAAAATGACAGGTCTATAACAGTAACTAAAGACAGTTAAATGGTAGTATGAATACAAGTAAATAGCATTACAGGGCAATCCTGGGATGGTCTGGGCTGTCCTGAGTAGAGCACTGCAATTGCAAAGACTTTCTTTTTGTCTCTTGGTTTTGGATTTCATGCAATTGTTGTTTCTATCCTATTATTTTAGCCCCCGTGATATGATTTTTGGAATACAATGATTTCTCGCATAATAGCCTTTCATCACAGGTTTGAACCCAGCAATACTCCTTTTCTATCCTACAGAGCTCTATTGTGAGAAGGGAGAGAATGCCTAGAGAAAAGAGCAGCATACTGCCACGCAGCTAATAAAACCAGGCTGTGAAAAACGCTCTGTCCCCCCTTCCCACCCCACAGTGATGGGCTCCAACAAGTGGGCTGCGGTACCACGGGCCCGTGGGAGGTGTTAACAAATGATTTTTTGCACCGCCTCCATTTGCTTCAGAAAAAAAGCTGGTCGTTATATCCCCTGAACGACAGAGGGGAAGGAGGCACCCCCAGTGAGAGGCTTCGTGTGAGCTGGTGACCCTGAGCCGGAGCAGTGGCTGCCGTGACTGCTAATTAATGGATCTGATGAGAAGTCAGATTGGTTACTAAGCACGCACGGCTGAAATGCCAAGTTGCAGAGCCGCCTGTGGATCCACCGGTGGTGCGGGGCCAGCGCCGGGCTGCAGCTCCCGCCTGCTCCGACGCGCACTCGCACCCTTTTCCATCGTTTTTCTTTGCTGCCGAGTCTTGTTCCGTGGGCAGCACTGCCGCTGCCAGCGCTGACGAGGACGGCTTTTCCCCCTCCAAATACAAATCTGTGCAGCCCACTCGCCTACCAGGCTGGGTGTGATCTTTATTACAGAGACATCAAAACAGCATCCTCGGGGAGAAAGGAGGAGCGCTAAAGTGGGGAGAAAATGTAACGAAAGCAGTGGCACGCAGAAATTGTTGTTAGCCCCTTCCTGGAAGAATAATCTCCCCAAATGTGTGCTTAGCACTTCAATACAGTAGCAAGCAGCAGGAGCAGCTCAGACTCTGTGCACAACATAATCTTATCATGGACTGTTTGAATAAGAAGCACAGCTTCATGCTTTTCCCCTTCTATAGAAGAGATTTATTATGAAAAGCAGGTCGCTGCTTCAGAGCACATATGAAAACAGTTGGCTTCATAACCTTGGGAAAAAAAGATAAATAAAGAAATCTCCTGAGACACATGTGAGAACCTAGGAAGTATTAAAACATATGTTGGAACATATTGATCCCAGAAAGCCTCCTGCAGCAGATATGAATCTCTTTCATTTCCAGCCGCACTGGTACTTTAATGAGGACAGTGTGTGCCTCTCACCTGTATAAATCACTTATGCAGATTTTTGCGAAGCCCCCAACACGCAGCCGTGGCTCGGCCGTTCCGGAGGCACCGTGCCATGTGTTTTGGCTTAGGTGGATCGGAGCGGAGGTTGACCGGAGCTCTGCATGGCGCTGCAGCCTGCGGTCTGGGAGCGAGCTCCCCACGGTCCCGGGACTGCTGCATTTTGTCGTGTCGGAGGGACGTCCAGGGACCTGTTCCTTGGCCTGCAGATTGGCATCCCTCTCTCTATTGCTTGTCCACCAGACAATTTTGAGTGCTGCTTGCTTATGTGAGTAGCAAAGCATCGTCAAAGATGAGCAGCGGTGGCAAATCCCACGTCTGTTGCACGAGCTGGTGTGTTCTGCGCATCTTCTACCAGCAGAACAGCGGTAATTTGGTTGAGAAAATGCTGAAAAAGTAGAGCAACCTTCTTTAACTGTGTTTGTGCCCCTGTTATTTTCAATACAGCAGCCATCTAGCTAAGCGTCCTCCTGCATGAGTCACTGAGGACATGATTAAGCTCTAAGTGGTATCAGAAAAACTGTATTTAGAAACAGTAGAATGAACCATTCTGGTGAGAAGGATGTCTCGGAGATGTTTGCCCAACACGTGAAGAGAGCCCCTCACGTCAGAGGGGTGTTTGCCCATGTCCTGTGAAGCCACCCCATCCTTTGTGGGCATCCCGTGGGGCACCCGGGCCTGGCTGTGGGCGCTGTCGTCCGCTTGTTCCAGGTACCCGCGCCTGTACGCGCTGCCTGCCCGCCCGTGCCACCATCAGCCGTCCCGTCCCACCTCCCCGCTCCCGGTAACGCGTTGCTCGGCATCAGCAGATTGCCTGAACTTGACCCTTGCGTTCCTGTTTCAAATACACCGGATTTTTTCCTTTTTCTCCCCAAAAAGCGTATCTGCAATAAGCACAGCACAGGCCTGGGAGGATGAAAAGATGAATCACAGCTATGAAAATATTCGACTGTATTTTAAGTAGGACTCACAGCAGGTACAACAGCAGCCATCTACCGCTGACACACTTCAGATGTATCAAAAGACATTTTTTTCCCGCTGTTGAGTTATTGTTAATTATTCTTAAAATAAAGTGCTACCACGCAACATTAATTTAAGAGAAGAAACTGTAAGTTCCTTGCTATTCTCTAAGGCTTATTTTCACAATGAATTAATGGGAGTTAATTTAGCACTGCACAACAAACAGTACCGCTGAAGGAATGCAAACGAGATGTTGCTTCTTAACTTCGTCCTCCCTCTTGTTAGTGCCCCTCTTTGTTCTTTACTGTGTGTGGTACAAAAGGTCTTAGCCTGGCAGATAGGAAATTTGCTGAAAAAGCAGAAATCGGGAAAAAATACTGCATGATTCCCTCCTCTTGTGAATATTAAGTTTGGTACAGATACACTGCTCTTCCAGCGGAAAAAGAATAGTAAAAAACAGGCTCTAATTCTCTCAAGTATGTTAACGTTAGTATTTGCAAACGGTATTTGTGCTGTTCCATCTATGAAGTGTGTCCTTTGTCCAAGACCGATTCAGGTTTTATGGACCAGTCACAGCTTCAGCCCCACAGATGGCACCTTGACTTCTCAATCTTTGCCTCTAAAAATGCAAGAGATTTTAGTCCTCGCTGAGATGGAAAACTAAAATAAGCAATTTGGAAAACATCCTGAATCTTGGAGAAGGTTTATATAATCTGTTCAAACTCAGCGTGAAAAAGAGAAATGGTAGTTTTACACCAGAAGTATCCAAAAATATGTAGTGTTAAGATGCACATTGTGTAGGAAAATAATCCAGTCCTCCAAAGCTGGAAGTAGAGGTCACCTGCGCTAACGAAGGGCTCATTAAGTGCTGCAGCTCCTGCAGATGTTTGTGGAAGCTGGATGGTGGGTGAATGTCGATGTCCAAGTGCTATGTGACTAAAAGTCTCTTAAATATTAATTTCCACCAAGCCTAATGTGAGTCTTTGGGGTCTCCCAGGCCAGTCCAGAAGCTGGAGGGATGCGCAGCGGTTCCTGGGTTATCCCGGGGAGAGCGCGATGCTCCTGCAGCTCCCTCAGGCTCCCATCTCTCTGGGGCAAGAGACGGGGTCTCATTTTTACTGCAGTGGACGTCCTCTCCAGGAGGTCACAAAGGTGTTGCTGATTCAGGAGACCAGTGCTGCAAAATCACGCGGGCTGTTGGGTGGACACAGAACCCCGTACCTTGTCCTACCGCCCTGGGGTGGGTTTGGGGTGCCCCGCGCTGCGCAGGCTCGGAGAAAGAGGTGTCCAGAGGTTTGTGGTCGCTCCTGGGGTCGCAGGGCGGACCCTCTGCCCGTTATCCTCGACTCTCCGCTCGCCGAGCAAGGATTTCTCCCTCTCCCTTGTTTGGTGCTGTTTTCTTTCCGGCCTCTCCCCGTGCTTGCTGCACCGCTCGTGGCTGCCGGGGGTGAGCAGAGGCGGCGCGGTGCCTTTCGGGGGAGGCGGTGTGGGTTAGAGCCGCTCCCGGTCCGGTCCCGCTCAGGCTGGAGAGCGGGCAGCAGTCGAAGAGGGTGCAAACGAGGGTAGACCCCGTCTGATTGCAGCTGCCACAGGTTTGACCCCATAATTGAAGGGGGAAGGGAGGGTGAGGGCTAAAAATAATCTACTTGCTTTTTTTTTCTGCACAAGGCAGGACACTTATCATTCTTGTGCTGCTTCATTTTTTGATATATGAGGAAAAACCCTCCGCCAGGAGTGTCGGGGCGGGGTGGGGGATGCCCCCGTCCTTCTGAGGCATCACAGGCAGAGCGAGCGGGTTTTTTATTTGCATTATGAACAAAGCAAATCAGTCCTGAAAATTGTACCTAGATGGTTTGAAAGATCTATACCAGCATTTAGCGGAGACTGGGGGCGGGGGAGAGCAGGAGGGAGAAATGACACACAGAGAAAATTTCATTCAAGCAATTAAAGAATCACTACAGTTTTATGATTAACTTCATGTTCACAGGTTGAATGCAAAAGCTGTTAGTAGGGACATTGCTATTCCACACCTGACATGAACAATGGGAATATTTGTTCTGCCCGGGAGGATTACACCTTCCATTAATCTAAGTTTTATTGAAAGTTTAAATAACAGACAGACAAAATTTGATCAATTAGCAGTGTAATTCCAAGGAGATGTCACAGTGAAATTAAATCTCAGGCATTTTTAATGCAAAGAAGCCGAGGAGCTCCCTCCAGTTTTCTTTCTCAGTAACAGTGTTTATATTTTAATTGAAAGTTTATTCTGCTTCTGCATCTTCTAGTAAATTTTAATTTAACACCGTAATGAGAACAGTTTTATATTACAGTGTTTGGAGCGCTTTGCAGATAAGTCAAAGGGAGTCTCATAAACGAAGGGAAGAAGCAGTTTTTGGTGGGATTCACTGGCCTTGGAGATCATAGATTCATTCTATGATCTCCTGAAGAACGGAGTTTTCGATAAGACTTAGGGAAAAATGAGTGAGCGTTGGTACCTGGATGGAGAAGGGTGCCAAAGGAGGGGACCAGGCGGCTGTGATTACTGCGACCCCCTCCTCGGGCCCCCGGCGGGACGCGCTCGGCGATTCACCCCGGTTCCCGTGGGTTCCAGCCAGCGAGGAGTCAGCCCTGCCTGGTTTATTGCTGCTTACTTATTCCGCCCAAGCAGAAGCGTTGCTCACCGAGTCCACCTCCACACCGTCATCTCCTCGGCTCCCCGTGCTGCAACAGGCCCCTTCTTGCCGTTTCTCCATTTCTGCTTTCATTACGTTATTTTTTATTTCTTTTTGTCCCTGGAGAAATGTTATTGCTATCGTTACTGTTCAACACTTCTTCCATTTTTATTATCATAAATGTCATTCTTATACAGTAAATACCAGAAGTGCCACAACCTTGCTGTGAACCTATTTCAGCACTATCTTTGGAAACATCCCTCATCTGAAAAGGAGAAATACTCAAAATATATATATATTTATATGTATGTGTGTCAGAGGGATGAGCTTCTTGGAGGGCTGAAGCAATGCGGATCTACTGACGTGAATGCGTCTAGTTTCGTTTGCACAATAAGAGTTTCTGGTCTAACCTGGGCCTTGATACCCTGACAGAAAGCTCCCCAAAGGGACAGGCACTCCGAATTTAACAGAAAACATCACTGAGGAAAGGGTTCTCGGGGACAGCGGTTGCGCAGGACAAAGCAGTGGGTACCGAAGTTGCCCGTTACCAACACACGGGCTTTGACGGCAAATCACTGCAGACTGTTCCCCTATCAATTACTGTCGGATCAGCAAATACCAGGAGGAAGTGCTGCTTCTTAAAATTAATAGATGTGGTTGTACATACCCTACCATCTAAATATTTTCACTATACCCTCAGAGCTGGTCTGTTTGCTAAGCCCTGCTGCATCGAGGTGGTCTGGTACCCTTGCCAGGGCATACCAGTGTCTTCTGCGGCATAAGCCTGCCCGTGGAAAGAGGTGGGGGTGTTGAATTTTAGTCAGACTGTTTTTCAAGAAGTAATTTTTCTTAGTAAAAGAGGCAATACAATTAACATTGCTTCACTCATGTTCAGCAGCATTTAAACAAAAAAATAAAAGGCGGCTGAAAGCTGCTAGTAGCCTGGCTCCGGCAGCCTCTCCTCCCTCTGGTGTGTTAAATGCCAACACGTGAAATTAACTCTCATAAATAAGTAATGCGGGATGATTTGCCCTGATGGGGATGGGCTGGCTTCCCACGTAACACAGCGTTTAACCATCGCCGCACCGCAGCAGCCAGGATGCGGTCCATGGCGGAGCGGACACATGAGGGTTTGCGTGGGGGGATTGTGCCCCGTGCGAGGGCTGCGTGTGCCCGCGGTGGGACGCAGGGATGCGGGGCCGGGCGAAGGGGGTCCAGATCCCCCGGGCTCCTGCCAGATGGGTTTCTGGGTGCAGCGGGGGCGGCCGGGACAGCCGGAGCCAGGCTGACGGGCAGCGGGAATGGGTCGCCTTTTCCCAGGCTGTCTGCAACTGCGCCCTACGCCCAGCCTGGCAGGGGGGCACCGCTTGTTTGAATTCAGAATATCATAGGAAAGTGTTGGGAAGCACCGGCCGCCGGGCGGGAGGCTCAGGGAAAGCATTGCTGTGTCCCCTCTCGTTAGCGGCCGCGCGGGGACTCAGCGGTGTGCCCGGGAGCACTGTGCTCTGCAGCGGGGAGGGGGCACAGCCACCCCGGGGGTTTTGGCTGGTGCCCACCTGAACGCTTACAGCCAACAATTTTTCCACTGGAAAATTGACTTTGTTGTAACCGCCGGTGTTTGAGGCAACATACTTCCAACAAATAGTGTATTCTAGGGGGAACTCGGAAGAAAAAAAGCACTTCAGGGGGCTGCAGCGCTCGGAGCTGGTTGCGGGATGCTCAAGGAGTATTCCACTCTTGTATTTTCAGAGTCAGATGTTTCAGTTTTCTAACACTTTCCACAAGTCAGGCTCAAGTGAAATTACATTCTGTTCAAACAGAACCTTTGAAATAAGCAAAATTTTCCCTCTTCCAGGGTACTTTTTCTTACAGGAATCCTTTTTCATTTCAAGAACATAAGAAAACTGAAATACTGAAACTTCCTCTGAAATGTAATAACAATTTGTCATACGTCACACTTCTGATTTCATCCCTTTCACTGACAGTACAGGGGCTTCAGACGGAAAGTCCTGTCCCTGCTGGAAGAGAGATTCAGCATCCCAGGAGGAAGCAAGATTCGAAGTAGAACTCCAAGATACCCACCCAGCTCTGACAAAAATCATCATTAAATACAAATGATAAATTTTTCAAAGACCCTCAGGATTTAGGAGAGCAATTTTTCAGCTCGTCTTCAAGGTGGCTTCCAAAATAGTCTGGTGTCCACTAGTGACAGGCGTTGGTTTAAATATTGACCCAACCTGAAGGGTGAAGTGCCACCTCCTGAATCGCTCCTTTCCTGCAGCATCAGGGCTTCCCGGAGGCCAGACCCCGCTTGGTCCCTGACCCGGGCTCCACGGGGAAACTGCAGAAACAATTGAAATTTTCCTCTGTTACCACCAGTGAAAAGAAAGTGGCGTCACTGCAAGTCATGGTGGATTGATGGATGGCGTCTGAAGTGCAGCGCGCAGCAGTACAATTCGTCATAACCGAGGTTAATGAAGGAGAATGTTAAATAGCCTGTGACTGTACATCTGACATAATCTGCTAAATTAACTGAAAACCCGCTAGCATTGTACTCCTAGCTACTCACTTAACTATCGTTAACCCCAGTCACAAACCCCAGCGTGGCAATACCCGGGGTCCTGGGGTTGGTTTCGGCGGTGCCGGGGGCCGGCGCGCTCGGCGGGGCACGGGCTGGCTGCGGCCGGGCTCGGGCAGTGCCCCGCAACGCCCCGGGGAACGGCGGGGGGGACGGCGGCCACAGCGCCAGTGTGATGCCCAACTCGGTTTCAGCATGTTCCCCAGCCGCTCTTAGGGCACAGAGATCTGAACGGCAATGATGGAGATCATAAATAAAGGAAAGATATGCAGAACAGCTAAACGGTGTGAATTCACGGCAATTTAACAGTAAGCAATGATTTATCCAGATGCGTGTGCTTTAATGTGATAATCTCAACTGAGATTTACTTGTCCCTGGTACAAAGACAAGTGGGAGACCTGGGCTCGCTTCTTTACAAAAGACATCCTCATAGGGGTGACGGTTCCGGCGTGCGCGAACCCGAGCCAGGTACAGCCCTCCCCTTCCCGGGGCTGCTTCGGTGCAGCGTCCCGGTGCTGTGGGCATCGCCTCTCCCTGTGGGATCCGGTGAGGGGCATCTCCCCTGCGCAGCGGGGCAGCTCCACGCTGTATAGCCGCGGTCTTACACCCTCCCCCCCGCCACGGGGTCCTGGAGGGGATTTCTGGCTGAGCGTCGTCCTGCAGCTGGTGATGCACATCTGGTTAATGACTGCGTGCAGCGGGCTTTGAGCTCCTGGCGAGGAAGGCGTTTGGTGCAGGCGGCGCTTTGCTGTCTGACCTGTCAGGGCGGAGGGCGCCCCGGGAGGGAGCCTGGCTGGGTGCCCGGCATCGGCCGTTCATTCAGGATTCATTCGCACGCGTTACACAGAGCGTCTCACGGGTGAAAACAACCTGTGCATCCGTGTTGGCTTCTCCAAGGGCTGGTGGCCGTGCCAGAACCCGCCAGCTGGGATGTGCCGGCTGCAAGCGCGGTCGCAGCCTCTCTGCTGCCCGAACCCGGCGCCGCGGGGCCGGGACGTCCTCGGGAGTGTGCCCCGTGCAGCAGAACTCACTACCAGAGACAGGACCTGCTGTGATCAGGTGCTTGGCCCCAAAGGGTGAGAAAAGAAAAAAACTGCACTGAGAAGCAGCAGAAGAGGGGTTGGGCATCCCCGTGCTCGGCTCTGTGCTGGGCCAGCACCGCCGTGGCTGTCGGAGCCCGCCTGGCCCCGCTGCTGGGCCGGGAGCCCTTCAGACCCACCAGCCGTGCGTTCACCGCTCAACCGCAAAGTGTCACCTGTGCTGGAGACCAAATTAAGCCACTTCTGGTAGCTGGGAACGCAGGCATTCGATGTTTCAGTGGCTTCAAATCCTCTCCTACTTAATCCCTGTTTACAGCATAAATGCTGAAGGAAATCAAGTGATTTAAGAGCAAAAATAGATCCCAGTTTCTGTTGACGCTGCCTTCTCACCTCGCAGGCAGACAGGTACGTTTAGAGGCCGTTTCTGCTCCGAAGGCCACTGCTCTTCAGTGGGAGGTTCCAGCTCTTCCCACTGGGGTGTAAGATAATTCCCGGTTGTAAAAAGTTTTTGTTCTTGTGCTGGAGGTAAAATGCAACATGGAAATTGCCAAGAGCAGTTTTCTGCGTTTGTGGTTCCAGTGTGGCCTTTTCTGACCTTTGGACATGTGCCACAAATGCTTTAATCCCTAGCAAGGGTTTTATCTTAAGCAGATACTGTAAAGGCTCTGAGAAGTAGGTCAGGAGGCATTAAAGAGTCTGTTTGATTCATCGTGAACTGTGGGTACAGCACTGTTTTTAAGCCTGAAATGTCATTACTCAGATGCAACGAGAGCTGCTGCTTTCATTTTTGTTTTAGAAAATAGTTAAATAGACTGATTGGTAAGAGAAAGGAGACGGGAGAGACCCTACGGTCCATCCCACGTCAGAACAACTCCGATCCCCGGCCAGCATCCTCCCGCGCGCTGGGATGAACGCCATCCCCCGGATGGCACGTTACAGAGCCCAGAGTAACAATTAAACTGACTTTACGAAGCAGGAGTTTGGAATGCAAAGAAAAAATCCTCA